>NC_022019.1:10784958-10793354 GCF_000317375.1 Microtus ochrogaster | reverse complement strand
ACAGGGCTGGCGTCGGGTAAGTGCCAAATGGTAAATAAACCCTTTTTATAGACTCATTTGGTGCTGCAAAGGCTTTCCTAATTGAGGGAGGAAGCAGACTAAAGGGCAGTCTTAAGTGACACTTGGTTCTTCCTGAGCAATGCTAAGGTCTGTGGTTGATCTGTTAGGAGATAACAGGGCTTCTCCAATGCCCTTGAAGTCTGTGGGTTAGATAGCCAGGAGGAAGCGTTTAGATCTAATTATCCTGGAATTTTCCTCAAGCACATACTAGGTTTTCCTTCAGTGGGCCTGTGTCTGGGGTTCTGCCCCGACCAACCAAAACAAGACCAGTGGTCAGGTCGGTCACAAGTGGTCAGATGTCAATGACACGGACCAAATGGGGAGTCCAGGACAGACTGTAAACCTCTGGGCCAGACTGTATGGGAGTCCACACATATCTGGTTCTAGGATCTTTAGAGCTGGGGATTGCCTTCCAAGGAAAGCTAGATGTGCTTGCTATCAAATGTCTCATGTGTCAAAACTGAACATATCAGAATACCAATAAGTTAACCAATAAGAAGGCACCTTTTGCAAACTCTGCCCTCTGCACAGCTCCCAGTATAACACGGCACATGTGTGTTCTCTCTGCATGAGCTGATTGCTCACTGTGATTCGCAGAAGAAAAACCATGTGAAAACCAGAGAAGAGAAGCCTCCACCCACAATCAAGCTCAGGTCCATTTGCAACAACCAGGAAAGCAATAACAAGACTGGAGATAGAATTACATCTCAGATCACGCTCGCATCTATGAAACATTTTGAATGCTTTCTCACTTCACTTATCACTTAGTGATAAAGAATGTTAACAGATATTAAATATTAGTAATTCATCTTTTTTTTTAACTCAGCTCTTCCCTTTTTGGGCTCTGAACCAATGTATTTGAGAAGTCTCCAGAGATTGCAAGATGAGCTCTTTATTTTAAGTCACTGCCATGTACAAATGCTTATCTGTAGGAATGAGAATGTGCTCATTTCTGTTCTGCTAGAACATAGTGAGGCGGTGCCCGCCTCCAAATCCCAGTGCTTGGGAGGGACAGGCAGGATGAGGCTGGAGATCATTCTCAGCTACCAAGCAAATTCAAAGCCAGCCTCGGTTATATAAACTCATCTTTAAAAACTGAAAGAAAGAAGGTCCATACATGTGTGCATATGTATATAGGTGTGCCTGTATATAATGATAATCATATATATGTTTAACATCAGATTTTATTTTATAAAACATAATAGTGAGTTACATTTTCTTTTTTTACTCTATTTATCTATCTACATATCTATCTATTTTTGCGTTTTCAAAATTCACAATTGCCTTGGCTGTGCTGGAACTTGCTCTGTAGACCAGCCTGGCCTTGAACTCACAGAGATATGCTTCTCTCTGCCTCCTGAGTGCTGGGATTAAAGGCATGTGCCACCACCATCCAGCTTCTATTTTCTTCTATTGGCTAAAACCAATACACATCTTTGTAGTTTATTGTGGACTGAATTATGTCTCTATAAAGTAGCCACAGTAACTCAGACCATAATTACACTGAGAGAGAAAAGGGGGTCTAAGGTTTAAAAGAGGCTGGTCAGGGTCCTGGTCCCACGTGAGTGGTATCCCTCAAGAAGCAATGAGGACATAGATATGTAGAAAGTCGGCCACATGAAGGCCAGGAAGGGAAGGTGGCCACCCACAGTCCGAATCCTAAGGCCTCCAGAGAAAACGGCCTCGCCTGGTATCAGACTCCCAGCCTCCAGAACACAGGAACACAAACATCATCAGTGGACGCCACCCAGCGTGTGTTGCTTTGTAATCACAGTTGAAGTGACTGAACAAGATGCCAAGATTGGTTAGAGTCAAAATTTCCCACCGTGCCACATCCTGCCTGCCTGACCTTATTGTTTTGTTGTTGTGTTTGGTGGCGACTTTGTTTTAGTAGACTATTAAGATATCCATTCATGTAGCATAGAACTTGCCTGCAGCAGGTATATAATTTAATGCTTCGGTACATTTCCAGAGCCTCATACAAACATGACCACGACACCACACAATCTGGAGAAACATACCTAACCTCTCTGGGCCTTGGCTTCTTTGTCTGTGAAATGGAGCTAATGCTTTCCACGGCATTTGTTTCGATGATTGCAGGATGTGGCAGAAGTCATATGGCATGTGTTCGCGTCCTGCCTTCTGTATCACACTTAGGCCTCAGACTTCCTCGAGACTAACGCTAAATCCCAAATCTTTAATGACCAGATCCCTGACTTTCCAGTCAAGGCTCCAGTTTTTGTAAAACTAAGCCCCACCCCCATCCCTAGCCCCCAGTTTCCTGTTCTCTGCATCCTTAAGGTTTCAGAATTAGCTTTAGGCCCTACTTTATGCTTTTCCTCCACGACAGATGACTTCTATAATCCAGCTTCCTACCGTGCTTGTCCTGCATAATCCCCACCCCTTGGGTGCCTTGGCCACACCTTGTGGCTTACGTTTAATAAACAGAACACGGAAGTGACAGGATGCCCTTGCTGAGATTAGGTGACCAAAGGCCAGTTTCCTGTTAGGCCTTCTCCCTGGCTCACTCTGAGGGAAGCCAGCTGTCGCACTAGGCACTGCCCTCAAGAGAACCACACGGTGAGGCTGCTCATCGGCAGTCACTCGTGTGAGCTTGGCCGTAGATGCCTCCCCAGGTGACCATAGACATCACTTCAACTGCAGCCAGCCCGAGACTGAAACTGAGCAGGGCCACGGTCATGCTGTCTGAGGACTGCGGAGACCGGGAACTGTGAGTCCCAGGCTGCTGAGTTTGGGGAGATTTGTTACACAGCAGTAGATAGCCAATGTTCTCACCTCACACTCCAGGGGAAAAAAAAAGGATTGAAACCAGACTGCCCACTTCTTGCACAACCTGGTCAATGGTCAAGAGACTCACCAAAGTCGGTCTGTTAGGATCTCCCGCCGTGTTAGTCTCCTTCAGAGGAGACTACTGGCCTGGCCCTGGTAATTCAGGCTGCATAGTGACCTCGGCTCTTTAACAGGCCAAATGAGTTATGATTCTGTGGATGACCCTAATATTGCACATCATCAGGATCAAAGCAATGTTCTCTTGTGGGTCTCTGAATTTTAAATGGAAGCTTAGACTAGGTTTGCACTCGTGTGTGTGTGTGTGTGTGTGTGTGTGTGTGTGTACATGGGGTGTGCATCCCTGCACTTGAGTGTGTGGAGGTCAGATTTTGACCTTGGGTGTCTTCTTCCATCACTCTCTACCTTCGTTTTGAAGTACTAAGGTCTCTTAATCTGGAGCTCACCAATTTGTTTAGACTGACCGACCAGTAAGCCCCAGAGACCCTCCTGTCTGCATACCTGAAGCATTGGGATTACAAGATTCATATTTCTACATCAGCTTTTTTTTTTCTTTGCTAGGGCTGAAGATGGAACTCAGGTCCTCACCACCAGGCTGAGGCTCCCAGGCTAAGCCATTCTCCAGACCTTGAATTTGCATTTGATCCCCCTGATTCATCCTACTCATCTACTCAAGAAGTTTCTAGATGACGCTTGTTAAGACAGTAGTTGGATTTCCCAAGAAAATGTCTTTTCTCCTCTAACTTCATGTGCGTTATTCCGGGCTCCTTTAGAAGACTCCATGGTCATGCCAGGCTCCGGGTAGAGGAGGAACTGGCCAGCTGAGTATTAGAGAGGCTAAGGGGAACTGCAGTCATGGTTATCATTTGTGGTTGTCATGATTCTTCCATGTCAAACACATACAAGGAAGCTACAATAATAGACACACAGGCCTGCCAATCATTGCGCCCTAAGCCAATGACGTTTGTTCTAAGAAGTAAACTTACCAGGAGGCTTCTTTCCAGTACATCTGGGGGTTCTAGAGAAGGTGGCTTTCCCGCTGAGCCTGCCAAGTCTGGAGAATGGCACACAGAGAAGCTGCAAGCATGTGAAGAGAGGTTCTCCGAGGAAGACAGTCACACAGGAGAGGGGAGAACAAAGGGAGGGACACACCTGGTGAGTTTATATCGCAGTTCTGATTCCTGAGATTCTACCTCAGAAGCCTTGGGCCCTTTGCTGTGTCTGTGTGTCTATGTGCCAGACTGGTTAGAGGTGGGGGTCCAGGCCTCACAGCTAATAGAACCAGAGAGAGAGGAATGATGAGAAATAGTTCAAACAAGTTCAGGAGGATGCAGTCAGGCAGGATGCTTCCAGATGGAGGCTTCAGTGGACACGGGCAAAGCACTCCTGTCAATAGGCACTTGGCTTTAGGTCACCAGCTTCTTTTAAAAAAAAAAAAATTTAATTATGTATACAGTGTTCTGCCTGCAGGCCAGAAGAGGGCACCAGATCTTATTACAGATGGTTGTGAGCCACCATGTGGTTGCTGGGAATTGAACTCAGGGGTCTCGGGAAGAGCGGTCAGTGCTCTTAACCTCTGAGCCATCTCTCTAGCCCCAGGTCACCAAATTCTTAGGAGCTGGAGAGAGAACTGTTTTGTGGAAGATGCTATTCACAATGTCAGACAATAGGGTAATAGAAGCCCAACTTTGTTTTTGTTGGTTTGTTTTTTGTTTATTTATTTTTGCTTTTTGTATATGAATGCTTACATGAATGTTTGTCTGTACACTACATGCTTACAGTGCCCCTGGAGAGAAAATGGTTTCAGATCTCCTGGAATTACAGGCAGTTGTGAGTGACCACGTCAGTGCTGGGAATTGAACCAGGGTCCTCTATAAGAGCAGCCAGTACTCCTAACCACTGAGCCATCTCTCCAGCCCCTGGCTTTTCTTCAAGGAAGCCTGTGAAAACAGATTGGTAGAAAAATCTCCTTTCCAGTGAAGCAACTGGAACCTGTGCAGGTGGCTGCCGACTCTGAAGGACAATGCAGACCCTGAGATGATGTCAGAGATTGGATTGCCAGATTGTAGAAGTCCGCTCCTAGAACACTTGGTGCAGGGGCACTGTGCGAGAGGGGAACACAGGGGCATGGGAAAGGCGCTGCAGCTGGAGCAGGCCACCATACTCTCTTACCCAATCTCTACTCGGTGCAAGGGGAAAGTGTCACCTCGCATTTGGAGCCATGAGACGCTAACAGCTCCCGAGGGGACGGAGCCAGTTGCCTCGGCCATGGCCTCATTAGTGCCAAACTGTAGCCAGCTGCATCAATCATAGAAAGTAACACTTGTCTGTATCACACGTTTTCCCAGGACACTTAACCCTGCTTTGAAAAGAAAGTTACATTGGTAGCAATCATCCAGATTTCGCCTGAATTGGTCTACCCTCCTTGCTACTCTCAAACTCCCAACCCCTCACTCCCCAGAACTGAGAGGATTCTGTGATGCACAGAATAAAGCAGTAGTCACCGTACGACACTGCTCCCCGGTTCCCCCCTGACCCCCGCCGTCCAGCCACCTTTCTCTTGCTATGAAACGGGGGTGTTGTTCTGTCCTTCAGCTGCCAGCGTTGCACCGGAGGGGGGAGAACAAAAAAAAACAAAACAACAAACACCTTAACTCCAAACACACACCTACAGAACCTCCCTGACATTGTGAGCACACACATCAGCCTGCCTGCACGCACACATCTGTGTGCACACTACACAATACCCTACACACACATTCTGCCATTCTGCCAACAAAGTAGCAAGCACATCGGGCTTGTGAAATGGTTCCATGAGTAGAGGTGCTGGTAACCAAGCTTGAAAACCTGAGTTGGATCCCCAGAGTTCGTGTGAAGATAGAAAAAAAAAAAAAGAACCAACTCCACATGGATGTCCTTTGACCTCCATGTGTCCAGACACTAATAGTAAATAAGATTTTAAAGGAGCGGTGTGTTATACCCCAGCTCTTTAGAAGACATTTCGTCCCAAGTGCTTCTTCCATTTCTATACACTATTCCTTTCTTATGACTGCCCAAGGTGCTGATGGGAAACGAGCCTTTCTGACAACTCCAGCACCATCCTCTAGGCCTGCTCTTGCCTTCCCCTACCTCCCTACTGCCTCAGTGTTCACCACCTTTCACCTGCCAAACAAGCATTCTGTCCCTCCTGGGCAGCAGAACCCTCCTTGGGGTTCCACAGTCGATTGCAGGCAAAGCTTACGTTTCCTTTCACAGTTACAGCTTTGCAAACAGTTCTTAACCTTTGCGTAGCCTAAACGGCTAGCGCCACTAGTGCCAGTAACGTATGGAAAGATAGAACCATCGCTGCAGGTTACCCTACCGGGATGTGTGCGAAAGTCTCCCTGGAGCTCAGGGTACAGTGCGGTGGACGTGGATATGATCGGGATGTTCTTAGAGAGGCTGGAGAGATGGCTCGGTTACATGTTTCTCGGGCCAACATGAAGACCTGAGCTTACTATCCAATTTCCAGTTGAAAAGCCAGACATCTGTAATTCTAGTGCGGGACCTAGCAGGGACAGGAGGATATCTGGGGCTTTCTGGCCAGCCAGTCCAGCTGATTACTCAAGTGACAGGTTCAGTAAGCAACACAGTCTCAAAACAATAAGGTGAAGGTCCAGCAAGATGACTAGGGGGTAAAGGCACTTGTCATGCAAGCCTGGCAACCCGGGTTTGGTCCCTAGAACCCACTTGAAGGAGGAAGAAGAGAAGTGATGTCACAAGGTGGTCCTCTGATGTCCACATGTACCCCCAACACACACATCATGTATACATACACAATAGCAATACATAGTAAAAAAAAAAAAAACGACGTGGGGAATTATTGAGAAAGAAACCCAACATCAACCTACAGCCACACGCACACACACAAAGAATTGTCTTAGAAGGAAAAATTGAATTCCCCCACCCTGTCCTATTGTAGAGATCTGCAGGTACTTTTTAAATGTAAAGAAACTGGAGGAACAGTGAGAGAGATCTTGGGTGGGGCTCATACGATCCACTGGCTTGGGAAGCGATGTTTACTAGGGGTCAGAAAGATCCTGACAATTCGATGACTTTTTAGATCCAAGTTCAAAGTGAGGTCCTGGGGCTGCCTTTTCTGCTAGCCCTGTGTTGAGGGACTTCCTCAGACCTTATTCCATTTAATCTTCACAATTAACCTGTGCTAGCTGTGGTCCAGGAGACAAAACACAGAGCTTCCCTTATTGTTCTCCCAGTGTTCAGTGTGAAGAAACACAACAAAGAGCCCTTTAGAATATAATGACTATTTTGAGGCATAGCATATGTTTTTTTCTGCCATCTTCTTCTATGCACATATAATTTACAACAGTTTAAGTCTGAAGGGGCTTTACTCCTTAGCAAGAAGGGCGAAATTTTCCACAACATGAAATATATTCCTTGCTGTAGTAAGCCACGCTTGCATGGAGTTTAATCGTGTACCACGCTGGGTTTGACCAACTCTCTGTCTATTGTAGGAGACATAAAATGTTCCCAACGTTTCATTACCAGAAAAATGCTCTGACGGGTGCTCTGACAGCAACGTCTCTGTACCTCTCATGATCGGCCTTCTTGGATTGATAACTGCAAGTCAAATTTCTGGTCACAGCACATGTAAAATTTTAATGCTTTTCTTCTCATTGCCAAGTAGCACTCTAGAAAAGTTATAGCAACTTGCAAAACCACAAATGATATAAAAAGATTACTCATTTCCCTGTGACACTGCCAGCATTTTTATCTTTGACAGCTTTTTTGAATGAAAAATTAGCTTTTTATTTTTTTTAATGTGCAATTATTTGTACATTTATCAAGAAAGTAAAATACAGTTCATGGATTGACTGGCTTTTATTTTTGCTTATGTAAAATGTTCCTTTCTTTTGTTTTCTATTAAGCTGTCCATCTTTGTCTTAATTCTTTTTTAATGTGTGCATGTGTTTGCATGTGTGTGTACATACATGTGTACGTGTGAGCACGTGTGGAAGCCATATGTTGACATCAGAAGTCTTCCTCAATCACTATCATACTTTTTGGGCTAGAGTCTCTTACTGAATCAGGAGCACATTGACTTCTCTACAGGATCTGGCAGTGAGCCCCAGGAATCCTCCTGACTCCTCCTCCCCAGAGCTGCAATTACAAACATGTACCTGGCTTGCATGTCAGTGCCAGGGATTGAACTCAAGTCCTTAAGCTCTCATAACCAGCACCTTGCCCATGGAGCCATCCAACTCCCCAGACCCCATTTTCTTCCTTTCCAAATAATTCCCTATTTTCATTTTGTGGTGGTCTAAATAAGAATGGCCTTCATGGGCTCATATTTGGTCACCAGAGAGTGGAACTGTTTGAGAAGATTATAAGGATTAGGAGGTGTGACCTTGTGGGAGGAAGTTTGTCACTAGGGCTGGACTTTGAGGTTTCAAAAGTCCATGCCAGCCCAGTCTCAGTCTCTCTCTGTCTCAGTCTCTCTCTCTCTCTCAGTCTCTCTCTCTCTCTCT
>NC_022019.1:10741765-10784858 GCF_000317375.1 Microtus ochrogaster | reverse complement strand
CTCTCTCTCTCTCTCTCTCTCTCTCTCTCTCTCTCTCTCTCTCTCTCTCTCTCTCTCTCTCTCAGTCTCTCTCTCTTTCTCTCTCCTTGCTGATCAGGACATAGCTCTCAGCTACTTCTTCAACACCACACCTGTCTGCTGCCTTTGCCCCACAATGATGATAATGGACTAAGCCTCTCTATGGACTCTACAACGGACTATAAGCAAGGCCCAATTAAATGCTTTCTTTTATAAGTGTTGCCTTGGCCACAGTGAATCATCACAGAAACAGACCAGTGACTAAGATACCTTTTAATATTGTTTACTATTTAATAAATATTGTAGACATTTGTTTTCATAAGTTTGATGGAGTCAAATTATTCCACCTTTTATGATTTTTGTACCTTTTTATACACCTAGAAAGTCCTTCAACAATGGCTTGAGAATGACTTAATTATCCCCTAGAATTGTAGTAGTTCATCCTCACATTTCCACCTTAACTTTAGGTGTATCTGAAGAAGGAATCTACTTCTATTCCACAGTTGGTGACTCTACAGCCCATTATTCCCCCAGACTGGAAATGCTAATTTCCTCACGTGTGGACTCTTTAATCCACAGCTCCATCTGAGGTCGTCCTCTGCTACCCGGAAGCCCATTCCTTCCTTCCTAAAAGGGGAATTCATCACCAGAGCTTAGATTTCCTTGCAAGGCAAAGGGTCAAAATAATAATTAACTATGGCTATCGCTGTAGACTTGAATCCTTTTTAAATCAAAGAATATCACTTTCACGGGAATCTCTTGTAAAGGAATGGACTTTGACCCAATGTTTTTGTTGCTGTAAGCCATTAGCAACTGGAGGTGGGGGGGTGTTCCTGTTCAAACCCTTGTTTCTGCTCTTATTAACGCTGTCCGGCAGGGAGAAACATGTCAGGCAGCCGGATGGGACAGCAGTGCTGGGCGACCATGTGCAGAGCGGAGGGTAGGATACTGTCCATCGAGACATCCCATTTGCTGCTGCTGCTGCGGCTTTTACCATGGGAGAATAAGAATCCACTTACACCACTGGGTAGTGTAAATAGGCCTTTGACCTGACACCAAAGGCCTCTCTATCACTCACTGCTCCGAGTCTGTTTCTGGTCAGCTCCATTGGCTTGAATGTAGCTCTAATGAGGCTGAGGTCACGGGTTCAGTACCGGTGTGGTCTAATTACCAATAAGTCAACTGTTTCAGGGTCTTCACTTGTACTTCCAAACCAAGCCAGCCACTCTGCATATGCTTAGTTTTGGTCACACAGGGGACAAACAAGGCACCCAGAGATAAAGCAGTACAAGTCTCTTATCATCGAGGGATGAGCACTCCGAGTCCAGCTGTCGACAGGTTAGTGGCCAGGCCTGGACCTGAACAGCAAGAGCTCACTCTTGTACTAGCATGAGGGCCATCGGTAATTGGCACATGCTCCCTGAGGCCTGTGCTGAGGCTGCCAAGCTCCCTTCTCAAAGGGCTTATTATTCTAATTTAGAGGTGAGAGGAAGAGGAGGAGGGGGCCAAAGACTTCACAGGGATGTTTTCAGTTACGAGGGATGCTTAGAGAAACTGGAGGGGAAAAAAAAAATGAAAAGGACAGGTAATACTCCTTCTAATTTTATCATGAGGTAAAGGAAACGTGTTAAAAATAATCTGGAGACTCAGTCATAGAAGAAAATAGCCAGTGTCAACACAATTTGGAGTCCTGTGCTTTAAAACGGTGACATTTTTTGTGCCTCTTTGAATTCGTTACACAAATAATGTTTTATATGAGAAATAAACACCTGCGGATGGAATGAAAAGCATCCAGCATCTCTCACAAACCGGTTATTTTAAATCTTCCCGCAGAAACTTCTGGTCCTGATCCACAGAAGCGTCACATTTTGAGTGACTCTCTCTAAGCTAAGAGGCCCCCAACCTGACAAGAACCCCATGAAGAAGTAAGAGGTCCACGAGGAAGTAAGAGACCCCCCTCCCAAAAAAAAAACAATCTCGGTCTCACTCCCCACACACAAGAATTTCCAAACAGCGTGCATTGACCGCGCTATCATTTGGAAAACATCAAGAGAGCAACCTTTCCGCCTGCCTAACGAGAATGCCGAAGAACGGGGTGCTTCCCTCAGGAACATACTGTAATTTCTCATGGAAACACTTTGTGAAAAGCCAGCCATATATCGTAGCCCCTGAGTATGAAACCACGGGTCCCTCTAACCACACGAAACAGCTGTGCCCTCCGAGAAAGGTCACCTGCTGCAGTCATGTTTCTTTTTACTTTTAAAGAAACGTCAGGCCGTGTTTTATGCGCGCCTTATGACAGGGTGCTGTTTATTGTACCACCAACCTGCCAGAACTTCAGAACAAGGAAACTGCCATTACGGGGAGAGTATATATCTTTCTGACTTGCAGGAAAGATGAAAATTAAGAACGGCCCTTTTTCGGAGTGGCCTAAGTATTCTTTGACAGTCTGCTACAATATTTCAAGCATCTCAGATTCATAAAACCCGATGCTTGACTCCCTGAGCCCATCGGGGTGACACTGGTGGAGAAGGCAGTGCCCGCACTGCTCCTGGCAGCTGATTTGATCAAGGACTTTAAACCAGCTTGTTTGGTGCCCCCGAGGATGCTGAGGCACATGTAAAGAAATCACAGGACATTAGGTAATGATGGCTAATGTTTAGCAGGTGCCGGTCCTGTCCTAGGCATGGGACATGCATTATCTCAATTTGTCCTCACATCTACGGGAAAGTCACTCAACAGCCCCGTGGTACAGATAAGGAAAATAAGAGGACCAAGGGACTTGTTCTGAGGGGAGGGCCACATGGCTGGAAAGCGAGGGCATTTTTAAGACTCACAATCTGGGGAACTACTTCAGTCCTTGCGAGCACAAAGACCTGGATTCCATCCCCAGAAGTCATGCAAAATGAAACCAAAGAAAACTGAAAAGTTAGATGTCGTGGTGGTGTGCTTTAACTCAGCACCAAGGACTGGGGTGTGGGTTGAATTCCATGGACTCACTGGTGGCTTGGCCTACTTGTCAAGTTCCAAGCCAGGGAGAGATTCTGTCTCTAAAAAGCAAGTTGGGGGATCTCTGAGGAATGACAGTTATACATATGGGCACACATGCGTGCACATACACACACAGGACGTGGGGGTGGGGGTTCAGATCCAATGTCTTTACTCAAAGCCACATAAGTAATCCACACTTATGTATCACATGTTGCTCCTCAGCCACTGTGGCCCCAGGCAATGACAGGTATCTTTACCATCCTTACATTCGACGAGCACTGTCTAAATCGTCGGGAGACAGCAAGTAGCCTCGTTACAGGAACACAACTCCATGACAACCTGTTTGAAACCAGGTCTATATGACCTCAAATGCCATGCCCTTATGCCAAAGTTCTTGACCTGGAGAATTTTCTAGAAGCCAGAAGAATGTGAACCATTTTCAGACCCCTACTTTAACTCTTGACTGTCTAGGATACAGTGGGGAGGGGGGTGGGGATGAAACCGCTTGAGAGTTCTGTTTAAACTCCTTGTCAAAGTCTGTTTCACTGTTTTCATAGTCTAGGCCAGGTGAAATCTTCGGAATGTCAGGATGTTTCAGCAAACAGTCTAGATTTGGACCAGGCTGACAAGGAACATGTGGCCGCTACGGGACACAAAACTCGTTTCTTGAGTTAGTGCAGAGGTTCCTAGAGGTTGGGGCAGTCTGGCTCCAGCCTCCTGTCAGTTAGAATTCGATATGCAAGCAGAAGAGGAAATACTAGAGCTCAAGCCATGTGACAGAGAAAGGGTCCAGGAGATGGGGTGAGGAAGCTTAAAAAAAAAAAGTACACATGGAAATACCATAAAGAATTTCAGAGTGGGCAGCCAAATGGCTGCCTATTTTCCTCTGCTTAGATGGCATTAGTATTCAAAACCTGGGGAAATACTTCAGTTCTGGTAAGCACAGGGACCTGAATTCCACCCTCAGAAGCCATGCAAAACAAAACAAAAAAAAAGCTGAAGATGGTGGTGGTCATCGTGGTATATTTTAATCCAGACAAACGGACTTTTTCTGTTCTTGTGTCTTTCCCCTCCTGCCTGTCTCTGCTTCTCTTAGTCCTGCTTGGTGCACTCAGGTAACTGTGTGGAGGGCAGAGCCTAGTGGGGAGCCCCAAAGGGTAGGTTGTCTTTTCATCTCCCCTCTGACTTTCCTGAGTTCTGTGACCTTATTCAAGTCATTTAGCTGTTGTGGGACAATCTTTTTGGACACTGTGAAGAGGCATCTCTGCCAAAGTACCTTCTGATTGGCTTAATAAAGAACTGATTGGCCAATAGCTAGGCAGGAGAAGATAGGTGGGACTTCCAGGAAGAAGCAGAAACTCTGGGAAGAGGAAAGATGGGATTTGTCATCAAGATGCAGAGCAAGTCAGACAGTACAGTATGGAGGAGAGGTAGCAAGCCATATGGCAGAACATAGGTTAATATAAATGGGTTAATTTAAGTTCGAAGAGCTAGTTGGGAACAAGCATAAGCTAAAGCCAACTTTTCTTAATTATTAAGAAGTCTCTGTGTTATTATTTGGGAGCTGGTAGTCCAAAAAAGTCCTACTACATTTATCTATTCCTTTCCACTTTAATATCTCTCTCTCTCTCTCTCTCTCTCACACACACACACACACACACACACACACACACACACACACACACACCAGCATATGTGTATTGAAAGCCAAATGGAGTAGTTATATCCAGTCCAGGGCTGTGAGGAGTTAGACTGAATGGTTCTATAGTCTTTTGGGGTCTAAAATGTCACAGCATTCCCTCTGACACAATGACCTGCCTTTTTTTTCCTTTCTCATCTTTTGACATGGAAACAGGGCACGACATAGAGATGGCAGACATCTGTAGGTGTAAGGAATCTCTCTGATTCTCCCTTTCCCCCATCTCTCCCTATCTCCTTGCCCCTACCCCAGATTCCTTTTGTGTTTTAAAGCAGAGTCTCACTAGGTCACTCAGGGAGCCCTTGAACTGACATGGGCTCTGGAGTCTGGGATTAGAGGTTCAAGCCATCATATCCAGCTTCTTCCCCCTGCCCCCCAACTTAGCCCTGCAACACTTTTCTTTGACCTGTGGAGGGGGCTGTTTCAAAAGCTAAGGAACCGGCCCTCACCTCTCTCTCACCCATTTCTTCACTCGAGCAAGCACACTGAGCCTCTCTGCATGCCAACATGCCAGCATTCTGCCAGGCATGGTGATTACAGGCCACAAGGAATCTCAGATACCAGTTTTTGCTGGTTTGCAAACTGTGGATCTCAAGAGGAACAAAGGAGCCTTTCCAAGGAGAGCCTGCACCAATCACTTGCACATTTTAAAAGTGACAGTCTCAGGAGCCACAGCAATGAGCCAGAGAGGCAGTGTCAGAGGTACAAAGACACAAAAGGATTACAATAAGCCTGGTGGCAGGGGCAGCGGTGGGGGCTCACGTCCTTAATCCCAGTACCAGGGAGGCAGAGGCAGGAGGATCTCTGTGAGTTCAAGGACAGCCTGTTATACAGAGAGAGGACAGACAGAACTACACAGAGAAACCCTGTCTCAAAACACCAGTAAGTAAGTAAGTAAACAAACAATCACTCAAAAGAGGATGACAGTAGCCCACAAAGACAATGGTCCATACCAACTCTGTGTGTCAACCTCGTCATCTTCCTCCTGGAAAGGACCACCTAAGCCAACACTGTCTGCTAGAACTAGCTGGGTTCACAGAAATAATCAGCATCTGTGATCTCAAGATGGAACCAACAGCGATGTGGCAACCGAGTGCTTGAAGCGCCGTGTGTCTGACACACCGGCTTTCATAGTTCTCTATGACATTCAGCTGTCAATTGTCATGAGTAGCTGATGGACATCCATGGAACAGTGTAGACAGAGAAGCTCATGAGACAACATAGGCTCTAGAAAGCATAGAATACATTATGTAGAAAAAAAAAAGTTGGATAATATCCTATAAGGTATTGAGGAAGTTAAAGGCAGTGAAATTCGAATCATGGAAATCTTTTTTTAATCTTCTTTTTGTTGTTATTGCATGATGCCTGTGTGTGTCTATGTGTATGCGTGTGTGTCTGTATGTATATGTTTATGTGGGAATGCATATGGTGTGTGTGTATACGTGTGTGAGCATGTACACTGTGTGTGTGCATCTGTACATGCCTCCATATGCGAGTGTGTGAATGCCAGAAGACAACCTCAGTGTCTGTCTTCACTCCCCACCTTTCCTGTTCACTGATGGATACACCAGGTTAGCGGGCCAATGGACGTCCAGAGATTCTATGGAAGTACTTCTCTAGGCTTCAGCTCCAAAGTAAAAGAGTCCTTGTTTCAAAAAAAGGAAGGAAGGAAGGAATTGGATGGGAAGGAAAACCTTTTTTTTTTAAAAAAAAAATTTAGGCATTTTGACTGCATGTATCTATGTGTGTGAGCTTGGTGCCTGTTAAAGTCAGAAGAAGGCATCAGATCCCCCTGGAACTGGAGTTACAGGCATCTGTGAACTGCCATGTGGGTTCTGGAATTTGAACCGGGGTTCACTAGAAGAGAAGCCATTGCTCTTAGACACTGAGCCATCTTCCCAGCCCCGGAGAGTCCTTTTAAAGATAGATCACAAGTTAAAAAAAAAAAAAGAAAGAAAGAAAAGAAAAGGAAGCCTTGTGCTTGGTGTTGAATGCTAATTGATCATGGTTAAAAATAGCTTTCATATGATTTTTTTTTTCCTTTTGTCTTACCTCAAAGTGACTAATTTTCCTACGAGGAAAGAGAATTCTAAGAGAAGAAGCAAAGTTAGCTATCTGCTCTCTCAGTGAGTTCAAGTTTCCACCAGGGTCATGTAGCAATGATCAAATTGAAATTTTATATCTACTTCCTGTTCAACTGTGTGAGAGAGAGGAGTCTCAGTGGAGAGGAGAGGGTTATATATGTCTCAGTTTTCAAAAAGAGTCGGAAGAAAAAATTCTATAGAGAGGAGTGGGGTTAATGATAATCTCCAGAACACTAGCCAAGAGGGCTTTTGAAGAGGGCCAAGGAGATAGCTCAGCCCCCAAAATGCTTGGTGCTCAAGCAAGAAGAACCGACTTGGATTCCAAGAACCTCTAATCCCATCACTGTAATCACTGGGGGAGGGTGCAGAGAAAGAGGGATCCCTGGGGCTTCCAGGTCAACCAGCCTAGCTTAACCAGAGAGCTTGAAGCCAGTGAGAAACCTTACCTCAAAATGAAACAAGGGACATGGCGTTGGAGGAATAACGCTAAGGTCAAGGGACCCCCACACGCATGCGTACTCTCACACGCATGCGTACACTTCAGCAAAGCGCTGGATGGAGCCTTTCATTACAGTGTCCTGGACAACACTTAGAAATCTGAGCTGAATGCTGATGTTATGAGATGGACTGGACTTGGACGGCTGTCCTTGGAGCAGTGATTAATCGGTGTCTGTCAACCTGAGGGGAGGTTTTCACACCGTGCCACGGAACTGCCTGTCCTTGGCCGTCTCTGCTGCACAGTCGCCTGATTCAGCCGAGGACAGCCATGACGTGTTCACTAAATCAGAACACGACAGGCAACTAGGAGGGACAGATAACAGATGTGAGGCCCTGGATCTGCTCATGTGGGCGGAGACAATGGGCCAGCTTCTCTGAATTTGCAGTGAGAAGAACTTCTCTACGCCATGTGGAGAAATCATTTCAGCTCCTTGAAAGAATCAAGCGAGGGTACAGGAAGCCTGTCACGGAACTCTGCTCTCAGGATAGATCCGGGCCACCACCTCCTTAGTCAGAGCAGCTGTGGCTCCCCACACTCACAAGACTGGGCGTCTGATGTTCCCTCATACACGGAAGGAGTGGGGAGGAGGGCCGGTAGACCTAAGATTCCCCCTCTCACTCGCTTCTGAGCTGGATATAACACTGTCAAGCTGGCTGCATCTAGTTTTGAGAAATGTAAAAGTATGGAGGTAGGTGGGAAGCTAACTGAAGGGGGGGGACTATATCCTCCCTGGGAGGTTGTCACCCTTGTGGCATGAGATATTTCAGTGACACAGCTATTTGGTATCATTATGCTTCAGAAGAAAGCCCTATAAACTCAGACTTACCAAACTGCATTTGAATGGCATTGTTCCTTTGATCTGTCATGGGTGCTTTCCTGGGGCGAGTAGATGTTTATCCATATCTCCACAGGAAATGGTAACACAAAGATCAAAAGTCCACAGCCCAGCTTCCACAGGAGGCTTACACGCCATCGACTGTGCCGCCGATTGTGCTGCCGCCACGTCTCTAGGGATCCGTGAGAAGTTCCAGCACGTTTTGCGAGTACTCAAGACCAACACTGATGGGCGGCAGAGAATAGCCTTTGCCATCACTGCCATTAAGGGTGTGGGGTGGAGATATGGTCATGTGGTGTTGAGGAAAGCGGACATTGACCTCACCAAGAGGGCTGAAAAGCTCACGGAAGACGAGGTGGAGCGTGTGAGCGCCATCGTGCAGAATCCACGGCAGTATAAGATCCCAGGCTGCTTCTTAAACAGACAGAGGATGGGAAGTACGGACAGTACAGCCAGGGTCTGGCCAGTGGTCTAGACAACAAACTACGTGAGGACCTGGAGAGACTGAAGAAGATTAGAGCCACTTTGGGGAACTTCATGCCTGAGGTCAGCACACCAAGACCGCTGGCTGCTGGGTGCCTTACTTCTTGGGTATGGCCAAGAAGAAATGAGTCCATGGGCCTTTGAGGTTAATAGATAGTTTATATACCTATGGAAAAAAATTCTACTGCCCAGAGTGGTCACACGAACCTGTGATCCTAACACCTCAAGGCTGAGGCATTAGGAGCTCAGAAAGTCCAAGACCAAAGTACCTACACTGGGAGTTCTAGGCCAGCTAGGGCTACACAGTGATATCCTATCCCCAAACCACCACCACCAAAATCCAGCTACCACCATTTCTCATGATCAATGCATCAGAACAGTTTGGCTTCTGGTCTTGACCTGCCCTGCTCTGTGGTCAATATAACATGCACATCTTATCTTTCTCACTTTGTTTTGTCCCTCAGCTCTTGTTAGGATCAACCAGAATGACTCCCCAGTCCCTTGTCTTGATCCTCCATATTCCCAGAAGAAGCCTCTAAATCTTACTCATAGTTACACCCACGGTACTTAGCCTCCTTACTGGTAAAGGTAGTTCTTTCATTTGCCTTGGTTTCTGGAAACCCTTTTGTTCCTGTCTGGAAGGTCTTGGATTTGTTGTGACAACGTCCAACACGTACTTCATGATCTCCCATGGCATCAAAATGTTCCAGACCGTTCACACTGTGACACAAAGACCCCTGTGAGAAAGGACAGCATTTGAAGGGTTCAGACCCCTGTCATACAGACACTCAAAGAGCCGTACCCCATGTTCAGCTTAGTATGAACAAGAAATTCATGAGATCTTGGGCTCCAACCTTTGAAACAGTGAATCTATCGCCATATTAGCTACTTTCCTGTTGTTGGGATAAAACGTCATGACCAAGGCAACTGTTAGAAGGAAGGATTTCTATGGCTCATAGTCCCTGAGGGCAAGGAGTCAACCATGGCAGGGGAGCATGGCAATGAACAGCAGTTACGTGGCTGGAGCAGGAATCTGAGGCTCCCATCTTTAATTACAAGCACAAACTGGAAGTGGGTGAGGATATTTTACTCTCAAAGCCCACCCCCAGTGATGTAGTTCCTCCAGCAAGGCCACAACTCCTAAACCTGCCTAAATGGCACCATCAACTGGGAACCCAGTGGCCAAATCTGTTGGGGTTCCCCACAAGCCTCAAGGCTGGTGGGGAGATGATCCCCAAGAGATGAAGAATAAAAGCTGAACACTGCCATCTTTGTTGGCACTGGGTCATGCCCCCAAGGACTGACCCCCTGGTTTACTTTTCTTATGCATTTAAACATAGTAGAATATGTGACCTATGACGTTTACAACAAGGGTGAATTCTATTGGTTGATAAACAGAGGTTAGGGGTAAGGCCTAGAGGAAGGATCTGTGACAAGCCTAAGAACAGATTCTATTAGTGGAGAACACAAGGTACATGGGCCCTCTTCACTGAGAGACAACGCTCAGGATGGTGGAGAGGTTCAGGTGGACGCTGGCTTCTAATAGAACAGCAAAGGATCTCCAGGTTATTTGACCACATCACTCCAGCATTCCAGGTGACCAGGCATCCTTCATTTCCTCCCATTGAAGAAAACGGGCCCATGTGATTGACAGTCCTGGTTTCTCCAATGCAGCTTCTAAGCTGTGCTTCCTACACAAATCCACGAGCTTGTGTGGGATAGTCTCAGTCACACCCCACAGTCATTAAGGGAGCAATTGTCCTGTTTCCTCTGCTTATTAGCTTCTGCTGGGTTCCATGTAGGGAAGCAGAAATACAATTACACTCCTTGGAGAAGAAGGGCTAGTTGAATCGAGAGGTTTAAAAACAAGCTAAGAGGGCGGGGGATGTAGATGCCTTAGTATAGTGCTTGCCTCCAAAGCTTCGGGTTCCATCCTGAGCACTGTATGTAAACTGCATATGGCACTTGGCAGGTGACGGCAGAAGGAACAGAAGTTCAAAGTCAATCTTGGCTACATAGCAAGGTTGAGGCCAGGCTGGAACACACGACCCATTAAGATCCTGACTCAAAAACAAAAACCAATTAAATCAACCGAAGTCTGACAAGTTCGGATTCTTTGCTTTGAAACATCAGTCATTATCTGCAGGTTTCCAGGCTTGCATGTGAAGAAGCTGGGGTTAGTTACTCTACTAGACAAAGGCAGAACCACATGTCATAGAATTGCTAACAGTTACCATCATCTGAGACTGGCTAGAGCAACCTTAGGACATTCTGGAGTCTCTGTTATTAAAGAAGCTATAAAGGGAACTGTTCCCTGTAATGTTATTGTACGTGCATGAGCCAACATGGCACCAAGTAGGAAATCTTTAAGGTCCTTTAAAGTGCACACTTTGTATAAGGTTATAGCTACACATCTGATTTAACTGTTGCTATTTCCCCTTCCTCTCATCTACCCTTAAAAAATACATTATGAAGAAGATCCAGTCTCTCTTTTTAAGCTCTCGAGGCCAGATAGAAGAAATTGAGGAAGACCAGGAGTAATTCTTCTTTGAAGATACAGCTGGTAAGTATCTTCTGGGATGTCCAAAATTCTCCTTTTCCTATCTAGCAACCTTAGCCTCCACCCTAGCTCCCTTGGGTTCAGGGAAGCATGATTTCAAGCCTGCACTGTTATCAGACTCGGGATGACAGATCATTTTCTCTTCCAAGCCTTTCCCTACACAAATGGGAAGCGGTCCAGGACACTTCGGCCAATCTGGTGGAGGAGGCCTTGCTTCCTCGTCACTGAAACCCACATAATGACCCGATGGGCTCTGGTTAATCCCCGGATGAGAAGGGGAACCGAGGAAGGAGGGGAGTGGTGGCATGAAGTCTGTGAGACAAGAACATGCCTTATTCCTTGTCAACGCACGGCTGTAATGCTGCTGGACTCGCCCCCATCCCTGCGTCTTGGGCTGTGAGGAGCATCTGCCACTCTCCTCTCCTATCTGCAGTTTGCAGCCACCTCTTAAGGACCCCCAGTTCTACCCCTGCATCTGCTCAGAGATCTCAGTTCACATCTTTTCAAAGAGGAGGACTCAGCAGAATCAGACAGTTGGAACAATTTATTCAACAAAATGAGGCATGTGGGTGAATTCCGGAGAGGCAGGAGTGTGTCACAAGGTGTGTGCATGGCAGCCCATTGAGTTCCAAGTTGAAGATTTTTAATTGTTTCTTTAGAAAGAAAAAGAAAAAGAGGAATGGAGGAAAGAAGGAAGAAAAAATTTCTTATGCCCCTCCCCCTGTGATGTCATTATAAAGTTCCCTTTTTTTTTTTTTAGTCCCACTCTACTGAGGGTGAAGACATCTCTAGGATCATTCATTCCCTACTCACCAGGATGTTTATTTGTGTACATGATGGCCAGAGAGAAAGTAACCTGGCACCTTACTTTCTGATACAATGGAAACCTAATTCTACCTTCAAGGATGGCTAGCCACATTCAAGGGAATTTGAACCATCAGGAGACATAGCTACCAATATAAATTTAACATTTAACTCCCTGCCTACGTGTTCACAATGTGTCTACTCACAAAAGGGCTGGATCTATATAACATCTCTTCCTTCATCTCACATCCTCCTCAGTACTTACTCTGACACTCTGATGCCGTCCATGCTCCACTAAACAGTAAGCACGATTTTTTTTATAAGTCTAAATCCAATTACATCACTTTCTGCCTTACAACTTTGGTATGGCTGCCTTATATGATGAGGGAGGCTCACTCCCGTTCCTTCCTCTGCTCCGCAGGTCTGCACGACTCTGCTGGCCTCTGGCATCATCTCAGCTTCATCTTTCCAATCACAACTACCTGGCTGGCTTGGAACATACACGTCTCAGCTCCAGCACTGTGCAGAAGTATAAACAAAAGGGAAACTATGTTCTCTGGTAAACATTTTTATATAGGGGCTGGAGAGATGGTTCAGTGTTGTAAGAGGTTACTTGTTCATTTCCCGGCTGCCCAGACTCCCGAAATAAATGCCAGAAACTGTATTAATTAAATCACTGCTTGGCTAATTACTTAAGTATATTGCTAGCTAGCTCTTACATCTAGAATTAACCCGTCTCCATTATTTTATATTTTACCACAAGGCTTGTGGCCTACTGCAAAGGTTTCAGCATGTCTGTCTCTGGAGGCAGTTCCATGGCTTCTCTTTGACTCTGCCTCCTTTCTCCCAGCATTCAGTTTAGTTTTCTCTGCCTACCTCCATTCTTTGTGCAGGCCCAAGACAGTTTCTTTATTAACCAATGGTATTCACAGCATACAGAGGGGAATCCCACATCAGTTCAGCAGTGAGGAGCACTGGCTGCTCTTCCAGAGGTCCGGAGTTCAATTCCCAGCACCAACATGGTGGCTCACAAACATCTGTAATGAGATCTGGTGCTCTCTTCTGGCCTGCAGGCATGCATGCAGGCAGAACACTGTAAACATAATTAAAAAATCTTTTTAAAAAATTATGTATCTTTTACATGGTTAAGATTTTTCCAGAACTTTAAAGTAGTTAAAAAATTGAGAAGCATTTTAGAATTTATGCCATTACCTTTAAGTTTAATTTGTTTAAACCTATAATCAGAACTGAATCCATTTTACTCTCTCAGCTTCAACAGAAGCAAACACAGTAGTCTCTCCACAGTCTAGCTCTTTACTTAATTCATTTTTATTTACATGAACTGTCAAACTTGTCATTTCTTAACCAAGTGTTGACCATAAGTCATTTTTAATTAACTTAAACTCACTGATTCTTTTCATTTAAAATGTTAATTTTATAGGCATTGATTTTTCTTTATAAAATTATTGCATTAAAGTAGCAACTGACATTCCTGCTGGGCAGTGGTGGTGCACACCTTTAATCCCAGCACTTGAGAGGCAGGCAGAGCTCTGAATTCAAGGCCAGCCTGGTCTGCAGAGTGAGTTCCAAGACAGCCAGACAACACAGAGAATTTTTGTTTTGAAAAACCAAAACCAATCAACCAAACAAAAAAGTAGCAGCTGACTACTGGGATTTGGGATTTGGGTGTCCCTTAAGGTCCACGCTCACCAACTTCCTCTAGATCTTCTTCTGCTCTGTTTAAAGCCCATCTCCTCAAAGAGACCTCCGGTGATCTTCTTGTCTAAAGTAGGCTCTGTGTTGGGGTGTAGCTCAGCAGTAGAACACTAGCTTAGCATATGTGAGACCCTGGGTTCGATCTCCAACACCCCTTGACCTTCCAGCCCTGCACACCTTCAATCCCTTACACCCCACTCTTTCGAGTTAGCTTTAATACCACATCTACTCTTCTCAGCAATCTAGGCTTTTAAATCAGTTCTTAAGTTTTGCCTTAGATCCCAAGTGGAAGCATGCGCCACTCTGTCCACAGCTCCTACAATATAGGGGCTGGCCTACAGCTAATGTTGCCATTGGAGCAGGAGTATTTGATTTATAGATGGGCGTTGTCAATGTTAGCACAAAAACAAAAGTTAGAGTAATGGTGGCAGAGGAAAAGAGGTTGCTATTACAGACATTATTACAGACATTTGAGCCTTTCCTTGACGTTCTACTTCTTTACATGTAAGAGCTTGATTCTGGGCACATGGAACTCACAGTCCATGAAGAGGAGAACTAGGAATGTAGACTTTGAATTATTTGTTTTGTTGGCATGACAAATACCTGACACAGTCATGTAGGGAGAGAAGGTGTAGTTTGCTTTACAGTTTGGGAGGACACCATGGCAGGAGGTCACTGGTCACATGGCATCCACACTCAGGAAGCAGAGAGAGAGGAATGCTGGTGCCCACTTTCTCCTTTTCATTCACTGTGAGACCCTAGCCCCTTAGGAAGATGCTGCCCACATTCAGGGTGAGTCTTTTCTCTTCAGTTAACTGAATCTAGAAACTTCCTTCATGAATATGCCCAGAGATGTGTTCCCATGGTGATTCTAAGTCTCATCAAATTGACAAAAGTAAACATCACACAGCTCAAGACAAAATTACGTAACCGTTGAAGATGACACCATCAAGCAGTCAAAGGCTGGATGGCACCTGCAGGCTCTTACAAACAGGTGTTCCTATTTTCTACATTCTGCCAAGGAGCAGACAACACAAACCAGTGAAGGAGCTGGGATTCAAACCCTAAACCCACATTCCTCATTCTAATCTTATATATTGCCAGGGGGAAAAAAGAACACAAAGACACACATTACGTCTAGTGAGGAACAAGAGCTAAGAGCAGCCTGCTGACGGAAGGAGGAGGTGTACGTGATTGGTATATGCAAGTAACGAACCCTAGGTACAGATATCCTAATTTGTTGCAGGATAAATCTCTAACTACCTTGTCTTTTTCCTTTTTTTCCCTTTCAAAGTAGAATATGTGATGGTGGGGGGGGAGAAGTTCAAATTTATTTGGGTTTAAGTTAGTGGAAGTTTTGTAGTACCTAGTGGAAAAACAAATAAAAGAAAAACAAGACCAACTTTAGCACTGGGAAATTTTTCCCTGGTCATTTAGCCAACATTCCCGCAAGAAATTTTTCTTTAAAAAATAATAATTGCTATAATAGTATTTTTTTTTTAACTTTTCTACTATGGACTCCTTGGAGCCCACTGACTAGAACAGTCATAGAGAGAAAGATCAGGGGTTAACTTCACTTCTCCTGGGTTCTGAACACTGACGTGGGACTTCAGAGAAACCTTCATCCAATTTTTACCCCAAATTAAATCAAGAGCATTGATAATTAGTTTCTATCAAAGTCATCTAGGGGGAAATGAAAGAAACTGAAAAAGCCATAAGCTGTCTTTACTTCTTCATTAATATTTGCTCCCAGGTGCGGGTCAAATAAACCACACTCACACTTTTAAATGAGTTGGTTTAAAGTTGATGAATTGTTTTTCTCTTTGGGTTTCTGCCACCCGTGGAGCTGGTTGCTCCCACGCCAGCTCCCTCTTCTACTAGAGGTTTTAGTCAAACAAAGAAAGCCAAGCTCCGCTCCCTAGAAAGTGAACCCCATTTGCTTTCAAAGTTGCCCCTCATCACACATCCAGTCCCACAAGGTTTCTCGGAGAAATGTTTGTCACAGGCAAAAATTCCTGCCTCTAACAGATACCACAGGAGGCTGATGGAGACTGAGGCCTTCAGAACCCTTGTACGGAAGCCGGAAGTCACAGGCTGGAGCCCAGAAGAACTGCATGCGCCCATATCTGACCACAACCGAAACCGTACTCATTACCCGGTTTGAGGCTTCCTTCAGTACCGTTACACCCAGGAGAATACACAAGGCAGAGAGTTGGACAGGGATGGGAGTGCCCTGTAGATGCTCCAAATCTGGGGTCCGGAGGTCCACTGGGAATTCCACAGCTTCTTGAATCAAATGCTATGTGAGGAAACAAACAATAGGGAAAGGAACCGCTGTGAGCAAAGGGGGAGACAATGCCCAGAACACCCACAGGGTGAGAGCGGCCCCGTTCCAAAACGCAGCAGACATTTCCCAGTATATAAGGATGCAGAGCACTAAAAAGGACTTGCCTTGTTACTGGAGAAGGAATCTCTTAGGAAATACTGCAGCAGTCCCAGCCAATAGGTTTAAGAACAAGAACCTAAAAACCGAACCTCTTTTAAGTAGCGGCACATTCCTAGGAAAAAACTCAAGGCTGTCTGCTGGAACATAAAAATACACAGCACTGTGGTACATTGTACAATGTCTTTGGTCAACTAAAAATTACCAGACAGGTAAAGATGAAGAATTATACCAACAAAATGATGAAAATAAAAAAAAAATCAATGGATCTTGACTCATAAGTAATAAAGATGAAAATATAAGTTGAGAAATAAATGAAAAGATTAAAGATACATACCAACTATGTATTGTGAAATAATGCTCTTGTAAATGCACTGTAAAGATTTGTCACTAATATTGGCTTAATAAAATTCTAATTAGCCGGGCAGTGATGGTGCATGCCTTTAATCCCAGCACTTGGGAGGCAGAGGCAGGCAGATCTCTGTGAGTTTGAAGAGCTAGTTCCAGGACAGGCTCCAAAGCTACAGAGAAACCCTGTCTCAAAATAAGTAAATAATAAAATAAAATAAAATGCTGATTGGTCAGTAGCCAGGCAGGAAGTATAGGTGGGGTGACCAGACTAGGAGAATTCTGGGAAGAGGAAAAGCAGAGACACAGTCACAAGTCAGATCCAGAGGTAGCAAGATGAGAATGCCTTCCTGAGAAAAGGTACTAAGCCAAGTGGTCAAACATAGATGAGAATTATGGGCCATTTTAAGTTGTGCGAGCTAGTTAGTAATAAGCCTGAGCAATAGGCCAAACAGTTTATAATTAATATAAGCCTCTGTGTGTTTCTTTGAGACTGAACAGCTGCAGGACCGGGCAGGACTATATGTGCATATAGTGATATATAATGATATATGAACTTATGTGAGTGTATTTATTAGGCATAGTGGTATATGCCTTTAATGTCAGAACTTGAGAGACAAGATTTCTTTGAATCCCTGGACAGCCTGAGCTACATAGCTAGTTTCAGCCAGCCAGGAGTACATAATAAGACCCAGTTTCAAACCTAAAAATCAAAACCAAAAACAAGACAGCGTAAAGGTTCCTGTGTCTCGTCTTCTTGCTGAGGCCATTTCAGGTTTAACTACGATTTGATATCTTTGATGGAGAATCCCATAGAGAACTACCCAGCTCTGTTCTAGCAACCCAAGGACAGGATGTCCTAGCTAATTTATCTTAGCCTTTGTTAAAACTGTTCCTTTATGTCGACCCTCCTCCACTAACCGCTTGTCTTAGCTTCTGTTGAAACTGCTCTCTTCAAACCGCTTGCTCACTCTAAGAACACTCCCCGCAGTTGCTGGGTGAGATGCCTGGATAAGGACTCTGCTCTTTAAAAAAACCCCATCTTGCCGGGCGGTGGTGGCGCACACCTTTAATCCCAGCACTTGGGAGGCAGAGGTAGGCGGATCTCTGTGAGTTCGAGACCAGCCTGGTCTACAAGAGCTAGTTCCAGGACAGGCTCCAAAACCACAGAGAAACCCTGTCTCGAAAAACAAAAAAAACAAAACAAAAAAAAAACCATCTTCAGGACACTGGGGCCACACCTAGATCTACAAACACTTGAGTTTGGTCCCAGCCTGCTGGAATAAAGACTTTTAGATCACCTCCGGTTAGCTCCAATAACAATGGCTCTAGAATTCAAACCCAAACTTATACTCTTTTTTTTTAATTTTTAAAGATTTGTTTAATTTTATGCATATGAATGTTTTGCTCACATACATCTACGACATGTATAAAGCCCCCAAAGAAATCAGAATAGAGCATTGAATTCCATGGAATTGGAGATCTAGATGGTTGTGAGCCACCATGTGGGTGCTGGAAATCAAACCTGGGTCCTCTGGGAAAAACAAGTGCTCTTAATCGCTGAGCCATCTCTGCAACCCCAGCAACCACATACTTAATCCTAATCATTTTTTAATTAATTAATTTTTCAAAACAATCTTTTCTCATTTTACATACCAATCCGAGTTCCCATTCCCTCTCCTCCTTCTGTGCCCCCCCACCTCATCCATGCCTCAGGAAGGGTAAGGCTTCCCAAGGGGAGTCAATAAAGTCTAGTACATCATTTTGAGGCAGGACCAAGGCTCTCCCCACTGTATCTAGGGCTGAGCAAGGTATCCCTCTAAAGAGAATGGGCTCCATAAAGCCAGTCCAAGCACTAGGGAAAAATTCTGGTCCCACTGCCAGTGGCTCCGCAGACTGGGCCAGCTATATAACTGTCACCCAGATTCAGAGGACCCAATTTGGTCCTATGTTGATTCCACCCACCGCCTCCTGCCCTCCCCCACTCAGCTGTCAGTCTGGAGTCAGTGAGCTCCTACTTAATCCTAATCTTATACTACTGGGTAACAGTCCCAGTCCCGTCTCCTTGTTGTCATTGTTTCTCTGCTCGATTCTCTGGGTTCTTGCTTTGTTTTGTTTTTGTTTTGTTTTGCCCAAGATAGGGTCTCTCTGTGTAGCCCTGACTGTCCTGGAACTTGCTCTGTAGACTACGCTGACCTCAAATTCAGAGATCCACCTGCCTCTGCCTCCCAGGTGCTGGGATTAAAGGCATGTGCCTTCTCCACCACCTCAAGGAACAGGTGCCTGAGGTCTCCAGGATGGCAGCTGACTGAATGCTTCTCCACCCATACCTCCCACTGATCATGACACCCACTGACCCCAAAATCCCCTTCCCCAAGTCATCCCTTGCAAACAGGAAGTAGCCAGACTTAAACTGGCATCCAAATATACCCAAAAAGGTTGGGATGTTGGGGATCTCCCCTCTCCAGACCCTGTCCAAAGAAAGCCTGCAGGGGGTCAGTTTCTCCTCCTGGGCTGCTCAGGCTATTTGAGGCATGGTCTCCCGACCTGCCACGTGGTTCTCCCACGTGGTTCTCCCTCGTGGTTTCTCCTCTTTCCCTGGGACCACCCGGGAATGCTTTGCTCAGATGAAACCCTGAACTTTAATTCGGCCGGATCTGATTTATTACACCAGCAGAAAGACTTAATATTGGGGTATGAAAATCTTTCCGTGTGCATCACTACACCCTCAGCTAACGCTCTGTATCCTTAAAAGCTTTATTCCTTCACCCCATCCCTCCAGGCCCCTTCAGCGCTTACTGTTGGCACCCCACATTTTACAAACTCTCCATGAGCTCCTGCTTGATCATCACGGTGTTGAGAGGGACTACCGCCCTCTGAACCTATCTTCAGGGTCTTCTAATACCTGGCAGGCTGAGTTCTAAGAGAGGTCTGTCAAATGACTGATTCTTTAACTTTGAACTGGAAAATCTCTTGGTGGGTAATAGTGTGAAAGGAACAACTTGGGTTCCAAGTGGTTTTTGCTGTGCTCTTACTATGGAACCCTCTTGTGTGACGAAGCAAAGCCGCTGTGCTTTAATGTAACACGTTATGGGCTTGTGTTAGTGAAGAACATGGCTAACGACTGTGGAGAAAAGGGGCAGCCCTGCAGAGGAGAACTGTATCTGGCAGATGCATGGTGGGTAGTGTAGATGTGATGGATTCTATTTGAGTGGTCCAGGAAGCAGTGTTCTGGTGTTACTCCTTCCCAGGCAATGTAAGTCCTCAGCACCCCAACATTGCCTCTCTCTCTCTCTCTCTCTCTCTCTCTCTCTCTCTCTCTCTCTCTCTCTCTCTCCTCTATCTATCTATCTATCTATCTACCTCTGACTCTGTGCCATTGCTCAGTGAATGACATTCCCGACACTGGACATGGTGGGGGGGGTGTAACTTTACATCTCTGTTTTTAGGAAGCAGGTAATCCAGCTCCTTTTGATCTTGGTGGGCCATGTTCTTCAGCATGAACTAATATCTAGAGGGGCTGCATATGTTGAGGTTGGAGAGCTCAGGATAGGGGCGACTCGGGACCCCCTCCATTAGCATTAGCTAAGGCTGGTTCCTCTCTGCCTCCTAAAAAAAGGCTTTACAGGAACCTTCTATTTGTTTTGGTGAGGTAACAATCTTATTCATGGGAAGAGAGATTTCCTACAAGGAAGGGTGTCTGCAGCTAACTTTGCCTACAGAAGAAGACATTTTATGTGACTGCAGAACAGCTTCTCTTGCAAGTCTCTAAACTATTTGAAATCTTTCTTTTCTAAGAGGGAAAAAGTATTCACATTGTAAAACTGAGAGTCTACTGAACTGGTCTTCTCACAGCGGACGAATTTTTATTCTAAAATTCCTTCAAACCCCACCTTATAAATGAAACTTCTCGCAGTGTTTCCAGCATCCCAAGATGAATTCTTTGGCAGGGCTCATGTTCGCCATATCTGTATTTCTTCTCTCCCAACTGATGTGGCAGCAGTTCATGCAAGAAGGAACCATTTGTCACCAGCAGACTCAGAGGGGGCTGCCCAATCACAGCAAGCCCTGAAGCCTCAGCCATACTATAATGTAATATGAGCGTATACATTATAGATAATATGTGATAGCATGCTCCATGTTGTACTCCTGGACTTAAAATGCACACACATACATACACACACACACACACACACACACACACACACACACGCACTCACACACCACACATTTATTGTGGTGGGGTTTTTTTATTGTTGTTGTTTGCTTTTCAAGACAGAGTTTCTCTGTGTGGTCCTGACTATTCTGAAATTTAGAGTGTAGATCAGGCTGATTTTGAACTCAGTGATCTGTCTACCTCTGCCTCCCAAATGCTGGGGTTAAAGGCGTGTAGCCACCATGCCCAGCTCAAGTGACTTAATATTAGCCACCCTCAGAAGGGATTAATGTGGTTGTCGTAGGTTGTAGTAAGGTAATGCATCTGGTCCCTGTCCCCTGCTTCCTCTAAGTAATAGTTCATGCCTATGAATAGTTCCCTTGCCTGTCTCCTTCATTCCCTAAAATGTCCCCCAGTCTCCTAACAAGGAGACAAGGGTCCCTCTGGCCAATATCCATTATAACTGATAAAACAGGACTTTGGCAGATAGAGGAACGAATGAGCCAATACCAGCTGTATTAAAGCACCTATTAGCATATTAATTAGCAGTAATACCTCTAGTGAGGTATGCAATTATCTGCACCCTACATCAGAAAAGAGTGTCCAGAAAAGATTCATTCTGTTCTCTGAATAAGTAACTTTGAACATAATCCTGTTTCCTTTATATAACCTCCAATAGTTATTCCAAAGAATGGTTTCTGCCTGTATTTCCCCGACATAAATACCAAGCCAAGTAGTAGCTCCATTTCACAGGCGAACGGTGTTGGGGAGAGAACACAGATGAAGCAAACCAAACTGTCCAGGGGCCAGAGCAACCTTTCCTTCCGCTAAGCAGCACGGCCTTGCCAGTGCAAACTCATCTCCCACATAAATAAGCAAAGAAGACAGGAGGAGCAGGAGGAGGATGAAGAGGAGAAGAGGGAGGAGGAACAGGAGGAGGGAGGGAGGAAGAGGAAGAAGAGCAGGAAAAGAGACAGAAGAGAAGAAGGAGGGGGAGCAGGAGGAGGTGAGCAAGCCCTCCTCAAAGCCCATGCTCTGTCTTACCGTGAGGCCCAGGAGGCTCGACTACAGAACACCTCTACTCTGCCCTGTTGGTAACATCAATTTTTTATCCACAAGAAGAAACAGCCAAAGGCAAAGGGATGTTCCAACTGCGCTGTGTCTTCCAACCAGTGACTCCTTCACTGGAGACAAGGTGTCCAAAGGACTCTGTCTCTCTTCCTGGGTCCCCACTCTGCCAAGGGCTGGGGAGAGACTCCGTGTTCCGTTCTCTGATGCTCGCCTCTGTCCCCCTCAGGGCCCTGTGTAGGTGGAACTCACGAAGGAAGGGACGGGATCTTCTCACTAGTATTTCACCCCTTTCTTGCTTAATAATGCATCCCAGGCGTGGTGTTTCAGGCTGGTATTCAGATGGCTATGTGGGTTATTTCCAGGCCCGGCTATTACCAGTGAATATGGTGACATTAATATGAGTAAATGCAGGAAGAGGGATGAAATAAAACATATCCTATTGAAGGAAATGAGGGTTCCTTAAGAAAGGAAAACACACATAGGAAGGACACGGGCATATCAGGATACAAATAGGCCCCCAGGGAGCCGTGGATTCCACAGGCATGATGTTATTGAAGTACTTGATACTGGAGTAAGCACCTGCAGAGATGAATTACATCCTTGTTCAGACCACTAACGCTGGGTACTGACATTGCAGGAAGCGCTTATGGTATATTTCAAATCCCTTGCCCACTACATAAATATCCAATAAATCAGTCAGTGATAAAGGACACTAGCTAAAAGGCTTGAAATGCTGAACAAGCCACCTCCCCTCCTCAGAGAAGCCGCCACCTTTAATTTATGAGGGGTTTCCTAGTCACTCACACCTCCTGCCCTAGAAAGGCAAGATGAGCTATTAACACCTTCGGCGCTGTGCTCTGGAGAGCAGGAGGGTTGGCATCGGGATGGCTTCTCAAACAGCTGTCTTTTTTTTTTTTTTTTTTACAGGCATTATCTGGACATATTTCTAGGGTACATTATGATAATTTAATGTGTGTGCACAGTGCATAGTAATCAGAGTAGCAAGCACTTCTGGAAATCTCTGGAAATGACTGACACCCAGCCCCTCCCTCTTAGCCTAGTTGTAGAGTTACAAAGGAGAAAAATCACTTCTCTCCCTCCGAAGAAACAGAGCTGGGGTCCGGGTTCCCATTATTCAGTTATAGTGATACTGCCTCATGGACTCACGGTGGACTTTCTCATGGTTGTTCTGTAAGTGGAGAGTGGGAGGCATTATGGGAGTCCTTGTGCCTCTGATAACAGAGCCAATGCAATGTCTCTCGCCAAAGACAATGAACAATTTAAAAATTGATCTGTGATATGATTAAAAGGAAGATGACTGTTAGGAAATGTGCCCCAGCTGTCATAATGATAATTTTTTGGTGGCAAAACCTGACTTTTGTCTTCTTTCCTGCATTTCCCAAGTATTTTGTCCACAGATATTGGGCTGAGCGGTTGGGCCACTGGAGCTGCTAATCTCAGAAATAACCCAAGCGTGATAAGGAATTGAATGTGTCAACTTCCCTGGGTCTTAAATGCCCAGATATTCTGTTGAACATTATCCTGGGCATTCTGAGAGGGTGTTTGGGGGTAAGATTAACCCTTACATAGGAAGATGGGGAAATCCGATGGTCCTTTCCTAGTGTAGGTGGGCTTCATCTCATCAGTTGAAGAACCGATAGCAAACAAACCCTGGTTGAGCAGGATGACCACACTTGCCCATCTCAGATGGGACACTGATCTTCTGCTCTGGATACAGACTGGAGGAGATATCACTGGCCCTTCTGTGTGCCACCTTTCTGCCTACATCAGCCTCAGAAGCGCCAAGAAACACTTTCTCCTAAGGAATCTGTTTCACAGCCCTGCTTCCTGTTATTTCTCTGGAGAGCCCTGGCTGATACAAAGAGTCAGGTGTTGACACATTTTTTTCTCCCATTGTTCCTCTACATAAAAGGCAAATTTTTAAAAGTCATGCAAATTTAAGAACTATGTAAAGAAAACCTAACAGAATTGATCCCACCAAGAACATTAGTATTTCATTAACAGCTTAATTTTGGTATTTCTACTTCCACATAAATCTCAAGGCACTCCAAAGAGTACAGAGTCAATATCATTTCTAGAAAACCACACAAAGTTCTAATTCTAAAAGCCTGTATTTCAGGTGTTTAATGTTATGGCATTGAAGATGAAATTAGCCTACAGTGATGAAAGCGTCTAAGGTCTGTGAAGCTGCTGTCCCTGAGGTGGGGGGTTCCATTCTACAAGGAGAGGTGGCGCTCCTTCCTTGACATCTACTTCCTCCTTCAGGCGAAAACACCATCTCCTTCTTCAGGACCTGCACTTACTGTTTGCGGCTGTTTCTCCTGTCCCTCTCAGCAGGAGGGGTAGTGGTGGACACAGTCTCTGTACATCTCCTTTCCCCTCGCTCGCCCTCATTCCCACTCTGCTTTAGACTTCTTGATTGTCAATCTCTGTCACATCCGTTGATTGTTTTGGTTTCTTTCCCTTTCTAACTGCCCAAGCAGGCTCCCTTCCTTTCAGTACCTTCTTTTTTTTTGGGGGGGGGGTAGATGGAAGGGATTAACATTGTCGGGGGGAGGTAGGAGACACATCAATAAAGAAGAAACCACCGACCTGAAAAAAAAATGTGCCAGGGCAAAAACTTGCTGAACACTGCACGGTGGGAGGCTCCCAGACAGTGAAAACAGCAAGCATCTAGCAAGCGCCATGTCAGTTCCACCGTGGACAGTCCTTATTACCGCCCTGCGCTGGGTGCTGCAGCCAGTGCATCCTGGAGACCATCATGGGTGGCTGGGGAAGGTCACAAAGGCAGGCCCCGACTCTGGCTTAAGCTCATCTCTAGGAAGTGGGACGCTGTCTCCACGCTTGAGGGGTCACTGTCAAGCCATGATGGATATCAGGAAATCAACACAAGAGTACATATGATTAAGCATTAAATCGGAGTGGTATTTTCATTGACTTTCATCAATTCCAGCAAGTCTTGTCTGACTTGTTCCATTCTCAGAGCTGAAGTTCAAAGTTGGGAAATAATTCACCCACACGGTTAGTGGCAGTCCCAGAAAGAAAGTCTTGGAATGATGGCTTGTGTTCCTAATGAGCCATAAACACAGACACTGCTCCAGCCCAAGAAGTTGTTTTGAAGAGGCCCAAGCGAAAGCTGTACCACCCCACCCCTACCCGCCCAGATGTTCAGGAACACAGAATAAAATGAATCTAAGGGGAAAAGTTTGTGTTTGATTGCTGACTTTTATGAAGCATTAAGAAATCAGAGATTCTCTACGTGGGACTCAGCACCAGGGATGCTGTCTCCATAGGACAGTAAGAACTAAATGTTCTTTAGTCATTATGGGTCAGCACAGGACTTGAGGTAGCAGGGGGAGGGAAAACGGGGTGTTGAAGGAGACAGGGAAGAACAGGCAGAAAGAAAGAAGCCAACAAGAGAAAGGAAACAAGGAAAAGAAAAAAAATTTAAAAAAAAGAAAAAAAGAGAAAGGAAACAAGGAAAAATCAGTTTTGACTTGATTTTAGATTATGTCTGGTGTCTTAGTTAGCTCTCTATTAGTGTGAGAAAACACCCCGATTGAAAGCAACTTGGGGAAGAAAGGGTGTAATTCAGCTTACAGCTGTCAGGCCATAATCATCATGAGGGAAGTCAGGGCAGGAACTCAAGGCAGGGACTCGGAGGCAGGAACTGAAGCAGAAGCCATTGAGGACTGCCGCTCAATTGCTCAATCCACTTTCTCATACAGCCCCGGACCACCTGCCCAGGGTGATGCTGCCCACCATGGGCTGAGCCTCTCTACAGCAATGATTAAGAAAATGCCCTATAGACTTGCCTAGACATTTTCTCAACTGGAGGGTTCACTTCCCAGATAACTCTAGTTTGGGTCACAAGAAGAAGCAGGACACACAGTATGAGAGTTTTCTTTTCTTTTAGATTTATTTTTTGTTATGTGTATGTGTGTGAGTATGTGTGCTTGAGTGTGGTACCCATGGAGGCCAGAGACGATGGAGCTTTAAGTGGCTGAGGAGCTCCTGATGTGGATGCTGGGAGCATTCAAACTCAGGTCCTCTGAAAGACCAATATGCACTCTTAACCACTCTCCAAACACAAAGTATGAGGAGCTTCTAAGGACCAGAGTTTATCCTAAGCTCCTTACTTCCACTCCTTAACCAGATACACTACTATCATTTCAAATGGTGAAGTTGAGATTTATTTGCTCGAGGCCACTGGGATCTGAATACAGTTCCAAGGCTTGGGATGTTGTTTAGTTGATAGGGTGCCTGCCTAGTGCAAGCAGAGCCTTGAGTTTGGTGCTCAACACAGCATAAGCCAGAGGTGGTGGTAATCCTATCACGTGGCGAGTGGAGGCAGGAGGATCAGGATTTCAGAGTCATCCCCAGCTGTAGAGTAAGTTCAAAAGCAGCCGGGGATACATGAGACCTTGTCTCAAAACAAGCAAAACACATACGAATTCATGTCAGTCTGAACCTACGACTAGACGTATGGACCTCCATATAGAAGCATTTCCACATTCAAGCTTCATAGACCCAAACCTCCCGGTATTCTCAGGGGCCGTTTTCAGCTTGGCCAATCAATGGTTCCCAAGCTACTTGGAGTTCAGCAAGTTCCTGGGCTGGGAGTTAAAATTCCCCTCCCATTGAATTTTCATAGCTAGGGCTGCTGATCCAAGCACAGGACTGTATTGAGGTAGAATTAGTGTTGATTCCAGAAGCTTCCTGCCAGAATTCTGCAGGACTCCCCAAAGGATTATCATCCCAATAAACTGGGTTCCTTCTGCTGTTCTCTGTCTTCAGGCACAAGAGGATTGGGCAGGACCTATCAGCCCCGTTCAGATGGGAATGGGGAGAATCCGTTGGCAGCTCTTATTGCCCCCACTGTCTGAGCAGAGCCTACGGCAGGCCAGCATCTCCAGATCCTAATGGGCAGGAAGTTCCACTGTCCCAGTGTTAACAATATCATCAGCACTCCCTGGGGAAATAAACCTTTATTTCAAATATGGACTTGACTCAAGGTATCTGAAGACAAGAAATTGTTCTGCAGCCAGTAGTGGAACTCTGGGGAAGGAGTGTGGGGCGACAGAAAGAGCTCCAGCCAGATCTTCAGAGTTCCGCAGAACCAGGAAAACCAACAGAGCAGATCAAGGCTGTGGCAGCCTGGCAGGGGGGTCAGTGCGCACTGATTGGGAGCCAAGGTCCTTCTTGTTTTCCTTCCAGTTTTTCTTTTGTAACCTTCTCATTTATTTTGTAGGACTGGAGATCTGAATCTAGGGCCTTATGTATGTTAGGCACGCTCTTCACCCTGAGTTGTAAACCAGCCCATTTTTAGCATACAGTGTGATTGTCATGTAACTGGCAGCAAAAAGCATCTTCTGTTGTTTTGGAAAGAAGACCAGGATTGGAGCCCAAGGACCTGAGTTCAAATCCCATTTCTACCACTTCACTAAGGTACTTGGGGCAGCATGCAAAAGTCTTCGAGGCTTAATTGCTCTGATCTTTGAAATGGAGGGATTAATAAGCCTGCCTCAGGATGTGGCAGAGAAAGATCAACAAGATTGTTTTCCCCAAAGCACCTAGTTCTGAGTGTGACGTGTACTATGTGCTCAGTTAAAGTTGACTGTGTTGTATCTGAGTCTGAGTCACGCTAGGGAATGCTGGAAATTCTTTCACTGTGCTAATCAAATAATCACCTCTAGAGTGGCCTGACACATTATTAGGTGACATGTATTTTACAGGGTTAGATGAATCACGCTTACTGTTTTATTTTAAAAGGTTCACATCAGCAGAGAAAGGCAGCGACTTCTACCAAACAGAGGTCTACCTTTCCGTGTCTATCATTCTATCCCTATCAGCTATCATTCCCTCATCTAAAAAGCCATCAGTAAAATGTTAATGTCTGGGGAATCTTAGTGAATGTCATTTGTGCTCTTAACTTTTCTTACACTCTAACATTCCATCAAACTCAAAAGGAGTCACGTCTCAACCACAAGCCAAGCGCTAGAATAGGAACCTCACGTGCGTTATCACGTCAGTTACCCTCACACTATTGGAGAAAAATCCTATGCCTGCACTAAGTGAGGAATGCTGTAGAAATATTGCAGTGGTGGAGCCTGGTTATCAAGTGCACCCCACTCCCATGACTGTCCCAAGGGGGCTGAACACCTGTAGATTTTGCAGTAGGACAGGAGGAGCTCCTAGAAGAAAAGCATGCATTCAGAGCTTCCTTCCCATGTACCCAGCAGTAAACTGGTTGGTAGGCAGGCTTTTCCTCCCCAACACTGAGCAGAGATAAACTCCCAGAGAGAAATCACACAAATGTAGCAAAGAGGGGAAACCAGCGTGCTCCAACCAGGACTGGTAGCACCGGACCCTTAGGAGCTGTGCAGCTTAGCTGTCGGCTTGTCCTTCAACGAGACACCTGGAAAATTAGTACCCAGGTCTTTTCTCACCTCAACCATTCCGATTATATACAGTTGCTGGGTTGTTTTCCATCTTCCAACTTATAAGAACAAAATAATAGATCCTGGAACATTATTAGCTGGCATTTTCCTGTGGTGCACAGGAGCTTGTGGTATCCACTTCTTTGTGGAGGAGGGTGGTGTGTGTGTGTCCCTGGAGGGTGGTGTGTGTGCCCCTGGAGGGTGGTGTGTGTGCCCCCTGGAGGGTGGTGTGTGTGCCCCTGGAGGGTGGTGTGTGTGTCCCCTGGAGACCCAAAGTCAGCAGAAGAAGCCTCTATTGCTCTCTCCCTTGTTTATTTGTTTTAGATAGAATCTCTTACTGAGCCTGGAGCTCACCAATTTGGCTAGTTTGGCTACGGAGATTGGGATAGGACATGTACCAATGCCTGTTTACCTAAAGCAAGTTTTTAAAAATATGAATCTTTAAGTACTCTTTAGAAACGCTGTCAGAGAAAGGTGGGTGGCTTTCCTCCTAAGTTGGGAGGCTTTTTTTTTTTTTAGAAGTCTCCTTCTCTCTTAGAACTTCCTGGTAGCTTCCTAGGGCCCAGAGCAAGGAGCTGAGGAGACCCCTTTGCGTTAATTTGCCTCTCAACTCAAGGCAGACATGCCAACTCAAATCCTGTTCCACTCACAGCTTGGCAGTTATTACTTAGCAAACATTTCTTTTGGCACTTGCTGTCCTAAGCCCTCAGAACAGAACCGTGCCATTGCCAGCTACACCTGGACCTCCCATCAAAAGTCACAACAGCGGCCCACTGCTCACAGATCTCTCCCTGGACTTGGGGGACCTTGCCCCGCAGGATGCAGGGGTGACTGCTCAGCTTAATTACTCTGAGGTCAGGAAGGACCCCCCGATGGCAGCTCTGTTCTCCTGCCAGTCTCTGGCAAGCACCTCCTAGCTTCTCCATCCTTGGCTAGCACGCATACCCGACACTGCCCACCAAACTGCAGGTGGACACACTTACTATAGCCAAGCGATTCAGGTGCCGTGGTTTCTGTAGCTGGGGAGAGTAGCAAGGGTATGAGTTCTCAATTAGATGGAATAAAAGGAGCTGAGCACAGCGGCACATTCCTGGAGCTCAGCACTCTGGAGGCTGAAGATGGATTATGAGTTCAAGGCCAGCCTAGGCTATGTAGTAAGACCGTCTTTCAAGGGGAGGAGGTGGAAGAGGAGGACATGAAAGCCTAGGCAAAGCCGGTACTCAATACTAGAATACACACACAGCCTCACTGCAATTTGATGATGAAACTCTTAAGTTAGCAGCACTGTGCAGTGGTTGGGAGACTTGGGAAATGGTAGAACGGGGCTGAGACACAGACAAGACAATCCCACTCTGCCCTCAATGAAGCAGAAGCAGATCAGGCCTTGGGAGTCCAGAAGATAGAAGCTCTTCACTGGACGGTCTTGTTGACACCAGCGACTCAGGAACAGCATAAAACCCCCACCTCCCTGTAGCGTTTCTCTCTTCCACCATCCTCACACCATAACCTCTGCCAATGACAGCTTTTGCATTAAAGGCAAGCAGGCAGATGGACTCCTAATCCAGTCCCACTATGGACAAACTCTGTGATCTTGGATGGGTCCCATGGTCCCTAAGTCTCAGCTGCCTGACCTGTGACACGGGTGCAACAGTCCAGTCACATACAGTGAAGGCACGTGGGGAAACACCTGGTACGGTGACAGTCACTGCAGACAAACAGCATCAGAACACTCTTCTGGTAACCCTCTATCCAAAGGATGTGAACACCTGGAACACGGTGTTGGCTGACAAAAATCAGGAGGTGCATCTGTATTGCTTTTGTCTTTATATGCGATTCTGGAGTGCTAGGGTTCAAACCCAGGACCTCCTGGACGCTAGGGGAGCACTCTGGCAGGGAGCCGCATACCCAGCACAGCAGCCAGGAAGCATCATGCTCTCATGTTGCTGATGAGGTTACTACGACTCACAAACTTGTGACAGTTGGTTTAAGCACTTGACTATTTTGAAATCATTTTTATTTTGAAGTGATTATATAACCATAAGGAAGTTGAGAAATTAGTAGGGGTCCCCCTCCACGGGTCTTCACCCATCTTTCAGGTGCGCAGCTCAGAAACGGAACCGGACCCTCTAGGCTGAGTCAGGGACCAGTCCGCTGGAACCACGGAGGGACTGTATGGGGATAAAGGAGCAGCACCCTGGGGAGACCGTGCTAATCTGACTAGAGATTTATGAGACAGACAATTGAGATCTGCTGACATGTTCAGGAAAGCAACGCCCCACCCAGTCTTCATCAACCCTTCCAACAGAGCTGGCCAACTCCTTCACGACCCAACAAGCTGTTAACTGGGTTCTGGACAGTGTTGAGCTTCCACTCGCCAGCTGGGTACGCGGTGACGAAAGGATTTCTGGTACTACAGCTTCTCAGGACTTCCTTCCAAGCTGCCATCTTTGTGGCCAAGTCTTCCCGCCCCTTCTCTACTTGGGAATTTAAGAGAGAAAAGCTCCCACACTTCTCAGCGTGCTATTTCCTGGATGGACTTTATTTCATCAATAACTTCTCTGAGAAGCCAGTTCCCAAGAACGAGGAAACACAGTCCTTTTCTCAATCAAGGAGACTCTTAGAAGACACTAGCCACAGAGGCCATGGGACTCAATACCTTCAGATGCCCCTGTTCCTTCTTTTCTCTTGGGAGCATGATAGCAGGCCTCCTTACTAATAAGAAAATTAAGCCAGCGTGAGGTGGTGCACGCCTTCAATCCCAGTACTCCAGAGGCAGAGGCAGGCGAATCTCTGTGAGTTCAAGGCCAACCTGGTCTATAGTTCCAGGACAGCTAGGACTATAACACAGAGATACCCTGTCTCAAAAAACAAAACAATAATTAAATTAAATATATCAAGCACCTACCCCAACCTTGATTGTTCCCTTTGTTCCTCCTTCAGTGTTCACTGGGAGACCAAGTCTATACATGGGAAGCACATACTCCCGTAGCTGCTGCAGGCTAACCTGTTCTGGGCTCTGGCGACATACTCTGGGCGCCAGGCAAGAGTAACACCAAATACAAAAAACAAAACACACACACAAAAAAAACTTGTATTCTTTAAAAAGAGAAATGTCCCTTCCCTGCTAAAACAAAAACCTTTATGGAATAAATAAATACATAAATAAATAAATAAATAAATAAATATGCCCTGCTCAGCTCCATGAAGGGGAAAGGTTAAACAGCACAGTAATATATAAGCAGTTTCTTAGTTTTCTCGTGGAAATACTTAACCACCTCAGAATGTTCCCCCCAGAGGTAATCTATTATATTTTGTTCAGCTTCTTCCTCCAAGAACTGAATCAATTCATGATGTAATGCCTCGGGGAGAATAATCTTTTGGACACAGAGTATCTTTCTGGGGACAAGGTTGAAGAAACATCTCAAAATTGCTACAGTTTTTGGACCCTGTGTCCCCTGATCTTTACTGGGGTGTGGCAGATCGGAAAGGGGCAGCCAGGGGTATGTGACAGGGATGCCACCTCCCGTCCAAGTGCCTGTAGATGCCTGGGATAGTTTCCATCTCCAGGAAGAATCAGGGGATAAATCCACTTGGACGTTGTCAGCAGAGTCATGGTGCTGGGTGCACTGAGGCTGAGATTGCTATAAACTCTGACTTAGCTCAGAGGGAAACGGCTCCTTCTGGATCCTTTTCTGAGCTCCCACCCCACAAAACATTCTGTGAGAGAACAGCAAATCATTCGGCATTGGGTTAATGGCAATGGATAGGATTTTGGATAATTTTTGAGATTCAGGGGACTGGGCTGTGGCTGTGGACTCAAAGGCTCCTCCAGCTAAACCTTCCCTGACCAGCACGCCAGGGTCCCGAACATCTGACTTCCTTAAGCTCCTCCATTCTAGGTGGAGGCAGGAGCTGAAAAAGTGCAATCCAAAGGCTCCAGCGCTTCTTGAGCCTTCTGGCCTGTTACTCAATTGCCCCATCTCTTTGTGTACTTCAGACGATACAGGACAGTTTCATCAAGGATGTCCTGCGTGTTTTACTAGATTTTAAAGGGCCGGACAAAGCCTCGATTAAGACCGCGAGGTTATTTATTTAAAGAGAAGATGGGTCATCTCTGCGAGAAAAGGCAAGAGTGGGATTGTTTAAAAGGCTCTCATTTGACTAGAAGTCAATTGTTTTAAAATCCCAAATAAAGTTTACTTAGATTAAAGTAGACCCTACAGCTCTCAGAGGGTTAAAGACAAGTAGGAGTTTGGATTAACAAACCAGTTAGCTCCAGTGTCACTCAAAGATACTAAGAACTTACGTGGACATTTTAAAGTTGGAATTTGCATTTTATTTTATTATTTTAGGCTATATATATACATATATGTATGTATGTATGTATGTATGTATGTATGTATGTATGTATATAAATATATATACCTTCACCCCCTTTTGGATCTAACAATCAAATTTGTCTGGTAGCTAAAGCACAGAAAAACCTACACCCCAATGTTAGAGGATTTGTCTGTCCAAAAGATGCCAGTTGGGGTGGTCTGCAGGAATGTTACTGGACTGGCAGTATCCAGGAAGCGGCAGCATGGAGAGGCAGTTAAAATGCAAGGCGCAGGTAAAGAGTTACCGCAGAGTTACTGCAGTTAGCAGCTGGTGAGCGATGGTTGACTTCTTTCCCATTCACACCATTGTTTGGTAGCATTATGCAAAATACTTGGTGAAAGTATTTTTCAGTTTCAAGGGAGCATCTGAAAGGTGGGCTGAAGTCCTTCCGGCCTGACAGACTACCTGGCTTACAAATTTGTTGCCACTGTGTCTTTGTTAAGACACAATCTGAGAACCTGTGGATGCTAAATAACCATAAAACGCAAGTTATTACTGTGATTAATAATAAACGTACTTTGTCGGGGTCATGAAGCGCAATGGCATATTACAAAATGAATTATCGACTGTACACAATACCATTTCCCTGTGGAGGCGAAGGGGTACTTAAAGGCAAGTGGGGGCGACTGGAGTCAGTACACAGTCCTGGAGATTGCCTCATAAAGGAACCATTGATGCTTCTTAGAGGGGAGTCTTTGGGGGGGCACAGAAGGCTACTGTCAAGGGGCCTCTAGTGCGTATTTTCTGGGCTTGATGGCCTTAGAATTCTCAGATTCTTAGTGGTCTCTAAATGTTTAAAAACTTAAATTCAAGCATTTATCGCTCTTTGGGGACCTCTGTGGAATTATTTACATTGGGAGTTAGCATTATCAGACAGTTCATTCTTAAAATATTAGCAAAATTTGTCTGGATAAAAGTATTACCACAAATGCAATTCTTTAAGACAAATTTCTAACTTTTTAAGGAAAAAAAAAAAGTCACCTGCAGGCTGTAAATATGTGCGTTAAGTTTCTCCCGTGGTATTTGCTTTGGCTGTGACCTCTCCTAATATTCAGTTGAACAAGGGCTAAAAATTGTCAAACCAAATTCTTGTCCTGAGAGTTGAACTCTGCTGCCAGTTTGAGAGAAACGCACGTCCAGGTTTAGGGAATCTGTCGTGTTTGTTTTGGCTATGACATAGGGCAGAACGGTTTCCATCCCATTCGAATGCATTCAAGAGAGCTTGAAATATTGCACAATAGAAGCCATTCATTATATCTGTCTCCTTTCCCTTCCAAAAACAAAAATGGCTGCCCGGTTCCAAATCGACACAGGGGGCAGGAAGAAGGAGGCAGAGGGTCATTGGAAACCACCCAAGACTAACACCAGGTTTTTCAGGTTTGAGCTGGAGAATATTCTCAAAATCGTCATTCTTGATTTTTAACTTTAAGACAAGAAAAGACAATCCTGGCATGAACATCGGAAAATGGATATGCTGTTATCTGCTCAAATAAAACGTCAGTAAAAAAAGAAAATCATACAGCCTTACTTTCTGAAAATCGTTTGCTCGGTTTCTGCGAGGAAATTTCAATGCCTGATGTCAATTTTATACTGAAAAATTATTTTACTATTTGAAGTAACATTTGGAAGGACAGATTTGTAAGAACCAAGGCGCCTTCAGAGAAGGAGATATTTAGTTGTTCACCGCCAAACCCCCAGGATATTGAACACTGGATGTACAGTGTGGTTTTGACAAAGGTGGTGACTCTATCAAACCACTGTTAAGAGCAGAAATTACTGCAGAGCCATAGAAAATTTTAAAGTAAAGTTAAGTAGGGCGACTAAGGCCACAAAAATCAACTATTAGACTTAATAAACAAGTCTAATAGCTTCCTTGAAATACCAGAGATCAAAACCTTAGGTCTACCTGTAAGGTTTTGGAAATCTGAATTTTCCTTTATCTGACCCTGAAATACCAGCTGCTTGTGGCTCTGCAGACCACTCTGACCTCATAATTAGTGAATTGAAACATGTGGACACATGAGGAAAGACTTAAAGGAGGGGACCTCTGACTGAACACTGGGAATCTTTATGATGACGTTCCAGCCAACCCTTTACCAACACAAATGTATTTTTCTTTTGTATCCATGCCCATTTATTTTTTTCTTTTCATATATAGCATAATGCTTAAATACCAAAATGCAGAAACTTCTAGAAAACAGTTAAGTCCTAATCTCTTACTTTTCTAATTAAAGATGTAGGGGGAAAATGTTCATTCAATAACTAATTACGCATCTCCTCACTTCAGCAATTAGGTTATGGCTGAATCATTAAGAAAATAAAAAGAATTAAAGAAAGTCCAAAAGTGAACACAGCAGCACACTGGACACACTTGAGGTTATTATATTAGAACATGCTATGATCAGCCTATGCACAGCCAAATCAAGGCCATACAACTTCCCAGTGACTTTATGACAAACTTCTGCTGTGAGGGTGCACACATTTATTTGAGTTTAACACCAACTTCACTTGATCTAAATTTACAAATCCAGAGTAAGATTCACTGCAGCGGAGACATAGCAGGACTTTCAAGGGTGTAAAAAGTTGAGATGTAACTTTATATTTTTGCTATTGTTCAATTCACCACTAGTCTTTCACATTCATGCCTCACCAAAATGCACTTCCCTGGTTAAAAATATAAGAGAAATACCCAACAGAAGTGTACAGGAGATGGAGCCAGTCTGCATTTCTAGCTTCCACTTTAGACAGATGAAAAGATGTTTGCAAAGATCATGCCCTTTAAAGACCTGCTCCAGAAGCACAACAGCCCCGCCCTATGGAAGCTGGTCCACCTGCAGGGCTGCCAGAGCTGGCCATGCCTTTACCGGCCTGCCCTCTGTGGTTCCTCTGCTTCTTGGAGAAAACAGAGCATCCAAAGACTTAGAAACAAATGTCTGTGTACAGCGGCTGGATAAATGCTGGTGAATGCTTAGTTAATAGTCTTCCTACCTGGGATAACCTGCTGCAGGGAAATTTGCCTATGTTAAGGAACAATTCTCAAATCTTTCCTTTTTTTCTTTTTTCTTTTGGTTTATCGAGATGGGGTTTCTCTGTGCAGCTCTGGCTGTCCGGGAACTCACTCTGCAGACCAGGATGACCTTGAACTCATAGAAATCCACCTGCCTCTGCAGAGGAGTGCTGAGATTAAATTAAAGGTGTGCACCACCGCTGCCCTGCAATTCTCAAATTTTAACATTACTGCCTGAGCATGTTATGACAGCTTTTACACTAAACCAGACTACCATACTTTATGAAAATCAATTAACCAAATTTACCTTTTGTAACAAATAAACAACAACAACAAAGGTAAATCTAATTTTGAACTTTAGAAGATAATGTTCAAATAGAGCAAATTACTTCTGACCAACTGCCAGGGACTCAAGGTCACAATGCAAGTGAACTGCACTAAACTCACTGGGCTCAAGAAGAGGCTTCCAGTGAAGCCGGCCTCCCACCCTTTCTCTGGATGCTTTCACTGCTGACTCATGGTCTCCAAAAGGGAGTGTGCTCTGAGTATGATGAAGGCCAGAGAGTTAGTTAACCCTTTGCTTCTTCTGGCCTCTGGTCCATCCCGCTCCTTACAAGTGAACTGTGATAAAATTCACAGCAAAAGAGAAAGAGGCTTCAAGATGCTGTGACAGTAAAGACACAGACCAACAGAATGAGCACCAGATACAGACTCATGATTTCCAGAAAGATATCAACACAATTCAATCAATGACTTTCAACTCATTCAAATTCAAATGATGCTGGCTGATTTCCACTCAAAACAAACAAAAAGTCACCCATGCCTCCAAGGGCACACAGAAATTAATTCAAACAGACAGAAAACTCAATGGAGAAAAGTAACCATGAAACTTCTAGAAAATCTTTGTGCTCTTGCGTTTAGGAAATGTATTTTTGTCTTTTGACCTGAGACAAGCTAGGAACGTTTGGAACTCGCTAAATGCCAGAGGTTGCCTTTGAATTCACAATAACCCTCCTGCCCCTGCCTCCCCAGGGCTGGGATTATAGATATCAAATACCATGCCTGGTTCTTCTTGGGACACAAAAGATGTGAATCATTAAAGAAAAGAAAAAAGAAAAAAAAATACCAAGAAAACAAACAAGCCACGGGCTGGGGAGACATCCGTAAGAAAAACACTCAGTAAAGGTTTGTATCAAACAAGCAAACAGTCTCTTTCAACTCGGTAAAACCATGACAGCGCCACCAACAAAACCCTGGGTAAGACATGCCACAGATAAGGGTACAAGGAAGGCTGAATAAACCGAGAAAATGCTCATCACTACCAGCCTGGGAAACACAAATCGAGATCCTACCGCTGAGCATGTAACCAAGCCGACTGGAAGCACGAATCTGTAAAAAAGAACCATGTGAGAACAGGATGCAGCTTTATCCACAATAAAACCTCAAATCCTATAACCCAAATATCCAGAGTGAAATTAATCACCAGCAACAAACAACAATGACCACTTAGAACATGCAGCATAGGTGAATCTCAAAAGGACTGTGCTGTTAAAAAATAGGCACAAAGTTTCTATCTATCTATCTATCTATCTATCTATCTATCTATCTATCTATCTATCTATCTATCTATCTTAATCTATCTACCTAACTACCTATCTGAGATTCCATGTCTGTGACATTCTAGAAAAGGCAACAAGTATAACAGAATTCAAACAATCAGCTGTGAAGAGCTGGGGAGGGAGATTGGATTGATGGACAGACTGACCCTGCTGCCAAAGTGGTGTATCATTTTCCAAAATTCAAACACCATGTTCTTTTTAAAGTCAACTGTTGCAAGTTGTTTTGCCTCAAAAACAAACAAACAAAGCCCACTGGACTCTTAAAACATGGCTTTCCGGTGTGAGTCAGCCAGGTATTATCAACCATCCTCTGCTTGCTCTGCCAGTCCAGAGCTGCACCTTCCTCCTGAAGCTCTAGTCAGAGCAGATGAGGAAGAAAGAATATGCACAAGATATCAGTGTGGGATGGGAGAAAATGAAAGGCGGCCAAGACGCTAGCTGTAGTCAGAGGAATTTTCCAGAACCTGCAGGAGAACCCAGCCACCACTTCAGCAATGCCATTGTCTCACGAAACCTATGATACCACTTTCAGTCACAAAAGCAGGTGACAACGCTTACCGACAACTGGAGATAACTAGCCACACTACAGACACAGCCATGGTATGCTGTGGAATAGAGGTGGCAGGAAGGCATCTATATCCATCACGCTGGCAAGCAACCAAACTTGCATGGGCATGGGAAGTCTGTAAGATGTATGCCAGTTGAGCTTCTGTATACAGAAAGCTGTTTATACTTCTTTTAAATTATGTGTTCTCCACTTTCTTCCCAAACTGTCTTCATTTCCTGAAAAACAAAACAAAACAAAACAAAACAAAACAAAACAAAACAAAACCCAAGTACAACTATGGGGGAAATCCAAGCAATAGCAGTTACAAGCAGCCCGGGCCTTCCTGGTTGCAATGGAAGGAAAACTGCAGGGGCCACATTGCCATCTTCTGGAAGAAATGAGAATCTGCAAGGACAGAAGCAGGAAAGGCAGGAGCCAATCCTAAGGAAAGTATCCAGGGTTAGGGACTTCTAGAAGAAAAATTAAGGCAGGGAAAAATAATTTTCAGCGTATCCATTAATGAAAAAAAATGGGGGGAGAGAGTGGAGGCAGAAAGCATGATCAAATACAGAAAGAAATTAACGTTTCACAAAGTACCCTATTCAGGTGAGACGCAGTAGGTAAACCATGCCCCTTAATGTACTAAGAAACGAAGGCAGTGTTTCTCAACCTGTGGGTCGCAGTCCCAGCCATCACAGTATGTTCTCATAACAGTAGTAAGAATACAGTTATGAACTAGCAACAAAAATAACTTATGGTTCGGGTCACAGCATAGGAAGGTTGAGAGGCGCTGGTCTAAGAGAAGTTGTCTTATAAACACCAACCAAGCATTTATAATGAGACATTTCAGAATGAACACAATTTGCAGAGTGGATTTACAGATTTAATCTCGGCACTGGAAAACGAGAACACGCTCACATCAGACAAACGGAGTGACCGTCAGCGGGCATCTTCTGAGTGCTCTGCCAGTGTGTGAACCAGTGCCAGTGAGATACAACTGAGCTGACACCGCCATAAAATAGGGAGGCAAATAACAGTCAACAGCTTTTGAGCTTCATCCCAAATAAGGACAGAATACTAAAATTCCTTTTAAAACCCAAGACCTTCTAACAGTTTGTGTGTTTGGGACACCTCCTCCCCGACCATTAAAAAAAAAAACAACAAACCCCAATCCAAAATGTTTTCAAGTGAGTTAATTCTTTTTGGTATGTCTGTGTGTGTGTGTTTAGTGGTACTGACTTGGTGACCACATACATGGGAGAGAAAAGTCCATAAATTATTTACGTGTAGAGATAAAACAAAGTTTTGGACAATTCACCCTTGAGCAGAAGAAATTGGGGATCACTTTGCCTGTTAATGTAAAATACATCAGGTCCTTCTCAGCGGGGGCTCCAGACCTGGCGGTGCCAAGGCGGTAAAAACTTAGCTCCACCTCCGAGGGGGAAATGGGCCGCCCAGCGGGAGCTTTCTTCCCTGCTGTGTTATTTATAGGGAGCTCTATTTGTTAACATGTTTCTGCTATCAGGCTGAAGGGGAGCTAGTGATTTAGAGGATTTCTGGGACCATTGTTTAATGATAAGATGATTTATGTACATTCACAGATTCCGGATATATGGCAGTTTAGATTTTTAAATTTTTGTCACCAAAGCTAGGGAGTTGGGAAAGCTAAGCTCAGAGGGACAGACATATGAATATTAGGAAACGTTTCAATTGCTGGAAAATGCTGTTTAAACAAATCAGTGACCCACACCATCGTTTACCTTGGTAAACAAGTTCTCTAGAACACATTTAAGTTTCTACTTTTCAAAATAAAGTTAATAGGAAACAGTTAAATTCTGACTTACTTGTGACTGATTTGAACAATCTGGAAGAATGAGGGCATAGTCATTTCTAATTATATTTCATTTATAACAATGGATCTATAGAGTTACAGTCATTAAAGAAACGTTTCAATGTAGGGCCTCAATTTCACTTAACTACCAAAGGAAAACTTTGGTTTGAGATGGACAACCAAGTCAAAACTGGTCTTAAATTGAACCCAAAGAAAAGAATAAGTCATCTAAAAGATGTTTTCCTGAACAGCTTAAGCCTTCAGTGGTCAATGTATACTTACAACAAATAAAAATGCAAAAACATGAGAGCTGGAACCCGGAAGTGCAATGACATCTGCTGAGGGGCCCCTTGGAGAGATGGCCACCTCGGCAGGGTGCCTGAAGAGGGGACCAGGAGTGTGGTTACAGGCCTGACCCAAGAAGGTGGCCATTTAAGTATGTCTTCCCCAACAAGGAATGGGATTCTACCATTGAAACCAATGACACAACCAATGAAACCATGGACCCCTGCCATGCTTGCAGTGCTCTTAACAACTCAAAACAATGTACAGACTGAATGAGCCACCTAGGACAGGGAGGGCCTGAGGAAAAAAGCTCCACCGGGAGCAGAAGCCAGGAGCAAATCCAGTCCTGGGAGCCAACCCAGTTCCGGAACACTGGCAGATCAGGACTGAGCCAGCGACCAGATCCAGAGTCAGCGATCTCCACCAGAACAGGTCCAACTCCAAGCCAAGGACTTCTGCTGGAGGGGATCCAGACCAGGATTTACAGAAACACTTCAAAGCCAGCAGTTTAGGCCAAAGTAGGTCTTAGACGGCAAATTCCAAGGGAGCAGAGCAAAGCACAGGAGGGCTGAGCTATCTCCAGGAACAGGAGTAACTAATGGGGTAACTAGAACACTGACTATACCTACCATGAGGAACAACTATCTGAGCTTTGGATTCACTGGCACCTAGAATATTATTCAACAGAATCTCAGACAGCCCCAACCACATCTATTAGAGGGAACGATGAGTAGAAAAGGCAAGATCACACACTACACCACAAAGAGCGACACAACACCAGTAAAACTTAAAGACCCTACAACAGCAAGACCTGAACAACCAAATATGGATGAACCAGAAGAAAATGACCTAAAAAATAACTTCAAGGGAATGTTTGAAATTCTTAAGAGATGAAATGAGAAATTCCCTTAAAAAAATGGAGGAAAAAACAAACAAAAAATTGGAAGATAACAGCAAATCACTTAAAGAAAACCAAGAAAAAGAAATCAAACATATAAAAGAAACTATCCAGGACTTGAAAACTGAAATAGAAACAATAAAGAAAACACAAGCCAAAGGAATTATAGAAACAGAAATCATGAGAAAAAGATCAGGAACCACAAAGGCAAGCATGAACAACAGAATACAAGAAACGGAAGAGAGAATCTCAAGCGCTGAAGATACAATAGAGAAAATAGACTCATCAGTTAAAAAAACATTAAATCTAACAAAAGCTTAACCCAAAATATCCATGAAATATGGGATACCATGAAAAGGCCAAATCTTAGAATAATAGGTATAGAAGAAGAAGTTTAATTCAAAGGCACAGAAAATTTATTTAACAAAATTATAGAAGAAAACTTACCTAAAGAAAGATATGCCTATGAAGATAAAAGAGGCCTACAGAACACCAAATAGACTGGATCCAAAAAAAAAAGTCCTCTTACCACATAATAATCAAAACACTAAACATACAGAGTAAAGAAAGAATATTAAGAGCTACAAAGGAAAAAGGCCAAGTAACATATAAAGATAGACCTATCAGAATTACACCTGACTTCTCATTGGAGACAATGAAAGCCAGAAGGTCATGGTCAAGCATTATGCAGACATTAAGAGACCATGGATGCCAGCCCAGACTACTATACCCAGCAAAACTGTCAATCACCATAGAAGGACAAAACAAGATATTCCATGACAAATCTAGATTTCACCAATACCTAGCCACAAACCCAGCCCTATACAAAATGTTAGAAGGAAAACTCCAACCCAAGGAAGATGGCTACACAAACAAAAACACAATTGATGATCTCATAACAGCAAATCCTGAAGAAAAAAAAATGCACAAATTATCATCACCGACAATGAAAACTAAATTAACAGGAGATAGCAATCACTGTCATTAATATCCCTTAATGTAAATGGACTCAAGTCACCTATAAAAAGGCACAGGCTAACAGATTGGATACGAAAACAGAATCTATCCTTCTTCTGCATACAAAAAACTCATCTCAACCTCAAAGACAGGATCTCAGAGTAAGGGTTGGGTAGTGCAAGGAGAGAGGGCCCACTTGTTTTTCCCAGCCACCCAGCTAGCTTACACCCAAAATAATCACATAGAAACTGTATTAATTTAAACACTGCCTGGCCTATTAGCTCTAACTTCTTATTAGCTAATTCTTACATCTTAATTTAACCCATTTCTATTAATCTATGTATCGCCACATGACTGTGGCTTACCAGCAAGATTCTAACCAGCGTCTGTCTCAGGCAGGAGATCCATGGTGTCTGCCACTCTGCCCTTCTTCCCAGCATTCAGTTCTGTCTACTCTGGTTACCTAAGTTCTGCCCTATCAGGCCCAAAGCAGTTTTTTTATTCATTAGCCACTGAAAGCAACACATGAACAAAAGAACTTCCTACACCAGTTGGTAAAAAATATACCAATCAAATGGACCTAAGAAACAAGCGGGAGTAGCTATCCTAATATCTAACAAAATAGACTTCAAACTAAAATCAGTCAAAAGCAACAAAGAAGGTCATTTCATATTAGTCACAGGAAAAATCCACCAAGAGGAAATTTCAATACTGAACATCTATGCTCCAAATACAGGGGCACCCTCATATGTCAAAAAAACACTTCTAAAGCTTAAATCATACATTAAACCACACACACTAATAGTGGGAGACTTCAACACTTCCCTCTCACCACTGGACAGGTTAATCAGACAAAAAAATGAATAGAGAAATAAGAGAACTAACAGATGTTATGGCTCAAATGGACTTAACAGACATCTATAGAATATTCCATCCAAACAGAAAATATACCTTCTTCTCAGCACCTCATGGAACCTTCTCAAAAACTGGCCACATACTCGGTAACAAAACAAACCTCAACAAACACAAAATAATTGGAATAAGCCAATGTACCTTATCAGATTACCATGCTTTAAAACTAGAAGTCAATAGCAATACTAATTCCAGACAACCTACAAACACATGAAAATTAAACAATGCTCACCCGAATCATCAATGGGTCAAAAAGAAATAAAGGGGGAAATTAAAGACTTCCTAAAATTCAGTGAAAATGACCACACAACATACTCAAATTTATGGGACACAATGAAAGCAGTGTTAAGAGGAAAGTTCATAGCACTAAATGCCTACATAAAGAAGCTGGGAAAATCCTACACTAGTGAATTATCAGAACATTTGAAAACTTTAGAACAAAAAGAAGCAAACTCACCTAAGAGAACTAGATGGCAGAAAATAATCAAA
>NC_022019.1:10729246-10739765 GCF_000317375.1 Microtus ochrogaster | reverse complement strand
ATCTTATACCTGTAAGAATGGCCAAGATCAAAAAGACTGATGACAACTTATGCTGGAGAAGTTGTGAGGAAAAGAGAACACTTCCGCATTGCTGGTAGGAATCAAGCTGGTACAACCCCTTTGGATGTCAGTGTGGTGATTTCTCAGAAAATCAGGAAACAACCTTTCTCAAGACCCAGTAATACCACTTTCGCGTATATATCCAAAGGATGCTCAATCATGCCAAAAGAACATGTGCTCAACTATGTTCATAGCAGCTTTGTTTGTCATAGCCAGAACCTGGAAACAACCTAAATGCCCCTCCACCAAAGAATGGATAAGGAAAATGTGGTACATTTACACATGGAGTACTACACAGCAGAAAAAAATGACATCTAGAATTTTGCAGGAAAATGGATGGATCTAGAAAACACTATTTTGAGTGTGGTAACCAGACACAGAAAGACAACTATCACATGTACTCAATCATATGTGGTTTTTAAACATAAAACAAAGAAAGTCAGCCTACAAACCACAATCCCAGAGAACTTAGACAACAATGAGGTCACTAAGAGAGACATACATAGATCTAATCTACATGGGAAGTAGAAAGTAAGAAAAAGACAAGATCTCCTGAGTAAATTGGGAGCATGGGGACCTTGGGGGAGGATTGAAAGGGGCGGGGTAGAGGCAGGGAGGGGAGCAGAGAAAAATGTAGAGCTCAACAAATATCAATTTTAAAAAAAACCAATTAAATTCATGGTTCAGTTGACAGACATTGTAAGTGGAGGTGGATCATGGGAAAACTTTCCTGTCATAGAGACATTCTTGCTGCACTCAGCCCCTGCTTCCTGCTTCAGTTAGCATGTGAGAACACAATTCTGCCTCTTCCCTTTCCCAGGTCTTACGTGGTCCCCCAGATCCATGTTCACTAGCGGCCCTACCGAAAGTACTCAGAGAGTTCGAATCATCAGTGCTGAAGCAAAAGCAATGGATTTAGTATTGAATTGTGCCTATACCTCTAGAGTTGTTCTGACAGAGGCCAATGTTCAAGCCTTGTTCACTACAGCTAACATCTCCCAAATTCCTTCCATAAGACCAATGTGCTAAGAATATGATTAGTCATTTGGACCCACAAAATTCTACTGGAGTCTTTATCTTTGCTGATCATCATGGTCATGAGGTCATCAAAACAACACATCCGTAAAAAGTTTCTGTGTGTCACCAAAGGAAAGAGTTTCTGCAGCTGACAAAAGATAACTCCTAAGCATACTAGATAGCCATGATGTAAAGGCAGAACGACCGGGAAGAACACGTTTATGAGAGCATTAGAAGATGGTGTGAAGCAGAATGAAAGAGAAGTATACTTTCTAGAAATTTTTGCCAAATGTGTTTTCCTTTGATGGAAAATATATTTATCAAGAAAATTCCACCTCAGTTTGCACAGGCCATAGTATGCAGAGGCTTGGAATGAGTGCTTCTGAAATGTTTTGATGCTGCACACACACACACACACACACACACACACACACACACACACACACACGAAGCAAACAGTGCCTTGTCTAGACATAGTCACAGGAGAGTTTAAACTATGCAAATCACCAAATGACTTAAGAGAAGTTTGATGTGGGAATGATTTCTTATTAATAAAGAAACTGCCTAGGCCCATTTCATAGGCCAACCCTTAGGTAGGCGGAGAAAACAGAACAGGATGCTGGGAGAAAGAAGCTGAGTCAGTGAGTCGCCATGGTTCTCCAACTCCAGGCAGATGCAGGTTAAGATCATTCCTGGTAAGCCAGCTTGTGGGCTACACAGAATAATAGAAATGGGTTAGATTAATATGTAAGAGCTAGCCAATAAGAGGCTGAAACTAATGGGTCAGGCGGTGATTAAAAGAATACAGTTTCCGTGTAATTATTTCGGGTCATAAGCTAAACTAGCCATGCGGGCGGCAGGGTCCTGGGGATGCAGCCCCGCCGTTCGTATTTCAACAGAAGTTGGGATACTTCTATCACCAGATAATGACATTTACATCGCAGGAGGGTACAGGTCAAGCAGCAGTGAGGTCTCCATTGATCATAAGGCAGAAAATGATGTTTTTGGATGTATGACCATTTCATCAATAGATCGCTATCCAAGCCATCCTTGCTTCAGGCCAGAATAGGCTGCAAACTCATGCACTTCAGTGGTAAAATGTAGGCAATTTTACCTACATGTGTATGAAGGCGATGGAAGACACTCCCTGCAGTCTGTGGTGTGCTATAGCAGCAGAGAGAACTGTCGGACACTGCCTGTGCCATGCCGACTGCAGAGTTTCACAATGCTGTGGAACACAAAGGAATGATCTATGTTTTACAGGGGGAATTTTCCTCTTCTATGAGCCACAAAAAGACTACTGGGGATTTTTAACCCCCATGACTGTTTCTAGAGTCCAGGGCTTGGCATCTGTGTACAAAGACTCCATCTACTACATAGCTGGAACCTGTGGAAATCATCAGTGTGTGTCTACTGTAGAAGCCTATGATACAGAGCTAAATAAATGGGCTTGTAAGGACTCTCCATGTGATCAACCTAGGAATCCATACCTTAAGATAGTACTTTTCCAGAATAAGCTCCCTTTAATTGTCCAAGCTACTCAAGGGACCATAGAAGAACACATCTTCAGAACCAGTAGGAAAAATTCTCTTTACCGGTCTGATGACATTGCTGGTCAGTGGATGAAAGTGTATGAGACCTGATTGACTGTGGGGCCTTGGCAGCCATTTTGAGTGTGCCTCAACTAAACTCTATCCTCAGTGTCTTCAGAAAGTACTGTAAGAAGTGGCATGCCTCAGCACTGTCACTGTCACCTCATACTGAGGGGCCTTGTTGGGAAACGCTGTCAACAATGAAGAAAGCCGAGAGACTTTTGTATACAGAAATGGGTGTTCGTAAAGATTGTGCCGTTGGGAGGGATTTGCTTTTACCTTCATGCCGTTTTCATTTCACTAAGGACAGGGAACAAAGTGTAATTATAAACATTTTTCCACCCCTGGCATTAAAGTATCATTCTAGAATTTTGTGATAAGTAGTCCCTGAGAAACCAGGTAAATCAAGACAACTATGCACTCTTAAAAGCAGTTTGAGTATTCCTGGGTAGACATCCAAAGTAGTTAACATGACTTTATTTTAAGTACGGTAACATTATGAGACAGTATCATTTACTTAGCTGTCATCCCTCTAACACAGAGAAGCACTAACTTAGATCCTCAGTTTTACTATTTACATGGATTTATTTTTGTGTACTGTTTTCAAGTGTAGAAGATTAAATGTGCTCTGTGAAACTGAAAAAAAATTGCAGAAACACTGCTGAGTTTAAAAATGAACATTTCAGTAAGACTAATAAACCTACTTAGCATTTGGAGGGAGAAGATATACAATAGGTTTTTTCTTTTGGATGATGAAGAAATTCATTTATTTCTACTCAAAGTCATCACAACTCAAATGCTTTTTATTAGAAACAAGCAATGCACTGAAGCTGAACAGGGATGAAAGTAGCAGGGAGGAAGCTGGGATCCCTCCTTTTAAGAGCCAATGCCAGGTGAAACTGTCAGTTCCAGAACCAGTTCTCCTGTGCCCAGCCCCCTCATGGCAGTTGAGAGCTCTCTCCCTTCTTGAGAAAGGATCTTCTCTTGAAGCCTGGTGGCTCAGTGGTACTCTCAGCATTTGGGAGTGTAGATACACAGATGCTCTTCCTCCTCCTCCCAGGTAGCTTAGAAGAACCAACACCTTGGCCCTCACTGCCTGGGATGGACGGCAGGGCACCTGTGTTTTGTCCCGAGGATATAGTCTCTTCTCTGGAAGAGGACATACTTTCAAATCCTCTGCTGTCAAAGGCACAAATTGTCCTCCTCCTTTTCCTTTCCTTGGATGTGGGAGGAGTGGGAGGTAACATCCATACAAGCCCTGTATCTTCCAGGCTTCCCTGGAGCCTTGAGCTGCGTCTCACTTTGGGTTTAGTGCTTGCTCTCTGAAAGCTTTGCTCTAGGGCGGCAGATAAATCTTCACAAAGCTGGAGATTCCCCACAATAACCTCTGAAGAGCTTTCCCCACTGCAGGAAGATGCAGAGTTACCGTTCTGTTCCAGGTATGAACTCTGTCTCTCACAAAAGTTCCTAGAGTATCTTCGTTTCCTTCCTCTACCACTCGTGATGCAGCCGTTCTCTGCATGTTTCCTTCCTGCATTCTTACTGGGGCTTGTAGATTCATTTAGATTTTTAACTAGAATATCTTCTGAACAATTACGCTCCCCTTCTGAGTCAGATGGGAAAGGGTCACACTGCAGATTCCCCTTTAGAGCCGAGCATGCACTCTCTTTCTCACACTTTATATTCATATTCTCTGAAACCGTAAGGCTATCACAAAGATTTTCTGTATTTTGCTCATCTTTGGAAAATTCCTGGCACCAAGGGCTACACAGAGGCTTTGGACTACCTGACACAATGTGCTCTTGGGTCACATAAGCACAAGGCACAGGATTGCTTTTGGTCTTGGTCTCAGTTTTTGGTTCCTCTGCACGTTGACACTTACTTTCTGCTCTGGAGTTACTGTTTCTGCCTGTGTCCCTGTTGCTGGGGTTTGTGCCTTCCTCAGAAGCAGCAGTGCCCGGCAGCAAGCAGCAGCACAATTCAGATACACGAGACTGGTCAAAGGCTGGATCCAGCTCAGGCAAACCTTCCTCCAGAGGTAAGAGTGTCTCTCTTTTGACGGGAATTTCAAGAGAGATCACTTCTTCCAGCTCACCACTTACGCTGAAATCATCTATGGCATAGAAACACACTTAAATTCAGTTACAAAGGAACAGTGTAATGCCTATGAAATGAGCAGTCTGTGACTTACAAAAATGTGCTCTATGCAACACTGTCTTTTAAGCTTTCAGAAAGTACACAACCTATAATCATCACACTGTTCTTGCGCACATCTGTTGTTCTCCGTCCCTTACCGTCCCAGTCCATAGGTTAAGAACACAAGTGTTCAACCATGGAATAATAAAGCACACAAGTTCAGACTATGAAAATGAGACTGCTGTGTTAGTTTCCTTTTCTTTAATGCACTTCTCATACGAAAAGGTGCAATAGTGTGAAACAGTTCTTACTTACTGAAAAAACAGACATCACTCTTTTTAAATTCTTCTATCAAAGCCTTCTTAAAACAAGGTGATAAAATCAGAATTCTAGGGTACATGAAGAATAACAGCTGAAATGTGCAGGTGTCATGGCTTCTAAGAATTCCCATAAAATATATTCAATAGATACAAAAAAATATAAAAAGTAAACAGAGCCATGGAACCCAATCTCAAAGTCCCCTCCTTTCCGACTAAGCTTCATCCTCCAGACAAGAACATCACATGTAGCTCTCTATGTTTGCAGTACTTCATAGGTGAGAAAGCCATTAGTAAGGTTTGAGATTGAGAAGGGACATGTCGTCCTAAAGCAGAGGTTCTCAACCTTGCTAATACTGTGACCCTTTAATATAGTTCCTCATGCTATGCTGACCCCAACACGAAATTCTTTTCGTTGCTACTTCATAACTATAGTTTTGCTACTGTTGTGAGTTGTAAATATCTGTGCTTCCTAATGGTGCTAGGTGACCTCTGTGAAAGGGTCATTTGGTCCCCAAGGGGGTTGCGGCCCACAGGTTGAGAATCACTGTTCTTATGATTCTAAATCAATGCTATTAGATTCTATCTCTATTATCTAAAATAATGTTTTTAGTTGGTCATTCAAATGAATATAAAAGATGTTTTAAATTAAATAAAAGCTGGAAGATTTATATAAAATATACTGAGCCTAAAGTTAAAAAAACAAAAACATTAATCAATCTGAAACAATACATTCATGATTAGAGTATGTTAAATAGTATGTAAAGTTAGAGATTCACACAAGTCATGATTTACAATGACCATATTAGCTAGGATCTTTTATTAATTTAAAATTAGTATTGGTATATTTTTATAGCATCCCAAGAAAAAAGAGATGTTAGGGAGTAAACATTATAGAGAGAGATGAAAATAAACTAAATTGTCTTAAACCCTCTTTTCAGGTGACAACAGCATTTACAGATTAAAACCACTGAAAGTCAAAGTATTTCCCTGCAATGAAGGTAGTAACATTTTAATAGATATGAAGAATCAAGGCCAGATTAAAAGAAGGTAGAAATGGCAGACCTCCCATTTCACAGCATTCCATAAGACAGGACAAGAGCAAAAGAAAGAAGCCAGGAATGAGTAATTCTGAGTATTTGTTAAACTCCTGCTCTGCCCTCAAGTTGAGATGCCTGCAGAAGCCAGTCTACAGTGACACACATATCACTCATCTCGAATTCTTTAAAAATGCATGCTAAGGTGATATGAAATTAGACAAAGGTAACTACTTTAAAATGGCTACATATAAAAAAAAATCAACATGCTAAAGGAGGGATACTTTTTATAACAGTTTAAGCACAAAAACTCAGCTTAAACTTACACATTAAAGGGGCTAGAGAGATGGCTAAGGGGTTAAGAACATTGGGTACTCTTGCAGAAGATGTGGGTTTGGTTTCCAACACTCCATGGCAACCCACAACCATCTGCAACTCCAGTTATGGGGATCTGATGCCCTCCTTCTGGCTACAGCAGGGACTAGGCATGTATATAATGAATATACATACATGCAGGCAAAACACTCACACACACAGAATGAATAAATCTTAGGATATAAATCACCTTGGTCTTTGCTTGTTTGTAACAGTAACTCTCAAGGTAATCAAGACCAACTTACAAATAAACATCTCTAGATTATAATTGCAAGGAAATGTTATAAGGCTAGTTTTTCTACTTTCCTATTTCTGATATTAACTCTTTTTTTTTTTCAGTTTTTTGAGACAGGGTTCTCTGTGAGCCTTGGCTGTCCTGGAAATCTCTGTAGACCAGGCTGGCCTTGAACTCAGAGATCTGACTCTCTCTTCAAGTGCTGGGATTAAAGATGTGTGCTGCTACCATCTGCCACTGTCATTAACTCTTAAGATGTATATATTAAAAAGCAATCCTTTGCCTACTTTGTGATGAGCCACACAATCAAAATATAGTAAAAAGTAGATGAACAGAAATAATCTCCCACAAAATTACATGCAAATTTTGTGTTTGAATTTTTCTGATAAAAATGATGAGAATTTCATCAGACTCTGATAGAGCCTCGACTCCTCACAGATTACAGGCTACAACTTCCTTTACTGATAATGAATTCAATCTTTTTTTTTTTAAAAAATAAAAGTGAATGGGAAAAGGTAAGAGAGAGCACATGGAGGGGGTGAAAGAAAATAAGCTCAGTCCCAGCACTCGGGAGGCAGAGGCAGGTGGATCTCTGTGAGTTCGAGACCAGCCCGGTCTACAGAGCTAGTGCCAGGACAGGCTCCAAAGCTACAGAGAAACCCTGTCTCGAAAAACAAAAAAACAAAACAAACAAACAAACAAACAAAAAAAAAAAACAAGAAAATAAGCTCAGACTGAGAGACGCACCTGAACATGTCCTCTGTGTGCAGTCAGCCAGAGCTGTCATTTCAGAGACTTCAGGCAGCTCAGGGATAGGGCTCAGGAGTGGCTTTTTGGATGCAATGTCTCTTTTCCCATATAAGCATTTCTCAACACTCTTCTTCCCCCTTCTTTTCTTTTTTCTGTAACTTTTTAGAACCTGAAAAGATACGTATTCAGACACTGACTGAGAATGATGTAGGCCCCCCTGCTCAGTTCTGGCCCTTTCATACATAAGAAATTTCTAATTAGCATTTACACAGTAAATTCTTTTAAAGTTGTGCATTTTTTGTTTTTTTTAAGAAAAACTTAAAATCAGTTATTCCATTTAAAAAATGGAGTTCAAATGACAGCAAGAGAAAGGTAACTTACATAAAGTCAGATAAAATATGAATCCAAACTCAACTGATAATGCACAAACTTTCTCGATTTCCAGAGTATTTGTCAAAGTAAAATGTCAGATTAGATGGTATAGTGTTGCATAGAATTAATTAATGAGATTATTTGTAACTAGGCATAATAATCCAAGATTACTTAAGAGCCCCGGTTGCTCTTCTGAGATCAATCAATTCCCAGCACCCAAGAAGACAGCTCACAACTGTCTGTAATTCCAGTTCTACGGGACCCAATGGCACCTGGCACACACAGGCAAAACACATACGTAATAAAATACCTAATCTAGCATGAATTATCTACTGAAGTGCTATGGGAGGCTGCTTTCTGTTCATAAACCTGGTTGAAGAGACAGCAGGTGCTTAGATGACATTGAAAGGTAACATAAATCTGGATGAATTTATGCAAACAATAAAGGAATTAATCATGATTAAAACAAAGAGGTCGCACAGGCTCGGGACAGAGCTCAGAGTGCTTGCCTACCATGCAAAAGGCTCTGCTAGTATAGTAAGAGGCCACAATAAGACATCCGACTTATAAAAAATGTGACTATCCAGACTTTTAAAAAAATACTTTAATAACTTATGGAATGTAGGATTATATTTGATTCATAATGCCCTACCAATACTGAGAAATAGTTATATTTAAAAAAGTTCCAAATGGAAAAAAACTTTAAGGACATTATAGCATTATATTGAAATACAAGACTTTTACTAACAAAAGGGATGAAATATATTCTCAAACTTTTAATACAAAACATTATTTTTTGACAGTTAATACTTCAAGAAAGTGAATCCATTCAGACATTTATGGAAGCAAAGCCAGTTGATAACATGTGCGGTGTGAACTAAAGTAAACATGATGTGGCCTTAAAGGCTTCCTGGTCGAAGAGTAAAGTCACCACCCGTAGACACCATTGTCAGACTACAGGCACATAGAGGAGGACCCAGCTGCTGAAAGGCTTTCAAAACGCACAGAAAGCACAATGTTCACTGTGATCTTGGGGCAACTGTCCTGGTGGTGCAGCACAGGAAACATACTTGCAAGTACTCAACACAGAGCACAGGTGGCAGCTGGCATATGCAGCCCTGGCATCCACGCAGGAACAGCAGCTAAGCAGACATAATTAACCTTGTATAATACAGTGACTCCAGGAAAAGCATTGCTTTCTCTACGCTAAGGCGGGCAAACACCCCTGCGAATTTATACTCAAAAAACAGCCTACAAGATTTAGGGGAAACTAACAGTGTAAGGGAATGGATGAGATTCAAGAACACAGAAATGGCACAGAACTGTGTGTTCCTCAAGATATCTATAGATAACTTGTAAAAATAAAACCAAATACAACATTCCACACAAAAATAGTTTTAGAATGCTACAAGATGAATGTTCTCCTTGGTGATATGCAATATACATTTAACATATAATTCTGTGAGAAGTTCTCAGCATAAATAATCTCTATGCACATAAGAAAAGCGCTGGGTAAATATTTTTCCATTAAACTTTCTTTTTTATGGAACATCTGTTGACATTTCATGGACTAGATGAAGAAATCTGGCTTGGTCAGTGGATGGGGAAGCCAAGAGAAAAGAAATATTTTAAGGTGGGGTTCACAGATGTGCTACAGAAGAGAAACATTTGGATTCTGGGTTCAGAGTCTATCACTTAGCTGCCAAGCAATGTCAAATGAATACCCCATTGTTCCTTCATGCAGAATGGGAGTCACAGCAGGATACTCCACATAGACCATGGCTAAGTCATCAAGACAGAATGTCCAAAACCTGCACAAACTCAAGCCAGCAAAAATCCCAGCATGAAGGAGGGGGAGTGGGTAAATCCCACCCCTAGCCAAAAAGCTATTTACAAATGATAGGTGGTAGGGGAAGGAAAAAATCAGTTTTCTTCAAGGGACAGAGGATACTGGGTATGTCAGCCACATGGCAGACCTCATGCTCAGGAGTAGATGGACAACACAAATCTGACTCCATGTTTTTTTAGTGGTTTTTTCTTCCTTTTTTTTAAGAGAGAGAAAAAATGTAGTTGCGTGGATAGGGAGAGGGGAGGTTCTGGAAGGAGCTGGGGGAGGGGTGCAGGAAAGAATATGATAAAAGTATACTGTATGAAATTCTCTAAGAACAAGTAATAAAAGGAGCTTGAATGCGAACTGATTAACACAGGCCTTGACCAATACCCAAATTCCTTTCCGTTACTTTGAGAGAGGAAAAATACCACAAGGAAACTAAATTGTTAAATAAAAGTGCCTATGGCTTACAATGTTTTGATAATGTATATACTCTGGAATGGCTCCATCAAGCTAATTAGCATACTCATGACCTTACATACTTTGAAAACATGAATGTCAAACAAAATGAACTGTGCTGAGCTTACCCAAAATCTGCTAAATGTTAATGTGCTGGATAGTTTTATATCAACTTGACACAAGCTAAAGACATCTGAGAGGAGGGAACCTCAGTTAAGAAAATGCCTAGGGCTGGAGAGATGGCTCAGAGGTTAAGAGCACTGCCTGCTCTTCCAAAGGTCCTGAGTTCAATTCCCAGCAACCACATGGTGGCTCACAACCATCTGTAATGATATCTG
>NC_022019.1:10708762-10725083 GCF_000317375.1 Microtus ochrogaster | reverse complement strand
ATCTGAGACATGAGTTTCTGGTCATATTGTGGAGAAACAGCACATGAACATCTCTACCAGAAGATCACTGTGTCCAACTCTGGTGTCAGGGTTATCAAAGCGGAAGCCATGAATTCTCTTCTTTAATGCCTCCATTAGTGATTCTTTGCTGCCTTCCTTCAGATATGGTCTTTTACTTAAGATTTTTTTCTTTTTTCTTCTTTCCCCCAAATAAGGCTCAAATGTGAACAAGATTAAAAAGGGAACATGACTTGAGTGAGTAAAGAGAGCAAGAAGTGCAGGTCTCTATGCAGAAGTTTGGAACTCTACAAGTATCATTGAAAAAGTGGTCAGGAATTTAAGGAGCACGTATATCTCCAGGCCCAAAACTTCCTGGACAGTTGCTCACAGTGTTGGCACATTTTCATCTTACTTAGCCTGGTAACTTATGCTGGGCCCCTTAACGGAATCCTAGTAAGGCTTTTTGTGGAAAGTTGCCCCTGAGTTTACCACAGTGGTCTATAGGTCAGTTACATGGAGTGAGCTTCTTCTGCTTCAGTCACCTGCAATGCTCAGGAACCAGCCAGATGCAGTAGCACAGACCTAAGTCCTTAAGAGGCCTAAGAACCATAAAATCAGAAATTGTCTCTGCTGATGTCACTGGCTGTAGTGGTTTGTATGAAAATGGCCCCCATAGGTACATAGGAAGAGGCACTTTTTGATTTTTTTTTTTGGTTTTGTGTGTGTGTTTTGAGACTGAGTGTCTCTGTAGCTTTGGAGCCTGTCCTGGAACTAGCTCTCATAGACCAGGCCTTCCTCAAACTCAAGAGATCTGCCTGCCTCTGCTTCCCATGCTGGGATTAAAGGCGTGCTCATCACTGCCTGGCTTGGTTTAACAGCACTATTTGAAAGGAGTAGGCCATGTGGCCTTGTTGGAGGAAGTGTGTCACTGGGGTGGGCTTTTGAAGTTTCAAAAGCTCAAGCCAGGTCCAGGGTTTTACTCTTCCTGCTGCCTGCTGATCCAGATATAGAACTCTCAAATAATCTGCCGTACCATGTCTGCCTGCATGTTGCCAAGTTCCCTGCTGTGATGATAATGGACTGAACCTTAGAACTTTAAAAAGCCCCAATGAAATGCTTTCTTTTGTAATACTTGCCTTGGTCATGGTTGTCTCTTCACAGCAATACAACACTGAGTAAGACACTGCCCTTCCTCTTGACCACGAGGAAACAGTGCCTTGCCCTGTATTTGGGAAAGAAACTGCCTGCTGGGAGCACCCAGGTGCTTAATGACCAAGACACAGCATTTCCTCAAATTGAAATCATCCCATGTAACAACAGTGGAGAGTCTGGTCTAAATCTAGGGGATGCCGGCAGATCCTCATATAGGTGACATATAGTGAGCACTGTGACCATTTCTACTTCGAACAGGTTCAAAGGCATGGATTACTTGTGGAGATCAGTGGCTCAGCAGGGCCAGTACCAAGTTGGCAGAGCCAAGAGAAGACTGATGAAGACTTAGAACAACTTGCAACTTCCTAAATTTCCAATTATTTTTCTGTTTCCCTTGTATAGAATCCCTTCCTTAATTTCTTAAATCTAACAAAATACATGTATTTCTTCCAGTCCATATTTGACTTCTCTGAGGTCAGGTTTTTGTTTTGTTTGTAACATACTGGTATTTTAACTTGTCTCTTTAACAATATTGATTCCACTCAATGATCTGATTCTTAATTAAGAACAGACTAGAACACGAGTTTCCTGTGTGTTCTAGCTCAGTCTCCTTGCTGTATGGAAACTTTCCTTGAAAACTTCCTGTAGGGACAGGGCAAGGCAGTGCAGTATAAAAGTATCTCAGCTGTTAGGCTTTGTGTCAGGGCAAGAGTTGGCTGTTAAGACTGTGAGAATTTACAGATGCCAGAATGGGGCTTTAACCTAGATGACAACATCTGTTCTGAACATCAGGGCGGGAGAGAGGGATAGCATGCCAACTGGTGCAGACTGTTTTATATATAAGACTTCAATTAATCTTTTTCTGCAGTACTACTTCTCACGCTTTCCATCCATTGTACCTGCCAATTCTGGGCCAGAGTCTCTTGGGATTCCCACAAGCAGGCTGGTTCCCAGACCCCTCTAGTTTCTTCCCTAGCACATTCTGAACTGTAAATCTTTCCACCTCTTCTATTCGCCAACATGCTCCCATCTGCCCTGTCTTCTAGAAATTCATTGAAGGCTGTCATCTGTTGCTTAACACCCCTTCTCATTGCTATTCTACCTTTATTGCTTAAATTACACCAATTCCATTAATCCAGCAGGGTCCTGGAAGGGATTAGAGCAATCTAATGTTTAGTCTTCCTCAATTATCTGGCCACTGATGTGCTAGGAAAAAATATATATGCATTATTTTTAACTGTATTTCTTAAAGCTATAGATTAAAAAAATAAATTTCAATGCAACAAATGGTATGTATACCTGTATACCACTGACTGAACATACACACACTTTTGAAGCAAGGTAATTTTTCACCATTACCCTAAATCTAAAAAAGAAAACAAAGCAGGAAAATGTTTTTTTGTTGTTTTTTTTTTTTTCTGAATTTGATGACTCGGGTGTTATCAATCAACAAGGAAAAATACTCTTTTTTTGTTTCATGGAATAAGAGGAAGATCATGGAATCTTTTATGTGGGTTTCCTAAGGGTAACACGGACTAATTATGAAAATGTTGACTTTTAAAGGCTCGTTAAGAGATGGCTTTAGATGGTGTGTCCAATAGGCAGCTGGAGAGAGACTTAACAGATCAAGAAGGCTTGGTTTTAAGACTTTGCCATTAATAAACATGTGCATATAAAATCACCATAAGTAAATGATTTACAAGGGCAGAGAGTGGAATTCTAAAGAATGCATAGATAAGAATGTATGGAAAACATATCAATGTTTTTGTTTTATTTTTGTTTTTTTGAGACATGATTTCTTGGTGTAGCCCTGGCAGTCCTGGAACCTGCACTATAGACCAGGCTGGCTTCAAACTCAGAGAATTGCCTGCCTCTGCCTCCTGAGTGCTGAAATTAAAGGCATGTACCACCACCTGGCAAAATACCAACTTTTAATAGATTAGTAACTAACTGACCATATTTATTGGAAAAATCGTTCAGGTAAAACAGAAAATGAGAGGGGATTTCAGGTAACACCTGAAGCCACGACTCTAGATGGAACAAGCCCACATCTGTGTCTCAGTAGTGGTATTACATGGCAGGAGTAAGAAACCTGGGGTTGAAACTGCCAAGTAGATAAGGCAGCTAAAAAAGGACACAAAAATGAGACTATTATAAGAATTGATGCAATAGTTCAAAGAGTTCATTTCAGGACAAATTAGGAAACACAGAATTGTGGCTATCAGAATGCTTAGTTAGGAGTAGCCTGAGGGCCAGGATATCATTAGTGGCAGAATGGATACGTAATTAAGGGACTGAATAAAGTAGAAGGACACAGACTGAGGTCAGAGCTCAGCAAGTATTTCTAGACAGGAGATGGTGTTAATGAAGCACTAACAAACAGCAGGCAGCAGAGGGCGGACACTCAAGACCAACAGAACAGCAAGGGTAAAGGAATGGTGGAAAGATGCAGGGTCGGCTAAACACACAGAGAGTGAGGCACCTTTAAGTTGGCTTCCAATCTTTTGTTTAGATACAGAAGTAACTCTGTGGCTGGAAGTCCAAGGAACAGTTGGTTCACTCATCTCTTGATGAGATAACCAGGCATGTACAGCAAAGTATGGCACTCATGGTCAGTTACAAGGAGAGTTCAAAGATGCAGGGGTTGAGGAACCCTAAGTTAAGTGTCAGGGTTGCTAAGATCAGACTGGCACAGTGCAGCTTCACACTTTGGGGCAGCAGAGTGTGAAGAAGGCATGTGGGACCCATCATAAAGGATTGGGCCTACAGCTATTTATTTGTGATAGACATTTTGTCACTATCACAAATAACAGGCAGTTTGATAAGTGTGCGCTTAACAAATTGGTGACCTGGGAGATCTGTTAAAAGCACCCAGAGTGCAAACAAATAAATTGTTAACATTGAATACTTTTCAGTTAACCAAGCCCAGCAGCCAATCCTGAAAGAGGGGAGCTGAAGCTGAAGACTAAACAAGAAAGGAACTGGTGCAAGAACCCCATACAACTATCTTCTCAGGATCATAAGCATTGACGGTTTTAGGAACTGGGCATGATACTTGTATTCCCAGCATGGGAAGGTTGAAGGAGGAAAATGATGAGCTACATAGTGAATCACGAAGGAAAAAGAGGAAGGAAGAAAAAAGTGTACTACTTCAGAAGAGGAGCAATAATGTGTTGTCTATTGCTTCCTGGGCTGGATGCACACACAGATGAAGCGGATACAGAACTGGTCTCAGGTAATGAGCTACTTCCATGCTTCCCTTCCTAGCCAATGAAGAAATGTATTACACCATGTAAATTAAATTGTGAAAAGCATCCTTACCTGTTTCTTCCTAGGAAGTGCTTTGCTTGTACATTTTCCTTCTTGAGATTTCCTTCTGTTCATTTTCTTCTCTTCAGAGGGCTCAGCTTCTGTAGCATATGAGTTGCAAACATCCTCTTCTGCAGAACTCATCAACCACTATAAAGAACATTATTGTAAGGACACAAAGCACGGGCAGTCACCTTTCACTGCATGGTAGGTTTCATGTTAGCCTTTCTTCCTAAGACAGGCTCATCCTGCCTGTTCCCACCTTCAGTGCTCAGTGTTAAAACCCTGCCTGGTGCACACACTATCACTGAGCCATACCTCCTATCTACTTTTACCATTTTACATGCCATCATTTCCTAATGTAACAAGTTCCATTACTGGTACGGTAACCAAAATTAAAAGAGGGAATTACTAATTAACATTCTCTAACATATTAAGCATAAAATCAGAAGGATTATTATATTAGTAAAAAACTGATTTGAGAACTAGTGGCTCATTCATCTGATACTTATGAAGAAAATATCAACTTAGTATTTAACTGTTACTAGCTTATAACAAGTCATAAAATGTAAATTTGCTAAAAGATTTTCATCTAATCAGACAGGTAAATATTCAGTAATAGTATAGGCACACTTATATTTACAAAGCTATAGACAAAAATCCAATTACGTGTAACTTAATGACCAAAACAAAATACATGGAAGCAATGTTTATCCCTGTTAGTGGAATGCCACCATAAAAACAAACTAAATGCATAGTTTAAGAAAGCATGTACTTATGCTACTTTCTGGCTCTTAATTATATGTGGATCTTCTCCACATTTACAATAAAATTTATCATCATATAGATCCAAAACTAAGCTGATAAATAGGCTGCTTCCTATAGAAATAAAATGTTGAAGGAAACCCCTTGTTCTAATGGATTTTCTTCTAGTAGAATTAAAATCAGACCAGCAAGTCATTATTTTGGTTTACACACTGAGTAAGACAAAGTATTAATTCTTTTTTGTTTATTTTTTTCAAGACAGGGCTTCTCTATGTATCCCTTGGCTGTCCTGGAACTTGCTTTGTAAACCAGGCTGGCATTGAATTCAGAGATCTACCAAAGATTTTTTTTTCCAATACCATGAAATTTATATAAGCACTTACCTTTCTTTTGTGAGAAGTCCGTGTTGGTCTACCGACACGACTTATTTCCTCATGGTTATTTAAAGAACCGCAAGTGTCAGTGCCTGATACCAAGAAATGAGGAAAATTAGGTTCTTAGCACAAAATTAACACAACCCAGAGAATTAAAGAATTACATAGTGTTTTGAGTACTGTTGCTTTTAATAGCATATTTAGACACAAATAATTAACAAGAGCAATGGATGGAGATCTAGAGCAATCTTTAGAAGGCTTCACATTACCCAATGTAATAGAGTGAGTGCAATAAGAACAAACACATTAAGGAAACACTTAACTGCACAACCTTAGACACGTCTGGTGTTTTTTTAATGGCATAAACGATAATATGTTCAGAGCTTAGAACATGATAGACTATAGCCATTTTACTTGTAACTCGGTAATTTATGGCTTTGGAGTCTATACTCACAAGCCTAAGCTGCAGCAATGGGAAGGCATCAAAGGATCCGCGAAAGGAGAAAACACAAATAAAGGTTTATACCCCAAGAACTCGACAAGTGTGGTGTCAGAAAAAAATCTTTGTCTCATCATGATCATAAAAGATACATACTTGGAAAGTACATACACTGAAAATACCATGTTAGTCATTTAGGAATGTTCTTTATAATCCCGTTGTGCTAATATAGATGGAAGTCTACTAGTGATCCTTAACAGGTTAAGAGATCAACAGCCCTTGTACATCAATTTGAAGCAGAGAAAGTGCATTTAAGTTAATGTGGGTGATTATGAAGTATGAGACTTGAAAAAGAAAGAAGTGGTAATTTCTCATACAAAGTATTTGGTTTCCTTAAAATCAAGAACACATTGTCGTACCACAAATAAAAACTTAAGAATAGGAACTGGAGTGATGGCTCAGTCATGAAGAGTGCTAGTGCTGGCTGCTCTTCCAGAGGTTCTGAGTTAATTCCCAGCACCCACATGGTGACTCACAGTTGTCTGTAATGAGATCTGGTGCCCTCTTCTGTCATGCAGGTACACATACATACAGACAGAACACTGCATACATATAAATATTTTCTAAAAACTTTAAGAATAAAGAGATTAAGTTTTATGTACTGAGAATAAGATTTAAGGGGCCGGGGAGGCAGCTCAGCTGGTAAAGTGCTCACTGAGCACAAGGAACTGAGTTTGATCCCCAGAACCCATATGAAAAATTCAGGTAGTAAGGGTGGAGAAATGGGGCTCAGCAGTTAAGAGAATTTGCTTATCTTCCAGAGGACACAAGTTGGGAGGGTCAAAACTCCCAGTCCAGAGGGATCTGTCATCTTCTTCTGACCTCTGCAGGTTCAGCATGCATGTGGTATACACACATAAATATAGGTACATACATATAAAATAAGTAAATCTAAAGTTAAAGAGGCAGGTTATGATATAAATATTACAATCCAACAATAGAAGGCAAAGATAAGTAGATTCCTAGAGTTTGCAAGACAATCACATAAACCTAATGAAAGTTCCATTCTAATGATAAATCCTGTCTCAAAAAGCAAAGTGGAAGCCAAGCAAAGCTGTGTACACGGCTATAATCTCATGCTACAAGGGCATAGAGACAGGATTACTGGGGCTCGCTGGCCACTAGTCTAGCTTGAGATTCAGTAAGAGCCTGTCTCAAGGGGTTAAGGCAGACAGTAAGCATAGATTATGTCCTCTTCTCACCCCCACCCCCTGGTCCATGAGCAATTGCACACCTTGACACAAATCCCCCAACAAGAGATAAACACACGATACCTGGAAGAGTCTCAGAGAGTGAAGATTTACTAGGACTCAGGATTGCAAATGATACATGAGCTGGTTCTATGTTTTCCTAAACAAAGGAAAAAAAGTGCAAATTAAGATACCCTTAAGTTCAGTGAATATGTAAATGATATATCCCAAAGGAAAAAACAAGGCTTTATTTTGGGAGGAGGAATTGCAAGCACAAATAAAAAGAAAAATCAGTAGAAAATGAAAAGGTCTAAGCAAAACAAAGATAACCTTAGAACACTGGTTATCTTCATAATGCTAACAAATTTTCCAACTGCAACCACCCAAAATAAGGTCATATTAATCAATGACAAACTACATTTTGATTTATTTAAAATCTCACTGTTTAACGTCTACAAAGCAAATTAATGAATATCAGTAAGAAACATCATCTTGAATTACAATATTTTTTCAACAAAATTCACGATAAGATGGCAGAATAAAGATTTTAAATCTTTTCACATAATTCCCAGTAAGACAGCAATTATTGTTCATAGATAAAAATGGCAATCTGAATTCCCTTCTCACCACTTTGCCCACACTTTTGATATTTAATCAGAAATGCTAAATTTCACAAAATGCCTTTTCTGCATGGACTTAGATGGCCACACAGCATTCTGTTCTATTTGGAAGAGTATGTATGTAACCAATATTGTTGTTTGCTTAAATATGTTGTAGTCTTCCTTAGCAAAACTATTATTCTGTGGAGAAGTTTCAGTGACAATTTAAATTTTTTTAACATGGGTTTACTGAAACAATGTATTCCTTGACTGAAGGCTGATGCATTTCAAAGATTGCATCTGATTTATCTGAGCTACTAAAATGACAGCATGAAGTTGTTAATCCCTGCTGTCCTTGAAAACTTGTTAGGATACAGTAATGTCACTCTCTAGTTTTTGACACTAGCAATTCTCCCCCCGCCCCCACCCCCGCAATAATCTAAAAGTTTACTAAAATGTGTTTATCACTGTTTTAAAATACATTATTTTAATTGTAAGGTGGCTATTTCTTTGGTATTTTAATGCCTCTCAAACATCTGAGTATTTTTTCTTGATACAAAAAAGGTATCTTACAATCAATAGTACTTAGGTCCCATCAAAGTAGTGTCTGTAATTGGGAAAAGTCTTTTTAAAAAATGTACATAAGAGATTGAGCCTGGCAGTGATGGTGCACGCCTTTAATTCCAGCACTTGGGAGGCAGAGGCAGGCGGATCTCTGTGAGTTTCAGATTAGCCTAGTCTACAGAGCCTGTTCCAGGACAGCCAGGGCTACACAGACAAACCCTAGTCTTGAAAAAAAAAAAACAAAAAACAAGAGAGAGTGAAATGTGGCATGTCATTTGGTCTACCTCAATTTCAAATCACAATTTTCACATAAAAAAAAATGTGAGGCTTCATGGAAATAAAAACAAGCTTTTTTCTATGCTTTCCCCACTTACAAGATTCTCATTGTCATCAAAATTTGGCTGAAGTAACGGCTCATGAACTGGAGACTGTAGGGGACTGGCAGCATTTATGTTCCTTTGACAGACAGGTGTTCCTCCTTTACACAATGGAGTATTGGCTGGTAAAGATTCATCAAACACTTCAGGGCTTAAGTCCTTTCCAAAAGTAACTCTTTTCCTCTTCTTCAGATTCAGAAAGTCTGGTGTTTTACAGTTTTCCCTACCTATAGACAATAAATGAGAATACATTAAAATTAAGCTGTTTTCTTATCTAAAACACATACACTAAAATGTTTGAATATGGTATATTTAGCTGCTATTTGTGTAAAAAAAATTATAGAGAAAATGCAACAGAAGAAAACCATACTTTCACCTAAAATAGTACTGATTTTAAAATAAGTTACATATAATTACTTAAAGTGTTGATAAAATTGGAATCTCTGAAGTTCTTTACTAGTTGTACCATTAAGTAAAAATTGATAGGCAAAATCGATGCTGAGGCCTGATCGCAGGACTTCAATCATGTCAGGAGATGATCTTCCACTGAGCCACACCCTCAGCCCAAGACCAATGATGAAGTCCAGAAAAGACTCTCTTCCCTCACCACTGCTCTCCATTCCCAGGTAATTTCAGAAGCAGGAAAGCATGAGTAGATTGTCAAAATATCTAATAGACTGCATCAAGTTCTAGAAGGAAAATGATATCCTTAGACTTAAAAATAAATATGGATAACATACCTGCTCTTTGTTCTTTGCAACAGTTCGAAGGGTCTGGGATTAGATGAGTCCCGTCATCACAAAGGTTGTATTCCTAATCGAAATAAATACCAATCAAAAGTTTTACTCCTTTCATAACATACACAGTCATTAGAAAGAGACTGGAAAATTGTTTTGTTGAGTACCTTTATTTTCTTAACTGCTTTGGCTTAAAACACCATACTGAAAATGCCCAAGAAAAATCTAGGTTTTCTTATCTTTTAATATTTATTTTTATTTTAAGTATATGAGTGTTTTCCACGCATGTACATATGTGTACCACATGTCAGGTGTCTGTGGAGGCCAGAAGAGGCCACTGGATCCCCTGGAGCTGGCATTAGACAGTTGTCAGTTGCCAAATGGGTGCCAAGAACTGGACCTGGGTCCTCTGTAAGAGGAGGAAGTGCTCTTAACTGTTGAGTCATAGCTCAGTCCTTGGCTTCTGTGTTTTAATAAACAGTATTATAGGCCCAAATTAGAGAACAGAAATCCCTAAGTATGTGTTAAAAATCATCCCTTTTTGATCTAGCAAGCTAAGAAAGGTGTGAGTGGGGGAAATTTCAGTGTATTATACCAGCTGTCAGCTCAGGCAGATTTTCCAACGGTTTGAGCATGAGACCTGCGCTAAAATAATGACAGGTGAGGTAAATGATATTAAAAGGGAGCTTTGTTGTAAGCATGGGAACAGCACTTTTAATAATGTAATTTCTTGAATATCCATATTTTTGAGGATGAAATAAGAAGTTTCTGTCTGTGTTTATCCAAAAGATTATAGAGGGCACACTATAAAGGAAGGGATGTCATAAATCCACAGTCAGAACAAGCCTTGCAGAAGAGAGCCAGGCCTGCAGGCAGGATCAAAGTCCTGGTTAATCATCACTTACATTTCAACCTCACCTAGAACCCTTCCTAGTCTGAGGTTTTGAGTACTATCACCACCAAGATCAGTACCTGCTTTAAGAATAGTTTTCTGGATGGAGGTGGGGGTTCCTTGGACTTCCCACAGGTCAGGGAACCCTAAGTGCTCTTCGGGCTGAGGAGGGAGGGGGACTTGATTGGGGGAGGGGGAGGGAAATGGGAGGCGGTGACGGGGAAGAGACGGAAATCATAAATAAATAAATAAATGAATAAATAAAAAGAATAGTTTTCTGCCCCAAACAAGACTCCTAATCAGCACCGTCCCGAGTTAGTACTTTCTTCTGACCAGGGAAGGGGCTGTTGTGTACAACATGTATACATGCCCCCGCCCCAAGGCCGCTGACAGAACTGCTCAGTACATGCTACTGCTCTTAGGTTACTGTGCTCACAGAAACACAGCTGTCTGAAGAGGTAGTAAGCCCACATGTTTGGCATGCCTAGGTTACAGACTGAGACATTTGCCATGAACTAATTTGGCAATGCAATTAGTTATAATTTGGATAAATTTTTATACTTACACAGTCTATCAACATTACATTCTGATTACCAACGTAATATTAATTTAAAATAGACCAATCTCAGACTAGTATTGTGAGCTAAAAAGAAAAGGAAAACCAAGTGGGAACAATGCACTTCACTCAACACCAGTGAACTTCAGTTATTGGTCTGACACAAAAAGACTTGGCACTCCTTTGCCTTAGGAAGAGCAATTTTTACCTTTATGTTCTCTGCAAACAGCCTGCCAGGCTTTTTCAACACAGACCGAAGCACAAAGGTCTTAGTGGGAGGGCTGCTGCCCCTACACACAAGAGTTCCTGGTGACCTGATGGCTGGGGCAGGTGTGTCAACTGGATCAGCAACAACCGACTGTGTGCCCTCTACACAGTCAGCAACTCCAAGCCCTTCAATGAGAAAGAGAGTGGGGTCATCCAAATCTGCTTCGTCAAGGCATGAGATACTTACCATACTTGCACAGACTCTAACACGATATTTAGAAACTCGGCAGCAAAGTGCTCAGGAGATGGAGGCAGGAGGATGGACATTTAAGGCAGTCAAGGCTACACAGTGAGACCCTGTTTCACAAAACCAAGTGCTAGTGGTATAGTTCAGTGGTAGAGTGTTTACTTAGCATACACTAAATTAAATCCCAACACTCCCTGTTCAGAGAGGAAATGCCAGCGACTTCATTTGGACATGATCATAAGACAGAAGTAGCATTGGCCGCACATTTTAGTATACATCTATGCAAATAAAGATAAGAGGTTTTGCTCTCCACAGAAATCTGAGTCAGAGGATGTTCTCTTTTCAAATTATTTCTGCCTTTTAAGCTCAGCTGTCTGAATCAGCAACTGTAACTCTCATGCTATCAATAGCGGCAATAGGGCAGCAAGAGCTGCAGTCTGAGGGAATCCTGCTCCCCCAGCCATCGACTCTTCTAAAATTACCAAGGGAATTTATCTAAATTTCTGTCCCTCTAAAGACTCAGGATTCAAAGCCTGAGGTGGGATTCTGCTCCTCGGAGAGGCTGAATAGTAAGCAGATCACCCCCTCTCCTTCTCCCATCTCTCCAAAAAAGCCTTGTGTGGCTCCTGGCCTGCTCCTTAAAAACCCATCTCCCCCTGGCTCCTCCTTACCACATCCTGTCAGTTAGTTGCTAACCCAGCCTCCTGATAGCAGGTGAATTTTATTTAACCAAACACATCTTTGTATCATTAAACAAATGTTCCCCAGAGCACAAACAAAAGTAACACACCTTAAAATAATATTCTACAACAAGAGGGTGGGGGAAAAGGTCAGGAATGAGCCTTGGAGTGCTAATGTACATTTTCTTAGCATACCTATTACTTGCAACATAAAACGAACCTAACTGGAGTCAAATCCCCAAAATAAGCCATTTTACTACTTGAGATGGAGGCATTTCAATATGTAAACAAAGTGGAAGAGGATATGACAAGGTGAGTGATTATCAGCCCAAATAGAAGCTGCCCCAACTGATGTGCAAGCTCCACACTGGCAAATGCAAGGAGTCCAGTTAAGCTGGATTTCCACTCAGTGATGTAGATGCAATCTGACCGAAAAGAAAAAACCCTGTATGACACACATACTAAGACATCATCTGTGTTACATGAAACATGTTATAACCATCTAAATCAGTGATTCCCAACCTTTCTAATGCCGTGACCCTTTAATACAGTTCCTCAGGTTGTGGTGACCCCCAACTATAAAATTATTTTCACTGCTACTTCATAACTAATTTTGCTACTGTTATGAATAGTAGTGTAAATATTTTGGAGACAGAGGTTTGCCAAAGGGGTTAAGAACCACTGATCTAAATGAAGAACAGCAAGGGAAGGTAGACGATAAATATGATTGCTAAGGGGAGATATCATGTAAATGACTAAGTATTACTGAGTCACTTGGCATGGAGGCCACTGAGGCCATCAGAATGCCAGACTCTTAGTAGCACCACAGCAGAGGCAAAGACCTACTTGACAAGACTTTCAACCAGGAGCAAGATGCAAGCAGTGGGGAAGGCAAGGGAGACAGCAGGTACAATATACAGTTTTCTCTAAAATAAATAAAAAAAATTAAATTTATGTTTGCTTCTGTATGTGTGTAAGAGCACTAATGTGCAGATACCTGTGGAGCCCAGAAGTGCAGATCTCCCAAAGCTCAAGTTACCGGCAGTTGTGAACCATCTAATATGGGTGTGAGGAACCACTGTGAGCCCCTCAAGATGAGCAGCTGCTCAGTATGGTGGAACCATTTCCCCGGCTTAACAAAAGTTTTTCAGCCCACCTGACTGGGTAGGTTCATCAAATAATCAGCACGAAACACTAGACTATATTAACAAAGCTCCATTGCTCACAGTAAGTATCCCCTTTCCCTGCTCATCCTAGCACTTCCAGGTATGATTTAGTAGGGTGCTAAGATGTTCCCACTTCAGATGGACTGCAGAGTGTGGTAACACCATCTGTCCTTGTACCTTATCTACGCAGGCAGAAATCCACCCATCTACCTTAGAATGAAAATTAAAAGGCGGAGCAGATATTCACTACAAAGGGTGAAAAGTTCATTTGGAAGCTGAAGGAAAGCTCCAAGGGAAACCGAGATGGTTAAGATTATAAACAAACCAAACAAAAGATAAGATACAAATGGACCAAAAAAGGGGGCATATGCTCAGTAAATATAAAAACTACTTTCTCTTAAATTACATGAAGCATTTGATGCTTAAAAGCAAAAATGGTAACATGCATGGAGTCACAGCCAAGCAAATGTGTATGTTATTGACTGTGCAAAGGGTAAAAATGACACGGAAAGGAAGGGAAGACATCAAGCCACAGGGGGAGTAAACTGTTGTGTTTTATGATGCATGCTAGAACCCAGAGCAAGAGAACAAGACAGAATGAGGTACAGCTTAAAAGATAGTAAACACTAATAAATTAAAACAGAATTCTACTTCCTCTGCCCAACACAGGGCTTTTCTATGTAGCCCTGGCTGTTCCGGAACTCACTTTGTAGACTAGGCTGGCTCCGAGATCCACCTGCTTCTGCCACCCGAGTGCTGAGATTAAAGTAAAGGCAAGTGCCACCACTGCTTGGCTTAAAACAGAATTCTTTAAAAAAAAAAAAATCAAATAAAACAAAAGGAGGCATATGGCAAAATAGATGTAAATCAAGCCATATCAATAGTTACTTGAAACCTTAATGGGCTAAAGTAGGGTGATCCCTACACCAGTTGTCACAATACTTGGAGGTAAAGGCAGGAACATTAGGAGTTCAAGGTTATCACAGCCTATACAGTGAGTGAGCTGGAAGCCAATCTGGGCCATACAAAGCTATGCCTCAAAAACAGAACAAACAACAGCCAGATTGTTTATAGCGTATTTCTAACAAAATATATCTGCTAGTAGTCATAGGCCCTTGATTTTATTGTGCTATTCATTTTTCTCCGATCCTTTCCCTTTCTCCCCTCTCCCCTTCTATTGTCTCCTGTGGCACCCACAATCCCAATTTACTCGGGAGATCTTATCTTTTTATCTTTCCTATGTACATCCATGTAGGGTACTCTTTGTTGTCTAGGTTCTCTGGGGTTGTGGACTGCAGAATGTTTTTTCTTTGTTTTATGTCTAACAGTCACTTGTGCGTGAGTACGTATTTGTTTTTCTGGATCTGGGTTACCTCACTCAATATGGTGTTTTCTAGATCCTGGAAACAACCTACATGTCCCTCAACTGAAGAATGGCTAAAGAAAATGTGGTACATTTACACAATGGAGTATGACTCAGTGGTAAAAAATAATAACATCTTGAAAATTGCAGGCAAATGGATGGACGTAGGCCTTTATTATATCCCTCCTGTTCTCCCCTCCACTAAAACAGGATCTTGATGTTTCAGAAGCTGGCCTAGAACTCCTAATTCTGCTTCAGCACCCTGAGAGCAGGATGACAGGCATGCGCCACCATGCATTGCTGGCCTTATCCTTATACTTTTATTATAGTGATATATATTATTATTATCATACTACTAGCTCACCAGTTTGGAAGTGCATTACTAACTTTAAAAGTTCAAAAATAATTTACTGGTTTATTGTGCATGTGTATGACGTAAGTGTACGGAGGTGGGCATGTGGCATGGAGTGCATGTGGAGGTCAGAAGAGTTTGTGTGAGTTCTCTCCTACCACGTAGGCTCTAGGGGTTGAACTCAGGTTGCTAAGCTGGCAGTAGGCACCTTTTTCTTCCTTCCTTCCTTCCTTCCTTCCTTCCTTCCTTCCTTCCTTCCTTCCTTCCTTCCTTCCTTCCTTTCTTTCTTTCTTTTTTTGGTTTTTCGAAACAGGGTTTCTCTGTAGCTTTGGAGCCTGTCCTGGAACTAGCTCTTGTAGACCAGGCTGGCCTCGAACTCACAGAGATCTGCCTGCCTCTGCCTCCCGAGTGCTGGAATTAAAGGCGAGCGCCACCACCGCCCGGCGAGGCACCTTTTTCTAAGCCATCTAGTCTAGTCCACCTCAATAACAGGAAAAAACAAAACAAAACAAAACAAAACAAAACAAAACAAAACAAAACAAAACAAAACACAGCCATAGCATAATGATCCCCAAACATTCTGCCAACAACCCGTATAAAACAATAATTGCTTTCACTCATTTCAGCTTATGGACACACATCACAAATGTCTATGAATGGGACAATGCATGCTTGCACTAAGGAAATTATATACTTACCAGGTGAAGTCTCCAGTAGCTCTGGAAGGGGAGCAACTATACATCCAGGCTGGGCTGGACCAATGTCGGAAGACCTCTGGGAGAAAAGATGAAAGGATAAACAAAAATCACAACATGTTATTACTAACTGTACTGCTGCTAACCTTTATGGAGATTTCAATAACCACTGGGGTGACTGAAAATCTCTTGTTCAGTTGGTCTCGAGCCATCAAGGGCAAAGAACAGTGGACACTAACCCCAGAATATTCCACAAAATGATTTTCAACCCTGAAGAAAAGTTTATGAGGTTCATTTTTGTTGTCTACTGAAGCTTAGATAGCTGTGCTACCTGCTAGCCTCTAGAGAGGAAATTCTCAAAGGCATATCACATTAATTCAGAAATCATTTCTCCTTCATGATTTATGTGAATGAGTCAAAGTCTGGAAAGAAACAACTACTATTGCTTCTGCCAAATGATCATTTTCTATTCCCTTAAATGAAGCAGAGGAAACCAGGAATATAAGCAGTCTGCGATACAAGTGGTCCTTGTATTACAGGACTGTAGAAGTGGTCCTTGTATTACAGGGACTGTAGAAGTGGTCCTTGTATTACAGG
>NC_022019.1:10702419-10708662 GCF_000317375.1 Microtus ochrogaster | reverse complement strand
GGACTGTAGAAGTGGTCCTTGTATTACAGGGACTGTAGAAGTGGTCCTTGTATTACAGGACTGTAGAAGTGGTTTGGGATCATGGTGCTATGACTTCCCCCCACCCACCTTTTCCTGTTATCACAAAGAATTAGGGTGAGCTAGATAGATGGCTTTGAGAAGGTGCCTACTTCCAACCTAACAACCTGGGTTCAATTCCTAGAAGCTACATGGTAGAAGGGAAGAACACACACACAAACTCTCCCTTGACCTCCACATACACTACATAAAACTAAGGAGTCTCTAGTGACTTGCAATCACATTACTAGGTCAGACATGAACTGGATCTAAGTTACAGAGGTGGTACAGACTGTTTCATCTGTTGGGTTCAGCAGGCAAATACTTGTTCTGCAAGCAGAATGACCAAGTTCAGTCCCCAGAACTCAAGGTGGAAAGAACCAACTCCTGAGAGTTGACCTCTGATCTCTATTACTTGCACCCGTACCCTTTCTTCATACCCTCAAACAATAAAATTTAAAACTAGCTGCAGCTGTGAGGGTATCAGGCACCTCCACTCAGGAATGAGAGAAAACCCTGTCACAGAATGAAGACACAGAGAAGAAAGGGTCATGTGACTGGTTTTGTATCCTCAGTGCACAAGTTACCAAACCCATTAGTATTCTTGATTCTACTTTTGTAAAATCCAGGTAGGATTTTGTTTTTCCAGAACCTTGACAACATTAGGCTGTCACAATCCATAAGAATTCCTAAAGCTACTTGAAACAAGCAGAGAAGCAAAGATGAATTTTAAGAACAGTCTGCTTCCCAGGCAGTCTTAGGACAGACTAGGTGAACAGACCTGGACAGGCGCTCCCCATCTCAGTAACGGCTATTCCAGTTGATATCTGAACAACCTGCTCAGGGACCTGTGCTCCTGGCTGAACACAAAGAGCCATCTCGGGCCCAGCTGAGATCTACAGTCAAACCATCACTGTGGAGAACAGCCCGTGCAGAAGACCCTCGGGCTTTATCTTCTCATAAAAGCAGTCAAAAACAACCAATCTTCCCAAACAGCTTCTAAACCAAAAGACAACAAAGGTCACACAATTTTACACACACACACACACTTTTAAGAACCAGAAACTCTTATCTCGGGCCCTGACAGTCTTCAAACTGCTTGTGCAGAAAACCACTGGTCTGTCTCTGGGTGGAAAGCATAATCACCTCAGCCAGATCTGCAGAGGTGTCCACAGCACAGGTTTGGTTGTTGATCATCTGCACGGGGGCCACTTTCTCTTTGGCGCTGCTGAGGTGGTCATCAAGGCTGTTCTGGTAGGATATTCTCCGGCGTTTTGAAGATGAGTTTACAGGGAATCCAGAGTGCTGGTATTCAACAAGACCTTCTTTTTTGGCTATATGCACAAAACAAAAATAGAAACAAAATGGCATGGGGATAAATATTTTCTTTTACATTTATCATTTTAAAATACCATTCATTATAACATCATAATGCCAATTTAGTGTCTCTATGTAAATCCTCAAAACAAAAATCTGCTAACCCCTTTCACTTAAAAAGGGAAACTGAAGGCAGGCGTGTGTACACACACACACACACGTAGTGCCAGCTAGCACAAGGGAGGGGAAGAGTAGAAACCAGAAAGTTCAAGGCCAGCCTGGTCTAAAGCAAACGCGAGACCAGCCAGGGCTGCGAGGAAAGCAGTGCAGTTCTCACCTGTCCATCTTTATCTCATTGCTCAGTGCAGCCCTTGGGTGATTGAGCTTTCACAGGTGCCATCAGAACCAGTTTCTTCAGCTTTCCAACTTGGACTGATAACCAGTATCTCTCCTCCAAGAACCCTCTAGCGCTTCAGCTGCACATTGGGACTACAAACACCCAGCCTTAAGGACAGAACAGCTACCAGGTTCTCAACTGCTCCAGGGTGCAGCCAGCACTGCTATATTATCCAGCCCATACTATGCAAGCCAATGAAACAAATCTCTGTGGTAATAGACACTCATTCTGTTGGTTCTATTTCTCTAGAGAACCCTAAGATACTACATTTGCTGCATATGGCCTGCAAACCACATGCTGGCAAAACCAGAAAGATAGTTATGTTCTAATTTGATTGTACTTGATTTTTGTGTATAGGGAAAACAAAACAAAAAAGAAAGCAAGCAGACAACTGCAATGTGTTCAGTTATTTCTATGTACAAATTATTATGACATTATAATAACGAAGTAAAAAAATTGAAACCTAAACAACAAATAATAGGTAAATTACGAACTACAAATTCGGACATCTGAACGGATACTGAACCATGGAATAGACGGAATCTGTGAGGTGATTAGAGTATCAAGTCCTAGAAGAACAGGACAGCAGGAAAGCCAGTATTTTGTCAAGCTCTGGTGTTTAAAGCTTGGTGACTGAACAAGCCAGAACTGACTAAAAAATACCAAATGAACTATATGAACACAGCGAAGAATACAGATTAGTAACACAATGATTAGACTGGACAAATCTGTGGTAACATCAGGGCTGGGTATTTGCCATTCATACATGTTTTTGCAAAGTTTAACACGACGTCTATAAAAATCAATACAAATCTAAATTTGCTGCAGGCCCTATTTGAAGCCTGACACGGCTAGTTGACACTGGCCTTTTATAATCCAGAACAAGTGTAACTATGGAAATAAAGGTCTAGGTTTTCACTAGAAACCATGGGGCCTAGGTGGGACTCGGCTGTAAAGCACTTGTCTAATACATTCGAGGCCCTGAGCATGATCCTTAGCATCACCAAAATAGAGCAGATAAAACTAAAACAAAACTCTGAAACCAAAAATCTAGGTTTGTGTAAATATTGCATATTTAGCTATGAGTCTCCATTTACAGAAACGACTATGCTCTGAAAAAAATTACTTTCACCTTGTGGAAAGAAATCTTTACTTATCATAGAAGATTATCTTTATACACAAATGTCCACCTTGGTGAACCCATTTTACTCACTCAAATATGATGTCTGAGACTCTCCATCTGATTTTGAGACTGCAGGACCACTGGCCATCCTCTCAGTTTCTTGTACGGAGTGAAAAGCAGACTGGAAAGCAGCCATTCGCTCTTTTAAAGCACTGGCATGTCGAGAGAGTCCTGGAGTACCCTGTGAAATGTATAAAGTACAGGAGCATTATAAATCTAACAGCTTCTTAGCTAGGAGTACTACCAATGACTCCAAAACAAAGCCCATGAAGGCTTATAAAGACAAGTTAGTAAGACAGAGTTTCCCTTCCTCAGAATTACACATTTTCTGTCTGAATATTTAGTGTGCCACGGCCACCTTAGTGCTCATCTGTTCCTGTTTTCTAAAATCTGAGCAAAGAAGAATAGCTAAGTGGTTACCCACAGATGTATACCCAATATGCTGGCAGCTACAAAGCCAGGCTAACAGAAACTTAAAATGGATAGATGTTGTTATAGGGGCTACAGACCAAATGCATCCCTACATTTGGAGGGTGGGGGGAATAAATCACTCTGAAAAGGATTCTAATGGGCTTAAGAACAACCTTGACAGCCACCATTGAGACAATGTCAACAAAGCAGTATGAAAGGGTACGAGAAAGCAGCTCTGGAGAGCAAGGGAGAGCAAGGGAGCCCATCTGGAATACTGACAGAAGCGGCACAGAGAGCATCCACCAAAGTTAATATCTTAGCACTGTGCCCAGCACACAGATGACCTCCATCTGGGGAGACCGCCACAAGGCAAGGATGACCCCTTCTAGTTCCAGCATGTACCACTCCTGCCTCCTCCTGGCTAACTCCTTAACGTCATCCTTCCTTAGGGCTGAAACTCAGCCATTTACTTCAGACACAAACACAGATGCACAAGGCCAGTAGCACATAGAAACACTGCCCATGAGGTTCTACACAAAGACAAAACTGAATTTATACTACTAAAAATCCAACCTACTGATCAACACTTTATCAAGGCTGCTTTTTCTTTTATCCTGAGCCACTAACATTTCTTTTAATGAGTAAACTGTGGTAACTTTAACACTCTAACCAATGGGCAAAAGGAAAAGGGGGAAAGAAAAGCTACCTGCTTTTACGTTATTATAAGGAGAAAAAGATGTTAAAATCCTGAAGCCATGTTTGATGATCTGCTCTTAAATTTGCATAGTTAAGCACAGTCCTATGACAAACTGCCTACTACATAATAGTGGAACATTTTAAACTGAAATGTACCTGATGATGTAAACCTTTATGACATAAATGGCATGTAATATTGCCAAGAGGCCTGTGGGCAACTCATCTAATAATTTAAGATTATCTTAAAGGCACACAAATTATCTGGAATGCACATTTCTGTGAGCTCATTTGAATGTGTCAGGGCTGGTTTGGTGTCTCAGGAGCTCAGAGCACTTGGGAATGCTTAAACTACGTTTCCCTAAGTAAACCTGTTTCCTGATAGAACAATGTTTATGAACAAAGTATGAAAACTTTTGTCATGCTGTTGTCTCATGAGTTGTGTTGGTGTCAGTAAGTCAAGTACAGAAACTATTCCAGGTGCTCAAGTTCTTGGGGTAGGGTGTGTGGGTGGAGATGGGTCCAGGTGGAAGTGGAGTGATATCCCAGAGCAAGGTTTAAGATCATACTAAGATGCTACGGAGAAAGCACCAATGTGGCTGAGCCAAGAAATATGCTGCTTTGGCTACTGAGGAAAGAAAGGTCTGAAGTGGCACTTGGATTGAAACCACAATGAGAAGGGAACAAGATGTACAGAAAAAACAAGAGTAGAAGCCCTCGGGAGCAATCAGAAGAAAGCAAGCCTGTGTGCCCAGTAACTGGAGGAAGGCAGGGATGAGGCCACAAGCGGACAGGGCTCAGGCTAGTGGAACAAAGAGACTTCAAAAAAGTAGATTGGTCTCAAATAGGAAACATGGGAAGCTTAAAGCAGCGGCAATAAGTGATTCATTCTAAAATACCTCTTTGATCTGTGCAATAGTGGGTGGACTGGGGAAAAGGAAAGGAGGAGACCAGTTGAAGACCTGGGCAGGAAGGATATGAGGAAATCTCAGATAGGCCTCTGAAATGCAGCCTAAAGGACTTTGATGGGCACGTGAGGCGGAAAAGGCCAAGGATGACTAAGAGGTATTTGGCCCAAGTGGCCTGGATAAGGTGCTGAGAAATACAAATCTACTGTTCAGCTTTAGCTAGTATGATGGCTACTCCAGAAAGTCAACTTGCCAGGATTAGAACCACAGAGGAGACAAACCTCTGCGGGTAGGTGAGGGCATTTCCAGAGTGGAGGAAGGCCTGATTTGAATGTGGTTTATACCATCCCATGTGCAGGGGCCCCAGACTAAAGGAAGAGAGAGGGAGTGGGAGAAGAAATAAAAGTCCCGCCGCATTGAACATGGAGGCAGTGTGTTTGTCACTATTTCCTGATTGTGGATACAATGTGATCTCAAACTCCCTCCACCATGCCATTCCCACCACGTAGAATTGTACTCTACAACTGTGAACCAGAATAAACTTATTTCTTAAGCAGCTTCTCTCATTTGTTTTGTGATAGCAATGGGACAAGTAACTAATTAGGCTGGGGCATGCTTGGAACACTTCACTCAACACTCAGTGACGCCACAGGCAGCTGGTATCTAGGTCTGGAGCTTTAAGGTTCTCAGCTGAGGACATTTCAGAGTCACCAGCACATGGATGATGCTCAGAGCAAACAAACACAGAGATCTAAGCACACCAGCATTTGTGAGGGAAAAAACTGCAAATCTAACAGAAATAACCCGTGTCATAGGAAGAAAACTGGGCAGGTGTGTAGTCCTCTAACCCAAATGAGGAAGTGTCTCAATGTATTAAACACAGCCAAAGCCACTGAAAGTCTGAGAAGTTAAAAGTGGCTGGCAATAGCAAGAGGATGGCAGGGAGCAGGGCATAGTAGCAGGTGCCTGTAATCACAGCAACTGGGAATCTGAGGCAGGAAGATTGAGCTCCAAACAAGCCTGAAGCATGTTGAGATGTCTTGGTGTCCCACCAAAGGAAAGGATGGCAAGGAAGGAAATGGCGTGAGTCAAATAGAACAGGTAGAAGTAGTTTGCCAGAGGTGGGACAGAAAAGGAATGTGGTGCTTTAAGTAAGAAATGTTCCCCCCATAGGCATGGCGTTTGAACTTGGTCCCCAGTCAGGGTCACTGTTTGGGAAGTAACCTTTCAGATACACATTCTGGCAGAAAGAAGTACATGAGAGGAAGCAGCTTTCT
>NC_022019.1:10699984-10702149 GCF_000317375.1 Microtus ochrogaster | reverse complement strand
GTGGATCTCTGTGAGTATGAGTCCAGTCTGGTCTACAGAGCAGTTTCAGGGACAGTCAGGGAAACAGATAGACCCCGTCTTGAAAAATAAACCAAGAAAAAAGTTATGATTTCTCAGCTGCCATGCCTCCCTTACTAAGCAGCTTAGCTCATGGTATTTTATCACTGCAATGAAAAGTAGCTAATACATAGAACAAGAACACAGTGACCTGGTGACCCTGAGGAAAGGAGGGTAAGCTAACTGCAAAAGAGAACCCAGCTCACACTAACACACAGGACCATAATAATGCAATCATGTGAAGGCTGACATAACCAAGAGCTACAGAGAATGGGCAGCATAAAGAAAGAGGGCTAATTCTTCACTGTCCACACTGGCAAGTGAACACAACAGAATATTTATTAAGATATTTGGGGATGGGGCTGGAGATGGCTAAGCACTGGCTGCCCTTATAGAGGACTTCGGTTCAGTTCCTAGCACTCACATGGCAGAGTTCACAACCCTGGAAGTCCAGTCCAGGTGACCTGATGCCCTTTTCTGACCTTTGCCAGTACTGAACACATATGATGCACATATATTCATTTTATTTTTCAAATAAAATCTTTAAATAGATCCAGGAGCTGGGGAGCTGGTTCAGTGAGCAAAGAGCTTGCCATACAAGCATGAGGACCTGAGTTCTGATCATCCAAACCCATGTAAAGCTAGGTCTGTAACCCCAATGTCGGGGGAGGGGGAGAGGGCGGTGTTACACCGATAGGCATATCCCAGAGACCTGCTCACTAGCCTGTATAGCCAAATTGGAAAGCTTCAGGTTCAGTAAAGGGACTAACTCAAAAAACAAGGTAGAAGGCAGAAGAGGACAAAATCTGATGTCCTCTGGGCCATACAAATACAGAGACCCACATACACACACCGAGTATTATTGGCCTGTCTTGCAGGGTGGGGCACCCCTTACCTACAAGAGGTTTTAACATTATGCAGTGATCATTTGGAAAATACTCGTTTTGTTATTCACTTTCCAAAAAGTGATCTATTTTAAAAAGGCAACATCAAAGTATTTTCTGTTATACCCACTTATCAGTCAGGAAGTTGTCAAGTGCAGTCATGGGTACATGCTTTCTAAAGCCTTCATTTCTTTTAAGAATGCAACCCTTCTTACAGGTAAAATGGATTTCAGTTTCCGTGGTAGAGTCACTGTCTATTATGACATTTACAAGCCTGACAAACCACAATTTTTCTATCAGTTCATCCATCAAGTAAAAATAATGTTATGTGAAAACACACACACACACACACACACACACACACAGAGCCAGGTGAGCCCACACAACTCAATCATAGACATTTCTAGAAACTTCTGAAGTGCTTGATGCAAACTTCCACTTCATTGCATATAATATTTGAGGAATGGTACGTAGTGAAGCTTATCATGATTAATGCTTCAAAGATATTTAATGAAACTAGTATGATTTCTGTGAACACCCAGCAAGTACTAATACGATGATAATGTGATGTCATCACTATGGCCCATAGTCCCACTCATTGCTAGTTTTGCTTCATAAGTATAAATATCAACATATCAGGGGGAAGGCAAATAACATTTAATAAAATAAGAAAAACCGAGTTTATGGATCTTCCAAAAGGAACTGAGGAAAACCCCAAGGTTCTGTTTTATTACATGAGCAAGAAATTGTCTTGTGCACAGACCATGCTGCAAAGCAGAAGAACAAAGTAGAAATAACAGAAGTGAATTACTCCAGAGTAAGAAGGCCAGCATCATATTGGTCGCCCCTCGCAGAGGGCCAAGTGGGGGCCTATATCTTTCATAACAAGCCTTCAACTATTTGACTGTTTAGGGCATGCATTAATTTGATAAAATCTGAAAAACACATTATGCTAAAAACACCAGAAGATAAGCCATTTATTCCTTTTTCTCCTTCTCTGCCCCACCAACAGTTATGAAAACACTAGAAATCCAGAGACGTTAAAGAAAGAAAAACACTGGAGGAGGAGAGCTTTCCTCAGTCTATGAAAATTTTACAAAACAGAAAGCCCCCACCCCCGAATCAAAGATCCCTAAATCTTACCCGAGCCATGCTGGGTATCAGCAATGTATGTTACCTCACAGTGCCTGCAAGACACAGGAAGCAGCCCCCTCCCCAACTACC
>NC_022019.1:10676149-10699829 GCF_000317375.1 Microtus ochrogaster | reverse complement strand
GGGGATCTTGTCGCATTCTTTAGGCTCCGCTGCTGAGCAATGAAACGAATCAGGCAATTTGTTTCTGGAGAGCCCCGGACACCGACTGCAGAGCGTCGCCTGGCTTTCTGAAGGGAAGATGACTTTCCTGCAATGAAACGCCCCGAACGAAACACGGCGATGATCAGTAACTGTGTCCTATGCTGGTGATCGACCACTAGGAGTGGAAAATAGCAAATACATGCTCCAGGAAACTACAGAATTACTGGCAAAGTAGCTTATGTCGGGAGCCCTAAGATCCCTTTGGTCCCTGCTGTATAGGGGTGAGCTGTGATGGGCACAGAAGTCTCCCCAAACAAGCCAGTCTGCAGGGTCAGTATAAATAGAGACAGCAGGAAAGCCAGTCAGTACAGACATGGGCAAAGGGGCCTACTCTAGCTATTTTTAAAATTGAAAAAAAAATGCAATACCAAAACTTGTCTTACCTGAAGGGGTCTTGACAAAGCTTTCAGGGGTGATTCCCAACTGCTCTACGGTGACGGTGGAGAAGTCCAAAGGTGACTTAACGGTTGAGGGGGTGCAAAGATTAGGAGCCGCGTCTTCTACGCGCTTCTGAGGGGTCACAAGCTTCCCGGTTCCCAGGATAAAAGATGCATTTTCTGAAAACGGACAACACGTTGCAGGGCTAAGCAACACAAGGCCAACACCCAGACCTTCCATCTAAGGAGGGCAGCAGGTCACCGACATACCGGAATTATTCACGACACACTCTTTGAGTTCAGAGAGCTGCTTGTCGTGTGAACTCGTATCCATCTGGAGATGAGGGAGCGAAAGACAAACAAGAACAAAAAAAATGAAAAATAATCTCACAAGTCAAGAAAAATGCGACGGAATTCTAACGGAATCTGTCCTAGGGGAACATGTGGGGAAAGAATTCGGGGCGTTCTGGTTAAAGAGAATGATACTCAGTAAAACGAGGCAGACCATTACTGACCAGCCCGACCGGACAACAGACCTACCTCTCTCGCCCGAGGTCCGCGCGTCCCCTCAGACGACAACGAGCGTCGCACAGGCTCCGCTACAGAAGGACCGGGAAGGGAGCCGGGTTGGCCTCCTGCAGGCGGCCACACACCCGGACACACGACGTCCAGGCGAAGCTTCACAACCCGCCCGCAAATTCAAACTGCGGCCACGCCCCCCGCGGAGGGATCTCTCCGGCCCCGGACCCACGTGCGAGCGCGACCCGCTCCCTCCGGCTCTCACCGCCGCGCTCTCGGACGCCGCAGGGCGACCTTCGTGTCTCTCAGGAGAACCACGGCCAGCCCTGAGCGGTCCCCTACCGAGACACACCTGCGGCCATACGGTGTCCCGGGGACTCTACCTAGGAGTTCCGCGGAGCGACACGTCAGTTATTCGAACCCTCTCCCTAACCTTTGGATTGGCTGCTGCAAACTTCGAAAATGAATCATTCGACCAATCGTGCCACAGCCGCACGATGGCTAGTTTACCCCATTAGCCAATCCCGACCCCAGCCGTTACCATGATGGGTGGGATAGTAGGCGGGGTTAAAGCAGAGCAAGGCGCTGACTGGTGTATAGGACTTCAGAGTCCCACCTCTTCCTTAGACTCCGTCTCTTTATGCAAATGAGCGCTCCCTACACTCCAGCGTGCGCCTGCTCAGTAACGCTTAGAGCCACCCTTTGGCCAGCAGGTTCTGCTCTGATTCGCTGATCCTCCTTTCCGTCAAGCAGGCTTCAGCCTCTCTTTCCTCCCTCCGCCGCCTGGCGTTAGTCTGAGCCCACCCCTCCGATGAGCGCTAATTGGCTGATTGCTGGCCGGCTCCGAGCGTTGATTGGCCTTGCTCAGCGTCCGTCTTGGCGCGGTTGGGGGAAGGGCCGCTAGCAGGCTAAGGAGCCTAGGGGCGGGGTGGGAAGGAGGATCGGCCAACCCCAGGGTGTGGGACTGAGAGTGCGTGCGTGAGGAGTGTGGGGCAGACCAGGAAGGTGGCGAAGGGCGGAGAGTCAGGGTGGGAGGCGGGAGGGGTCTCGCGGGCGCGGAGCGCTGCGGGTGGCGGGCCGGGGGCGAGGGTGGCGGCTCCCTCGGGACCCGGCGCGGGCGGCGCGATGCGGCGGGTCACGCTGTTCTTAAACGGCACCCCAAGGAACGGCAAGGTAAGCGGCGACGGGGGCGCGACCCGGGGACCCCTTCAGTTCCCGACAGTTCCCGGCAGCCCGGCCACCGGAGCTCCGAGGCGCCGCTGTCACCTGAGCGGCGGGCCGAGGTCCCCCGTCCACCTTCCTGCGGCACCGTCCTGCCCTTACCCGTGCTGAGTAATGCTCAACCCCGGGAGGAGGCAGAGATCACCGTGGCGGGTGACCTGGCCAGGTCTGGGGATGGAAACTCCGGGGGACAGTTGAGTGACACCCTCAGGATGGGGACTGGTCTGGAATGCTTCCCTCCTCTTTTATGGTGCCCGGGCCCCCCCTGCCCTGCCACCGTGCAAAACTTTTGGGCACGTTTTATTGTGTCGCCTTGTTTTGGTCCCTTAAAGGACGGTGACAGCAGACCAAAATGACTTGATTTGACAGTAGCCTTAGCTGCGTTTAGGCCTCCGTGGAGGGCGTGGTGCTAAATATTTTTCCGATGTTGCAGCAGCCTCTTGCCCCACCCTTGAAAGTTATTCTTTGGAAAATGTTGGCTGTTTCTGGCGGGCTAGTCATGTGTGGTTAAATGACTGCCCAACTCATAAGTCAGCCTGTTTAAAGTCTCAGAAGTAATGAAGCCTTTTAAAGTTTCAGTTGAAGGTACATTGGTCCCCACTCTATTAATGGCCAGAGTACTCTTAATTCCTGCACGTATACATAGCAAAACTATTCAGAAGCATTAAGCGAGAGGAGGGTGCTTTTGAACTCCTCTGCAGTTTTGAATAAACAGACTCTGGAAATCTGAACCACAGTGAGGTTTGTGCTCTGCAACTTTGTTTCCTTCAGATTGGCTATGCATACAAAAATAGTAATGGCATGGGCTCTGCCGGGGCTTCCGAAGTATGTGCTGCAAAGGCGCTGTCAGTTCTGATTCTTAACTTTTCCTTAACCAGCTCTGTAGCTGGCTGGCTTTCATAAACTGAAGTCAGCGTGGTTACTGAGAGAGTTAGTATTACCCAGTGTTCAGAGCTGTAGTGTGTGCACTTTGGCCAATGCTGGTCTGTGCTCGACTCCATGCAGTTGAAGCGTTTGGAGGGCCTTCTAAATCCTCGACTGGACTCTACCTCTCTTCCGAGTCCACTGACTTTCATTGTCCACAAATTGAGGGAGTGGCTCTTGGTGTTTTATTTAATTTTTTTTTAAACTTCGAAAAAGTTTTAAGCTTTGGGTTTCCAATTTAAGTTGTATTTACTTAAAAAAAAATCTTTTCATCTCAGAAGATTGGGGAAAGCACGTATGAAATAATTGTGCATGCATAGGCTTTACAAAGATGATAAAGTCTGAACTGGAGAATACTAGCTTTTCATATATAAGAGAAACTATGCCCTAGTCCTTTCTACTAAATTAAAGAATATATGTTCGAAAGCTGCTTCCTCTCCTTTTGGCTGATGGAAAAATATTAAAATGACTCTTATTTAACAAGATCACAATACTGCCTGCATATGTATATGGACGGATATGTAGCATACATATAGCAACTAGTCGTCGTAAACATGACATGGATGCTCATGAAATAGTTTGCTGTCCTGTCTATAAAGTAGAATATATCATTTAGATTGTCTTCTGACTTACCTGGTGGCTATTTTTAATCCCTTAGGAAAGAGAATAATCTTTTTTTTTTTTTTTCCCCAAATGGGTTTTCCTCTTGCTGCTTGCTTTGTGGCTATGGTCCATGAGGTAGACAGGCACACACTCATCAGCACGCATCAGGATATCAACATGCATTCTCATTTGTGTAGCTGAAAGTCCTTGTAATGTTGATGAAAGCTGGGAGCTGGTTTATCCCACGTGAAATGTAATACCGTGGAGGGTGGTGGAAGATGACCCACTGGGATTTAGGGGAGAATGTATATTATTTATGTTTTCATTTAAAAACAAAATAATTTTAAAACTTGGCCTTTTCTAATCTGGAGAAGCCTGGGGGCCTCCAATCACTAAACTTGTCAAATTGGTCTTGTTTTCTTCCAGAACAGAGGGCTACACATGTAAATAGGTTGCTAGCCAGCACCAGTTGGTTCTCTTTGACACAGGATGTATAGAAGCCTACAAGTACAGTGGAGATTTACATCATTCAGTCTGAACTGAATTAGCCATCAGCTATGCCAAGTGACTTTAAAACATTACTGCAAAGAAACTGCAGATTGAAGCCAGTATTAATAATAATATAAAAGGCTCTCAAAAGCCAAAGAGTGCCATGTTTTAAGAAAATTATTTGAAGTTTTACTTAATAACTGGCATTAATAATCAACTTCTTCCTTAGGGTATCTTGTTCTTTGAATGATTAGCCAGTGGTATGAGGAGGTCATCTGAATTACTAAGATGTAAGAGTCTTTTCCTGTTCATGCTGGCAAATGGCCTTGGGTTTTTTTCCCCTTTGCCTTAGTTTTTAAGGGTTGGGGAGGTGGCTCAGTGGTTAAAGCATTGCACAAGCAACTTGTGTGAGTCCACCAGTAATTCCAGCCCCTGAAAGCAAAGATGAGGGATCCCAGGAGGAAGCTGGCCAGCTAGGCTGACCTTGGTGGCAAACTCCAGGATCAGTTGAGAGAGCCTGCCTCAATGGATAGGTGACAAGCAGGGGAAGAAGACTCCTCAGATCAACCATGGGCCTCAACACGTGTGTGCATACAGGTGCAGACACACCTAAACGCACACACACACACACACACACACACACACACACAAGAAAAAGAACAAAAACCTTTATTGTTTAAAGACAGTCTTATATTTAGCAGAATCTCACTAAATTTAGTGATGCATACTTAAAAGATTCCTGCTGGCCAATTTGTCATCTGAGTAAATAAAAATCCTCATCTCGTTTAGAAAAACGTTTCTGACAGCAGCATACAGTTTACGATTAAATGAATACACAGCTGACTGAGCACGAGCCCAAACTGTTCTGCTGATGGGCTTTGAAGATTGTCCTCCCAGAACGCTGCCTTGTTTGAATCGTGGGGACGAGGGGGCTGTTGTTGGCTCCAGGAAGGTCAGTTAGGCCTACACTTTCCATCTTTGCTCTGTGTGCTTCCTGTTCCCTTTGATCTCATACTATTCCCTGAAATGAAATGAGGATTCAGACATCTCAATAAAACATGTGGTTCTGAGTAACCCCGTGTTAGTGCCATCAATAACACATTGAGCGAATCATAGGCTTTCTGTATAGAGCGTTCGTTCATTCAGCTACACACTTACTGTTTGAGTGTGACCGTCCGTGCCAAATGCTGCAGCTACAGCAGGCGAGGAAATGCCTGGATTCTGTAATGATGCTTGCGTTCTTAGTCAGGAAAGAGCTTCCCTTCCATCTGATATTAGGTCAGAAATGTGTTGTTGGTATCATGTATCCAGACTGGAACTCTTTCCGTTGTTAGAGGTAAAATCAGACTCTTAACCTCAGCGAGAACTTGTCGCTCTCTCAGCCTGTTTGTTTCTTAATCTATTTGATGTATGCAGAAGATTAGAATATAAAATATTGGTGTGCATCAGAATGAAAGGAAAATACTGCAAGCCTATCAATTAGTGACAATGTCTGCATTTTCAGTGCTTTTGTGAAGTTCATATATAAAAATACTCCCACAGTTTACCCACTGTCCTGTCAACAGAGCCATTGGGAAAACTTAAAAATGGTGCTGTCCTCCAACCCCAGCAGGCCTCAGAGGCTGGGCTATATAGTTTGTCACAGTTCTCGGTGATTCTTACATTACAGCTTTGGGGCTATTACTTGAGAACCACTCTCCCTCTCTACCTTCATCCTTCCCCTCCCCCTCTACCTCTCTTAGAGATGGCTGAGGAGCTAAGGGTACTTAAGACCTGTGGAGGACTGAAGTTTGAATCCCAGCACCCACATCAGGTAGCACACAGCTGCCTGTAGCTTTAGCTTGAGGGCATCGAATGCTCCTAGTTTCCACAGATGCCTGCACTGTAGTGGTATATTATTTATATTTTAATAAACAAGTCTTGCCTGAAAACCAGTCTCCTCTGGTCTAAATCTAAAGCCACTAAAGGTCAGGTGATGGTGACACAAATGTTTAGTCCCAGAATTTGAGACAGAGGCTGTGAGTTCAAGACTACCCTGGGCTACACAAGATCAGTGCAGAAACAAATCCAGGTGGTGGTGGCCCACATCTTTAATCCCAGCACTAGAGGGAATATAAAATGGGAGACGAGAGAGGCTTAGGTTGCTTAGTTGGCGGTCGCCCAGCCTTGGTAGATGTAAGACTTCTCTAGTTGCTTTGCCTTTCTGGTTTTTGGATCGAACCCCAGTTTCTGTCTCTGGGTTTTTATTTTTTGTGCTACAGCACTCACAACCCCCTTCCAGGTATATATTTTAAAAAACAGCTCCCTGAGTCCGATTGTGCTGCTCATATGCTTGTGGGCATGGGAGCATCTGCTTGAGTACGTACAACCTACCACCAGCCATGTCTTTAAAGGAAAGTGACTCCACCCCCCTCAGCAACCTCAGCTGCCAATAGCTGCTCCACCAAGGCCTCACCACGATGGCCTTCTCTCCCGTTCATATGTGCATTTTGACTGGATTGATATGATGGTCCCGGTCTTTTGTAGGTACCTGTAGCTGCTGTGAGTTTCTGTGTGCAGCAGTCATGTCCAGAAGTCGGCATTTCTCAGCGCTCCTCCTCATTTGCTAGTGCTTACATTCTCTCTGCCCACTCTTCCTAGATGCCTCCTGAGCCGTTGGTGGGTGGGGTTATTTAAATGATTCACTTACAACAGAGTGCATGTGCTCTCTTATACTTGGCACTCTGATCAGTATTGAGTCTCTCTATCAACTCTTAGCAACTGCAAAAAGAAGCTTCCCTGACCAAAGTTGAGCAACATTAATCCATGAATATAAACATAAATATGTATGTCAGTTTGTCAGCATGGCATTTTAACATAACAGCAGTAGATTCCTCTCTAAGGCCTGTGAGCTTTTGACCAGGTTTATAGTACCAGGCATGAAATCCCTCCTCTGGAGCAGGCCTCACATCCGATCAGAATGTTTAGGTACTACTAGTGGGAATATAAGTACCCATAATGGGCTATCCCAACTGTAACTGCCACACCACTATTACAGCAGGGCACAGCCTACCAGGGACGTCTATATTAAGGGTCTAGCACTGAATTAAGACTGTTGATGTCTTTTTTCCTCCAGCATCCTGCATGGCACCTTTCGGTACTTGGTAAGCTAGTCAGGAGGGAGAGTGTTTCTCTGTCAGTCAAGGTTGATTTCTCGTATGTTCTTGTTTCTAAAGTGAGTGGTATCTTCAGCAGTAGAGTCTTACTGTCTAATTATGGTGGATAACCAGGAGTGATGGCAATAGCCTATGGTTGTTTTGGTTACTTCTGGGGCTTCCCTGAGGTCCAGATAATTAGTAGGTAGGTATACCATATCTGACACTGAGATTTTTATTTAGTGACCCATGTGTTCTAGAGCCGCATTGTCCACCCATATATAGTTTGTATACACACATGTGATTTTTTTTTATTTAGTTAACAAACTAGTAGGTTTTTATAAAGCCTCTTCATAGTCTTAAGTTTTGGTTAGCACACTCCTGCTCTCTTCTCTGCTCTACCTTCCCTGTCTCACTACACCTTTCACCAGAGTTTCCCACTCCCCATTCTGTCATGTTGCCTGTGCACTATCTGCTCTGATAATACTCTTCTGTTGCAAGACCATAACTTTCCATACAGCTGTTTCATAAACTCTTGATTTCAGTTAAGTCTTCCTCCATTCCCTTATTTCCCCCCTTCCCCCAAGTGTTCAGTTCTATAAAGTAATTGCAGATTGTTTTTGAAGTCATTATGGGTTCTTATATTCCCACTAGTAGTATCTAAATATTTCTGTTGGTTGTGTCCTTTTCACCATTTAATACTGTCATAATTTTTTTTCATTTTGAAACAGGGTTTCTCTGTGTCGCCCTGACTATCCTGGAACTTGCTCTGTAGACTAGGCTGGCCTCAAACTCAGAGCACAGCTTGCCTCTGCCTCCCAAGGGCTGGGATTCAAGGCGTGTACCACCACCACCCAGCTAGAATTTTCAGTTTTTAATAGTGACCTCAGGAGTAGTAGCTATAGGAATAAAATCATCTTCACTTTTGAACTCTACCAGAATTGGAGGTAGCGTGACTTGAGTTCTCCATTTTAGGTCAGAAATTATTATTGGTGTTTTAGTTAGGTAAATCAGTATGCATAATTTAACCATTTCATGCTAATAGTATGTTATGATAGGATACAATTTGAAAACGGTGTTTAAAGGCAAATTAAAATGAGCTGTGTTCATACTGTTATAGCAGTCAGTTCCTCAACTACCAGATAGCTTTTCCTCATCATGGCTTCTCCAACCAAAAAAGAAGTGTGTCTCAATAGTATAATATAGTCATGGTGAACTTTAACAGACATGCTTCTCTATTTGCTCCACAAAATGCTAACATTCTTGGTGCTGACTTTGTTTTATTTTTGTTTGTTTGTTTGTTTTTGAGACAGGGTTTCTCTGTGTAGCCCTGACCGTCCTGGAACTCACTCTGTAGACCAGGCTGGCCTTGAGCTCACTGAGACCCACCTGCCTCTGCCTCTGAGTGCTGCACTGCCACCACCCCACAGATGCTGAACTTCTTAAAGCAGGTGCAGTAACAGGGAAACTTCAGGTCTATGCAGGGAAGGATCACACACTTAAAGCAGATAACATAGTCTTTCTTTTATAAGGGCCTGGCTGCTTATAAATATTGGCACAGTATCAATACTAAAATAAGCTTAGCACCCATTAGCATGTCTTTCTTTTTAAGATTTATTTATTTATTATGTATATAACGTTCTGCTTCCATGCATGCCTGCATGCCAGAAGATGGCACCAGATCTCATTATAGATGGTTATGAACCACTGTGTAGGGGACTTGAACTCAGGACCTCTGGAAGAATAGCCAGTAATCTAAACCTCTGAGCCATTTCTCCAGCCCCACATTTCTAATGGTAACCATCTAAAATCCTGATTTAAGGACATTTCAGAGTAGGAGCATTCAACTAGTAAATTTTATGCAGATGTTTTTAAAAAATCATGTTGAATATGGTGGCACACACTTTTGATTTCAGCACGTGGGAAATAGAGGCAGACAGATCTCTGTGAGTTCCAGGACAGCCAGAGCTACGTAGACCCTGTATCAAAAACCAAACAGATAAAAACAAAACACCGAAACCACAAGCAATTTGAGTCCAATATTTTGAATAAAAGAGTTCCATTGCCTTTTTACAGAAGAGTCAGAAAGAAAAATATGTACCCAGTGTTTAAACTTTCTCAGCAATTTCACACCTTTTCTTTGTGTATCACACACATACATTGACACAGGCACACACGCCAACTGGACTCGAACTCACAAAGATATTTCTGCCTTTACCGCTCAAGTACTGGGATTAAAGGTTTGCGCCACCATGTCTGGCTTGCACCTCTCACCATGTCTGACTTACATTGCTATACTTTAAAAACTTTGTTTCCAGTTTGTTTATGTAAAATATAGATGTTTAAAATACAACTGTTACAGTATAATTCCAGTTTCATTTGGTGGTGCTAGTTTGCACAAATGATTTTAAGTTGATAAACAAATGCTAAGAGTAAATCTCCAAGTAAAAAGTATATTGGCCAACTTAAGGGACAATTTCAAGTTTATAGAACTCTTCAATTTTTCAGATTAATTCTATTTTCTCTAATCGATGATCTTTTGGTTGTCAATTATTAGATTATCAACTACACATTTTATTTCCAAAACTAGTATTAAGAACATGGAAGCTATAAAATAAATTTTAAAATTTCCCTGTTCCTGTGTAAATAATATAGGTTCTTCATAATAATTTGGAAGACAATGTTTAAAAATTCTCAGTAATCAGTCGTAGTTCTACTGTTGAGAGATAGTCACTTTCAACTCTCTTACGAATAGTACTTTTAAATTGCAGTTACATCATATACTTCATCTTCCAACGAAAGACTTAGATATAATTGATGTACAGAGAAAAGGTGTGACCTAGATCAAAACCCTGAAAACAATGACATTTCACTTAATATTCAAGAAATATTTGGGGCTTACTGAAGCAAGTAATGTAACATTTAGCCAAGTAGAGGCTTCCATTTCAACTGCAGAATTCATTCTCTTCATTTCAAAGATTATGGTGACACGTCTTTTATTTTTTTAATCTAGGGTTTTACTATGCCATCTACCCTGACCTCCAGCTCAGTCCGCCAGCCTCTCTGGTAGCTGAGGTCATTGCCCTGTTTCCTGTATTTTGTTTGTTTTTTTTTAGCTCTGCTCATCGGCTGTACCAAGAGTAGTTGTTGGTATTCACAGAATGAATAGCAACTTTTGTCAGATTCACTTTGCCATTTGCCAACACAGTCAAGTGCAGGAAGAAAGGTTAGAAAGTAGTTGCTGTGGCATCTGGGAAGGTTAATCTGGGTTTGGCGGCAGCCTGGGCTACCGAGTAAATTTCAAGCCACTCTGGGTTACAGAATGAGAACCTGTTTCGAATCAACAGAAAGAAAGAGAAGAAAAGAGAAAAATAATTGATGAAATGATAAATTATGTTGCTGCTGTGTTCAAACTGATTTATTGATACTAAAAAGTTAAACTCAATTTATACCTTGATTTCTTAGTTTTCCAGCCAACATAAGAGTCCCTATCAAGTCCCCCATCCGTGACTAGGCTTTACCAGTCAGTTGGGGGTGGGGGTTATGTGTCATGTGTTCAAAGTTGACTTCATGGGAAGTTGAAAACGGGGAATGTGGTACCTTGATTACTTTTCTGTTGCTGTGATTAGACACCATGACCAAGGTAACCTATACAAGAAGGTATTTATTTGGGGCTTACTGTTTCAGAGGGTTAGAGATTATGACCTGCGTGGCAGAGAGCATGATAGCAGTCAAGCAGGCGTGGCACTAGAGTGGTAGCTGAGAGTTTGCATTTTGAGATACATCCAAGAGACAGAAGCACACTGGGAATGGCATGGCCTTTGAAATCTCGAAAGCCATCTGTAATGACTCACTTTCTCTAACAAGGTCACACCTCCCAATCCTTCCCAAACAGTTCCACTGTCTGGGAACAAAGCATGCGAGCCTATGAGCTGAGCCTATAGGGATCATTCTCATTCAGACCACCATAGATGACAGCAGCCAAGCCATCACTTAGTACAGTTGCTGTTTCCTGGGTGAAGTAGGTGCTTCAGCATTGTTTACTTTACCCTGCTGCTTAGAACAGCACTGTCCAGTAGAACTGAGGCTGTGGAAAGTTCACATGTGTGCTGTTGAATATGGGAGCATGAGCCTCTCTGCAGGCAGCTCGGTGTTGGACAGACGAGTAGTGCAGCTAATGAACTGCCTTTTTAAAACTTCTTTTTAAGTGAGGCTGGAGAGATGGCTCAGTGGTTAAGAGCATTGGCTGCTCCTTCAGAGGCCCTGAGTTCAATTCCCAGTACCTGTGGTGGCTCACAATCATAGAATCAAGGGATCAAATGACCTCTTCTAATGCACAGATAGATGTATATGCAGAAAAACCATCTGTATAAATATAACAAATCTTTTTTACTTTTAATTAAGCTTATTGAATTAAAATTTAAATCTCATGTAATCAGTGTAGCACTGGAGTATGGTTAGTGGCCTTTCTGTTCATTAGAAAACAACCAAGGCGTAGAAGAAACCAATTCAATCATATGGAAGTGGACAGCAGTTTAGTTTGATTGGTTTTGAAAACTAAGTCACATAAATCTCAATGTCTCACATTTAAGTTAGGAGCTTACTTAAGTCAATGTGTTTGTCTTGTATCCATTTTATAGTATGCCAACAGAAATGAAAGAACTGCAGAGAGAAAGTTGATGTCAGGGCAAGGAGGAAGTTTCAGGCAAAAGAAACCATACAGAATGCACAAGAGGCAGAAGAGGAGAAAAGGAAGGATTTAGAAGATTCCTTGTGGCTAGGGTCAAGGATGAGGGTGTAGCTCTGGGGAGGATTGGATTTGGTTCCCAGCACCCACATAGTGACTCTTCCAGCCATTTTGTGTGCTATGCTGGTATTTGCCCTTCTGTGTTACAGTTGTCTTCTTTATTTCTGACTTTCAGAAACCCTGGCTGACAGTGCTGCCGTCAGGGGTTATCTCAGCCTTTAGGAAGCCAGTTAGAGCTGACCAGAGCACAGAATCCATGTGTGGACCAATTCTCAGCCCTCTGCTGATGTAGCTGCCTGTATTATTATTTATTAGACCCTGCCTGATTCGCTGCAGGACACACCTGCCTATTATACACCCATCAGTGTTGTGTTCAGAATGCTAGATTCTAAAAACTGGATTTCATGAAACCATAGGTTTTGAAAAATTAATGAGATGGAAAGTTGTTACCTTTTCTATGATAGTTGATATAGTGAGTAACATACTAAACCATTCCTATTTCAAAAATGAGCCATTCCTTCAAAGGAATAATAATAATAGGAATTGGAAAAATGATAATAATAGAACAACATAATAAGGACTTAGGTGCTTAGGTACTTTACTAAGCTATAGGCATTAACTCATTTCCTCATAAAACTAAGGTAGATACCACTGTTCTTTTTTCATTACCAGTTAAAGCAACAAGTATAGAGTTTGTAACAAGTTGACAGACAATGCTAATTTAGGCTCAGAGGTTAAAAGCATTGGCTGCTCTTCTACAGCTCCTGAGTTCAGTTCCTAGCAACCACATGGTGGCTCACAACCAGTTTTTGTTTTTGTTTTTCGAGACAGGGTTTCTCCGTGCCTTTGGAGTCTGTCCTGTAGACCAGGCTGGCCTCAAACTCACAGAGATCCACCTGTGCTGAGATTAAAGGCATGCACCACCACCGCCAGGCTCACAACCATTTTTAATGAGATCTGGTGCCCTCTTTTGACCTGTAGATGTACACACAAGCAGGATACTATATACATAATAAATAAATTATATAAAAAAGAAAATACTAATCTGAATTTAAGTCCCAGACAATCATCAGAATTTGTATTTAATGTCAAGATTCTAGATTAGTTTTGTTTGGCCACAATTTCGTTTTTATTATTGTTGTTGAAAACATTCTTCTCTCATACAATGTATTTCCTACCATAGTTTCCCCTCTTCCAGCTGTCTCCCACCTTCCCTGTTCCCCAGACCTACTTCCCCTCCACTTCCTTTCAGAAAAGAGCAGGCTTCCAAGAGACAACAACGAAACAGGACAAAACAAGATACAATAAGACAAGGCAAAAGCCTATGTATTGAGGCTGGACAAGGCAACCCAATAGGAGGAAGAGAGTCCCAAGACCAGGCAAAAGAGTCAGAGACATCTGCTTCCACTATTAGGAGTCTCACAAAAACACTAGGCTAACAGCCATGACATACGTGCAGAGGACCTAGTGTAGACCCATGCAGGCCCTCTGCTCACCACTTTAGTCTCTGTGAGTCCATACGAGCCCTGCTGAGTTGGTTTGGTGGGCCATGTGTCCTCCATTCCATCTGACTCCTAAGTCTTTCCTTCCTCTCTTCCTTGGGGTTTATTCTCTAGTTTTGTGTTTCTACAGTAGGAGGCACAAAGTAACTATGTATCAGGCAGTGCTGAAAATCTCCTACATGATCTTTTGATGTTTTAATCTGTATGGAGTGTGATGGTCTATAATGTCAGTGATGACATTCATTGTATATGCTGTTCAAATTAATCTGGTGTGTTCACAGGTGGTTGCTGTCTATGGAACTTTGTCTGATTTGCTTTCAGTGGCCAGCAGTAAACTCGGCATAAAAGCCACCAGTGTATATAATGGGAAAGGTGGACTGATTGATGATATTGCTTTGATCAGGTAAACTTCACCTTTTTAAAGCTGTCAACAGTGTGCCTTGGCTTCTTGCTCTTATGCTGTTTTGCTTATGCAAATGTTTCATTGCTCTTAAGAAAGCTGGGTCTTGCCAAGTGGTTGTTTGGAGTTAGCTGTTTGAAATTTAAGTCTCTTGGACTCAAAGGCTGTTGATTAGATAGTATTTCAGCATATTGACAGTCTGCATTGGTCATATATGACATTGACAATTTCTTCTTTATAACAGTTCAAAAATTTAAAAACCTCTTACGAGCACTTGTTTATTGTTAAACTCATTTTTTTAAAAAAAAAACAATTACAAACATCAGAAGAAACTGATGCTAAATACTACAAAATTCTGACTAGAGATAACGGGGTCTTCGATAGTGTTGCTTTTTTAAAACTGCTTTTGTGTTTTCCTAGTGTCTCAGGTAAATTATTGCTTAAAATAGGTGTCAAGTTCACCTCATTCCTCAAAATATGAGATGACGTTCAGGCAGGGAAGTCATTTAGCATGGAGATGATGAAGAACACTCTAGGTAGAGACGACACCAGCAGTGGGATGGCTCTACTTGAGTTGGATAACTCAAAGCATGGGTTGGCAAAGCATGTGAAGACCATGATGCTTTAAATGATATTGTATGTGAAGATGAATCTGCACTCGATTCCAGGGCAGACTGACCCTTTAATATAGTAGATTTCTTGAAAGCAGTTGGTTCTAGTTTCTTCATTTTAAACAAGGAGACCGAGCATCTGAGATGTGAAGGGGCTTGTCCAGGTCATAGTTTAGCAGTTGTTCTTTGTCTGTGAGGACAAACTTCCATACTAATCTAGGAACATTAACTGGCTAAGCAAGTAGAAAATACAAATTGAAATGCAAATCTAAATAAATTAGAGTTTCTTAGTTTTTTCTTTATTTCAGCTTCCATGGATAATTGACCAACATCATTGCATGGTGTACATCATCCTAATTTTCCATCATAAGTTCTATTCCAAGAAAGACCCAATGTATTTCTATGTTGAGCCACAAAGTGATCCTTGTAAGACGGATATGACTGTGTCAGAAGTATCCAAGGCTTGCACAGTGTTTTCTGGCTCACACTAGTGCCTCTGGTCATTGAGTTACACTGATGGTGCAAAGTGGGCCTGGGAGGAGACTACACTGGTCACCCAAGAGGGTCAGTGAGCTGAAACATTTTATTGTAGAGATGGTAGACGTGCAGTAAGTGGGCGTTAGAGTCGCTTAGGGTTTCATCTTCCCAGGATTTAATATGACAGTTTATTTTGATTTCTAAGATGCTAATTTTTTTGAGAAAGCACTTCAATGACTTATTTAGGGGTAAAGAACTAAAATAAAACAAAAATTGCCTTGTCTTTAGAATGTCTTTTGAACATAAAATAGTACATTTTTCAATTTATACAAGACCACATTCACAAAATATGATAGTGAATTCTATTTTTTTCAATTTCAAAAATACTTTGATATACAGGATTGATGGTGTTTGAATTTCACTCTGGTCAGGATTAAACAGAGCATTGCAAACAGCTTTCTTGTAGGGAGATTGGTGACAAAGACTGCTTCCTGTATGATCTTAAGGAGTGGTTCAGTTAGTCCTCAACTGTTTAATGTGCTTTCTAGCTTTTGATTATGGCTTTTTAAATTTTGATTTCCCCAGGGATGATGATGTGTTGTTTGTATGTGAAGGAGAACCATTTATTGGTAAGTGACTCTGCTAAATTTCTACTTTATTTGCCATAGTAAAAAACACGAGATGGTAAGTACTTTACAAGGAGCTGTGCGACTTAACATGAAAAATTATGGTGACCAACCTCAGACCTTCACCTTCTTTTTATTCTTCTCTGTGCTTATGTCAAGTTAGACTTACCAGTTTGAATTATATTTTAGTGTATATATTTCCTCCTTTACATGTCTTTAAGATTTGCTAGATTTGTATATTTGTGACATGATAAATGATTTTGATTTTGCAAAGAACTGTTTAAAAATCTTTGATAGTGATTGCTAGAACGTCTCTTAGTATATCACTTAACTTGTAACCATGTATTCCTTGCATAGTTCTTGACAGTCCTTTACTGCTGATCAAACCCTAGCAGTGAAAACATGACTTGGCTTCAGCCACTGTCCTTTCATGTGGAAGAAAGCATATATAGTTGAATATCTCAAAAGAAAAGACCTAATATATGAGTAAGCAAATATTCTTTAAACAGTGCTTTATTTATTTTGTCCTTATAGTCACTCACGGGTATTTGTTTAAGTGTTTTTAAAATATCACAGTCAGGGCTGGAGAGATGGCTCAGTGCTTAAGAACACTGGCTGATCTTCCAGAGGTCTGGAGTTCAACCACATGGTAGCTCACAACCATCTGTAATGAGATGTGGTGCCTTCCTCTGCCCTGAAGGCATATATACATACAGAACACCGTATGCATAATAAATAAATAAGTCGTTAAAAAAATCACAGTCAGGGAAGGCAGGGGAAACTGGGGCTGGTATATAAAATGAAAAAAAAATGAATAAAAAATCAAATAAAAATATCAGTCATTGTATTTGATGAGGCTTTGTTTCAGGTAGTAGCCACATTAAAAGTAAGTGTGCTAGGGCATGGTGGTGCATGCCTTTGATCTTAGCACTTAGGAGGCAGAAGCAGGTGGATTTCTGTGAGTTCCAGTCTGTTCTGTAAGTAAGCTCAAGACCAACCAAGGCCACATGGTGATGAGACTCTTGTCTCAAAACAAACAAACAACAACAACAAAAAAAAAAACAACCACAAAGTAAACGTGTAGCTCCTTCTGTCTCCACCTTAAACTCTGAGCAAATCTTTTCTCCATTGGCCTGACAGGAAGTGGTTACTTGCATACTAGCAATAAAACGTTATTCATCAAGTAATAAATAATTAGACTGGGGTTTAGTTCAGTAATAGAACTAGTGTCTGCTATGTATGGAGGCCTGAGTTCAATCCCCTAAAGCCAAAAGAAAGAAAAAGGTAACCAAAAAAAAATCCTACTAGGACTTTTGTTTATTCCTGTGGCTTCTTTTTTTAAGCTTTCTTTTTATTTCTTCTTTGTGTCTTTCACATCACGCATCTCCCATTCATTTCCCCATCCCTTTGTATCTGCTCTCTGCCCTTGCAATTCCCCCATCAAAAATAAAAATTTAAGAGGAAAAAAGAAAAGAAAGGAAAAAAATCTCATCATGGAAGCTACAGTGAGTCATGCTATAAACCTTTTTGTCCATAATCTTTACTTACCAGTGTTAATTGCAAGAGTCATTGGTCTGGTTCTAGGCCTTTGGTTTCTGCAACACCATCGATGCTGGGCCCTCACTGGGCCTCCTCTTGGATATCCTGTTGTTGCCCTGCCTTGAAGATCCTGCAGCTTTGGGTCTGCAGGACTGGCCCCCTCCTGTTACTTCTTAATCCTAAGAATAGTTGATGGGTTTTTTTATTCTCTGCATGCATTGCTGGCCTGCCAATGACAACCTGTTTGTCTTTAAACTTAACCTGTTTAGTCTATGGTTTCTTTACGCTCTAGCGTGTAAGGTGTTCATCTTACTCTTTTCTGTCATAGACTTGAAACATTATAGTTATGACTTGATGTCATGTTCAAGGTGCAGTCTGGTTTATAGTTATTAAAAGGCCTTTTGATGGCTAAACATAAAATTTACATGCTTATGCTTTGAAGTTTATCATATTTTATAAAACGATATGTTTATGCCATGAAATATGATATAAAATCTCATGGGTTCAGACTAAATTTTTCAGGGTATATCCAGGATTAGAAGGTTTCACTTCCTCCTTCTGTTTTGACTTTATGTCCTTCCATATCAGTAACCCTGATTCCCAGGAATGCAGAAACCGATGGGATCACATTACTCCATCCCACTCAACCACATAAGATTTTCAGAGAATAATAATTTTCAGTACCAATAGGGTCTGCCAACAGTTTAACATTTTTTTGTACAGCTGCTTGCATTCTTCTTGTTAAAAATGGTTGTATTTCCATATTGTCAGAAGGTAGGTACATCCGTTGTATACTGTCTCTTCTTCCTGAGTTCCATTGACATGTCCTTCAACGGTACTTAATGCTTGCCTTCAGTACCTATATCATTCTCTCCAGTGTTTGTCTGACATTTAAGACTCTATTAGAATCTTCCCAGAGTCTTTGACACCAGTTTTCTCCAGCATCTTGCAAGCTGTGACAGTTTATGGCTCTGTACCTGAAAGTCAGATGTTGAACCACATCAAATCTTATCAAATTATAAACTTTAAATATGTCCATTTATGTTAGTTTTACAATAAAGCCTTTGTAAAAATTGTTGATACACACTTTTCTTATTTTGGGTATTTGTTCTGACATTAAGTGTAGCATCAAAAAAGTGTGGTCTTAGCTGGGCATGGCAGTGGCTGCCTTTAATCCCAGCACTCGGGAGGCAGAGACAGGCGGATCTCTGTAAGTTCCAGACCAGCCTGGTCAACAGACTAAGTTCCAGGATGGCCAAGGCTATAGAGATCCCGTCTCAACAAAACAAACCAAAACACAAAATTTGGTCTTAAGCGACTATTCTTAATTGCCAAAGAACTTTTCTTACCTTAGCCAAGCAGTGTAGTAGACTCTGTGTCTTAACTTATAGGGCTTTGCTTTGAGAAATTACTTCATTGTCTTCCCAGAGTCTTCAATCTTAATAATTCTGTTATTTTTTTACATGTCATCTCTAGATCCTCAGACAGATTCTAAACCACCTGGAGGATTATTAGGATCCCACACAGACTGGCTGACATTAAATGTTGGAGGGCGATACTTTACAACAACAAGGTAGGGTGTGTATGTGAGCGCATGCTGTGTGTCTTAAAGAGCACAACCGAGTAAAAGTGACTATGTACTGTTTCCTTATAAGATTTTCAAATGCTTTTTAAGAATATTATGTGCTGTGAAACTATTTTTAGAATGTTTTTTATGAAAAAAACTTTAAATGAAGTTAACCTTTCATTCCAGAGAAAGCATAAAACATCAATTCAGCTTTAAAATTTGCTTTTTAGATATCGTAATAAACATTGATTGCATGTAAAAATTAGCAGTATTTCTAGAAACAACTTAAGTCCATCAGATAATATAAGGTCAAGAATATTATAATAAAATGTCTTGCTAGTATTTAAATGAAAAGATATAATGCAGCTTTAAATCAAAGGAATCGCCAGATTAGAAGAGATTTTGGCAACTTACTGCACATTTTTGTTTCCCAGCATTACTCCTACCAGGTTATAGCATGCATCTTTTTGAGAGAACAGCTGAACTCAAGTATACTCTTGACTTAAATATGTTTGTTTATAAAGACACATGGAGAAATCAATTTTTTTCCCTGAATTCTTAGGAGCACTTTAGTGAATAAAGAGCCTGACAGTATGCTGGCGCACATGTTCAAGGACAGAGGTGAGTAGACACGTTCCCACTTCCTTTCTGGCCCTTTTAATCTCAGCTGACGCCATAACTATAGAGTGGAGTAAAAGAATTTTTATAAAAGTAAAGACTTGATGACATATTATGTGAGGTTTTTTTTTCTTTTCCTTCCACAAATTCTGACTTCTTTATGGGGGGATTTTTTTTTTTTCATTAAAATGGTATCGCAGGTGTCTGGGGAAATAAGCAAGATCATAGAGGAGCTTTCTTAATTGACCGAAGTCCCGAGTACTTTGAACCCATTTTGAACTACTTGCGTCACGGACAGCTCATTGTAAACGATGGCATTAACTTATTGGGTAAGTTTCTCACACGTGTGTGAGTGCTGTGAGTATGGGTGTGTAGGTATTGGTACAGACAGGCTGTCTTTCTGTCTGGTTATCATATGTCTAGCCATACCTTTTTCATTTGTATTCTAAATAGATTTAAATTCTACCACAAGGAACTTTTATAGGTTTGTATTATTTCTGTATACTGAGTAGTGTGGTCAAAAGGAAAGACAAAGCTTTTAGATCTTGATGATAGTAATGTTTCAGTTTGCAATTTATTAGAAAATTAACTTGAGGAAAGTTTCTCTAAGACTCTTTTGACAAATGAGTATTAAGATTCTTTCATCCCTGCCTGCACCACAGGGTTTTTGTAAAGGTTCATCATCATCTAGATGAAACCCAATAATTTTTATGTAATGCATATAGAAATTAGCAGTATTGAAATTTCTAGAGATAGAGTAGTGACTGTGTATCTGAGAACTTGCAGGTTTTTGCATTAGTTGGCTTTGTTATACAAAAACAAATACAGGAGGCATCTAAGTTATAAAGAGATGATTTATTAACTCGTGGTTCTGGAGGTCAAAGCTGAGGTCAGGTAGACTTGACTGACCCAGCATGTGGTGAGGGCAGCAAATGGTAGCTTAGCGTAGTAGAACACACAACGTTCATATCTTGATTCTGAATAGAGAGACTTGGGTCACAATCCCTTTTGCGGGTATGGCTCCAGTGACTTAAGGACCTGCTATTAGGTCCCACCTTTTATGGGCCTACACCCCTGTCTGATACTAGTACCCTAGGGGCCAGGCCTTTACCTATGACTCTGTGGGAAGCATTCTTCTTCCAAACCATAGCACTCCTCAGGTGAATAAATTTGGCCAGTGTCTGTACTTCCAGTATTGTGGGGGAGCATGGCAGTTTGTGGGCCATATGATTTCTGCATACCTATGACTAAACATCTTGGGAGACAGCTTGTTGTGTGTTAAATGTAAGGTTTCCCCACAGATTTGTGTTTGAGCCCCTGGCTCCTGTGTGGTGGTGCTGATTCAGGAGGCTGTTTAATCCTAGTGGTAAGCTTAGGCCATTGGGAATTGTATTTGAACGTACTACTTAGCTCTTTCCTGTCTGCTCCTGAAATATAAACAAGTCACACTGCAGATGGACCCAGCTGCTCCTTCCTGTAAGCTGCCTTGTGCTCTTTACATAATGGATTGTATCCTTGAAAACATGAGCCCAAATAAGTGTCTCCTCCCCTTAGGTTGCTTCTTTCTAGTATTTGGACACAACAGTGACAGAGCTTCACAGTTTCATAGGGTTAAGTCTGTAGTTGCTTAGTTCTGTGTGGATTGGCAGGGCATCATGACAGGAGCATATGCTAGAAGAGGTTTTTAAGTCTCATGGCAGACAGGAAGCAGAGGGTAAGGAGGAGCTGGGGAACTAGATCTCTTTTAAAGCTATACCTTACTGACTATACTGCAACAAAGCCACACTTCCTAAGTTTTCAGAACCTCCAAAAATACTAACACCAACAGCAGACCAACATTCACTCCTTATGTCTGTGTGATCCTTTCATTTTGAAGCTGTAACATTCTGTCCTGGGTCCCCAAAGGCTTATTGCTATCTCCTAATGAGAAATTCATTGTCCAGCTTGACAACTTCCCATAGTCTTAGCATTTGCAGCACTGTGCAGAAGCTTAAATCTGGAGTCCGTACTGAGACTCAGAGCAATCTCTTAGTGGTAAGCTCCTGAAAAAAAAATCAAAACGAAAACTGCATACTTTTAAGATGTAATGGCACAGAATAAACACCCCTATTCTCAGAGAAGAACTGAAGCATTGGAAAGAGGATCGGGGCTCTTCTGTTGCTGTGACAATGACTGAGGCAACTTAGAGAAGGGAGAAAAGGTTGATTTGGGCTTAGAGTTCCAGAGGGAGAATCCATCGTGGCTCATGGCAGGAAAGCATGGCAGCAGGCAGCTGGAACAGGAGGCTGAGAGATCACATCTTCAACCACAAACATGACAGAGCATGCACTGGAAATGGGGCCAAACTATAAACTCTCAAAGCCTTCCTCCAGCAAGGCTCCATCTTCTAAAGGCTCCACAATCTCTCCAAATGACACCACCAGCTGGGGACCAAGTGTTCAGGTACTTGAGCCTATAGGAGATTTCTCATAAACATTTCTCGTTCAAGCCTGGGACCAAACCAAGCAAGGCAGATATTAAATCCTTTAGCTCTATGTCTGGCAACATCTAGGGCATATAATGTGACCTCTCAAAGGTTTAAGTGTTCCCTGCTGTACCTTGCCATTTGTTTTGCCCATGGCCTCTCTTCCTGGGCTGACTTTGCTCACCCCTGGTAGTTTTCCTTGCCAGACAATTCCATGTTTCTGGTACCTCTAACTCTGCCTCCTTTTGGACAGAAACCTCTGACCCTAGAATCCTTGCACTTTATATTCATACAAGAACAGTGTTATGTGGATGTCTGCTGCCAGTTCAAATGTTAGCTGGGTCCCCTTAGACAAGTGCTTTTCAACCTGTGGGTCTCAATCCCATAGGGGCCGAGCGACCCAAGACCATCTGTATATCAAGTATTTACATTACGATTCATACAGTAGCAAAATTATAGTTATGAAGTAACAATGGAAATAATTTTATGGTTGGGAGTCACCACAACATGAGGAACTGTATTAAATGATGCAACATTAGGAAGGTTGAGAACACTGCCGTAGACTATGGCATGGAGTGGGTGCTGAGTACTTGTGTGGCTGGATCTGAAAAAACACTTTGCTAACTGTACTTCTCCTCTCAAAGCAAAGCTTTTCACATGAAGTCAGACGTTCATATCCTTGTTCTGTGGTGGGTGAGTCAGTTCCTGAGATGTCCACTACCAAAGTACTTGATCTCTTTGAGATGGTGCTAATCTCTTTATCAAGCTACCCTCCTCATCTACAAAGTTATATACTGGTTTTTCAAATCTTCCTTTTCTGTTTTGTACTTCCAGCTCTCAAGTGGAGGCCAGGCTGAGTAGCCAGCTGCCTGGGATGCAGTCTGGATGTTATACTGTCTTGAAATGCTCTCCACCAGACCAATCAGTTCATTGTTTCTAAACTCAGCCTCACTCAGATTCTTGGATCATGGATAGAACATAGAAATTCTTTGCCAGAATATAATATGAGTGACTTTTATTCTAATTCCAGTGGAGTGCTAAGTCTCATGAATCAGGCCTTCACTATCTACATTCCTACTGGTCTGGTCTTCAGAGCTTCAAGCTGTCTTGTTTACTAAACTCCACTTACAGAAGTTTTAGCGTTTTTATACCCTGCTTTCCCACAAGCTAGTTTGAAGGCTTAGATCCTCGTGGTCAGTAGTTGTCACACGATCACACCACTTCCTCTGATAACACTGTTTTGTGTTAGCTATCCTCTATGTCTGCGAGTGAGGAACGCTCCCGGGTGCATTCTGTACATCATCTTCAGTACGTGTAGTTCCCACCCAAACAGTTTTATATTGCCTCCAGGTTCCCTCAAGTCGTCTAATACTTTAAAAAATAATCCACAGTGATTTTTGTGAGACTGAAATGGAGTAATGGAGCTAGAGTTCAAGCCTAGGTGTTACTGGTGCTAGCGGAAAATAGACTGGATATTCTTTCAGCTGTCTGAATGTGGCGTTTTGTGTATACAAAGCTTTTATTTCTAAACCTATAATTAGAAAGGAAGCCATACCACATTCCCCATGAGGGTCTGATTTACACAAAAGGTCTTGGTGAACTGAGAGTGAAGCCCTAGAGAGCCTCTTTATTTAGGGTTTTTATAAGGATTGATACCTCGCTGCCCCTTGGGGATAGGATGCAGAGGATCCCTGAAGCTGGGCAGGGAGCATGTGACTTGGCAAGTGTGTCCTAAGACTGGCAGGAAACAGATGACCCCGTGAGTGTGCACCTAAGGCTGG
>NC_022019.1:10673149-10676034 GCF_000317375.1 Microtus ochrogaster | reverse complement strand
TAAGGCTGGGCAGGAAACATGTGACCCCGTGAGTGTGCACCTAAGACTGGCAGGAAACAGATGACCCCGTGAGTGTGCACCTAAGGCTGGGCAGGGAACATAAGCCAGGTTGCTTATGAGTGTGTGCCACTCTGAGCTCTGCTCCTCGGTTGTATGGCTGGAAGTAGAGATTGACTTTCCCAGAAGAGATTATTCTCTTCCTCCCAGCTAACTGCTTGGCCTTTCTTATTGCAGTCTGAAGGGCGGGTGGGGTCATGTCTGTTTGGTTTGTAATTCCTGAGTGAGTTTAGCCAGCCAAGTAACAGCCCTCATTTGGAGCATAAAGCTACCCTGTGCTCTAATGAGAGGAAATGTGTGTCTATTTAACCATGCTGAGCAAAGTCTGTGATGCATAAAATCCCTTTACTATTAGAGATAAAGAAGTATAAGTGTCAGTTACAATTTTGAGTTATTTCATAAATTTGACTTAAACTCTAACAGTTTGTATTATTTTCTGATTCATTAAGATATTGATAACAAACCCAGTTTATTTACTCCATTAATAAAATAGATAAATTATCAAAAGCAAATGAAATATTTTTAATTGAATTTCACACTAAAAGCACCACTCAGTTGATTATTTTAGGAGTATATAGAGTTAAGATTTTTTGCTAGTGGCCTACTTAACTACCAACATAATCTAGAAATATGCCAAGCTTTTGTTGTAATGTATTTCTTTTTTGTGGAAAAACCTGTTGATTTATTTCCTCAGAGTCTCACTCTAACCCAGACTGGACTGTGTCCTAGACTACCCCGACCTTGGATCCTCCTACCTCTCCATCCTGAATAATGAGATTATATCCAAATTTGGCTCAGAAAAACCTGTTTTTAAAGTATTTTTCAACATTCTGTGGGAGCATTCTAAACCACAATTACTTGTTGCTTTTGCCCAAGCTTCTACTTCTTTAACTAGGGAGATGGACAGTCAGTAAAGTGCTTGCCGTGGAAGTGTCGGGACTCGAGTTCAGTTAACTAGAGTGTGTTAAGAAGTTGGGCATGGCAGCCTGAGCTGTATTCCCACAAGAACTGAGACAGGAGGGGCGTCCTCAGAAGCTCACTGCAGAGCTGTACCAGCCTGCTGGGTGAAGTTCCAGGCAAATGAGAGTCATCTTAAACCAAGGGTGATCAGCACTTGACGAGTGACACTGAGCTTGTCCTTTGGTTTTCACCTACCTGTGCACACACACGCGCACACACACACACACACACACACACACACACGCGCGCGTGTGTGTGTGCACGTGCAAATGGGCCTACTTGTGGACTCTCAACACTATTGTGAGATTTTAACAGAAAACGTTATATAAATATCAAAATGAATTGTCCTGTGTGAAAGTCACATACTTTGTATTTTGATAGGTGTGCTAGAAGAAGCCAGGTTTTTTGGTATAGACTCACTGATTGAACACCTAGAAGTGGCCATAAAGGTGAGACATTTTTTTAAATCTTTATCAGTATCACACTTATCGTAAGTATAACTCCAAAGACCCCATTGATTTTTTTTTTTTAATCTCTTTCTCAAGAATTCCCAACCACCAGAGGATCACTCACCAATATCCCGAAAGGAATTTGTTCGGTTTCTGCTGGCCACTCCAACCAAGTCAGAGCTGCGCTGCCAGGTAACTCACGCAGACCGTTCACTGCATGGCCTGTGCATATCCGCAAATGTAAGAGCTGTTCCACAGTCCTTTTGAGTGTCCTTTTTTCCTTTAAATGCAAGATGCAGTTCAATTGTGAGCTGTGGCTTTGATTTAGTTTTGAAGTGGCTAGTGCAGAGGAGATGGAATAGCCTCTTTTACTGTCTAATTGTGCTGTGCGTAGGAGTCCTTGAGTAAGGTGGAATTGCAGCAGTTTAAGTTTGTGCACAGTTACCATGTGTGTGGCTGGTCAGTGGCAGAAACTTTTGTGTCTTAAAGCATTACAGATTTTGAAGACACCACAGCATGCATCTTTTCCCCCCTTAAATAAGAGGATTGGATTTTAGAATTAGTAAAGTGATTACTATCTAGTTTATTGCAGTAACGTTCTCAGCAGGTATGTGACAGTCTATGGCCCCTCTTTAGGATATCCACCTTTCAATGTAGTGTAGCATCTCTATCCTAATATGTGGGGATAAAGTTTCTTCCGTGAGAACCCATGAAAGCCATGGGTGCTATGTAGTCTTAGTTCCATTTGCTTATGCTGATAATAAGCTCCATGTGCCAAAGGCTTCTGTAAATCTTGGTGCTTAGTCCACTAATTAAACTCAGCTCAGACAGACGATTCCAGCATCATGACAGTCTGCTTTTTAATTCCAGGGCTTAAACTTCAGTGGTGCTGATCTTTCCCGTTTGGACCTTCGATACATTAACTTCAAAATGGCCAATTTAAGCCGCTGCAACCTCGCACATGCAAATCTCTGCTGTGCTAATCTTGAACGAGCTGATCTATCTGGATCAGTGCTCGACGTAAGAATCTTTCTTTAGTCATAAGGAAAATTGAAATTTAGGCTGTTGAGTATTCTCAAAAGCAGGAATTGTGTGTTTACTTCAACACAGATAATTGACCGTGTGGTTGAAGCTGGAGGGTCTAAAAGTGGAATGGGTTGGTTTTATTCATATCCTTTATGATATGAATAAAAGGTTAAATCCTGAGATGAGGTCCTGAGCTACCCAAAGTTGTCTACTAAATTTTTCAGAACTTGTATTATTTGCCAACTTATATGTAAGTCCAGAAAGAACATGAAATCCATTGACGCTCATTTGTGAATGGGAAAGGTAATGACTAAAAGTATCTGGAGGAGGGGTCCGAAGTGGGTGTGGTGGACATTCTGGAAGTCAGCATCTCGATGGTACTCTTTTCTCTAC
>NC_022019.1:10631177-10673049 GCF_000317375.1 Microtus ochrogaster | reverse complement strand
TATATATATATATATATATATATATATAATTTATGCATGTCTATATATGTATGTAGTTAGTTACCTGGGTTATCCGGGATTAGAGAATACATACAGAACCAATAATAAATTAAGTTCCTCGTCTCAGGATTCTAGTCTTTTTATTAATTAATTGATTAACCAAGTATAGCATTTTGTTTTTGATAGTCATTTTTTTGAGTTATTATAATTTTGATTTTATTCATTAGTTCAGCCTGTTTACTACAACTTCTGTATCAAATCTAATAAAAAAAATTAGCAAATACACATTTTAGGTGCTGCTTCTTTCTCTATTCTACCTCAGGTTGAATGGTCCTTCAAAATAGTCAAAAACATAGACTAATAGCATAAAGACAAGTTTGAAGGAGTTAGCATTTATTGAAATGTTGGAAGACTGCTTGGTTTGGGTAGGGACAGAAAAAGATAAAGACAGAGTTAATCATTTCAAAACAACTGTTTTTTAGATCTATTTCACAAAGGTGTTCTTGTGAGTGAGCCATAATATTCTCTATACACTAGGATTCAAGATTCTCATTGTGCCTACCTTAAATAGTAGATGTGAAGGCCAGTATATATTTCTGATATAGGAATGTAAGTGAATTGTCTCCTGTTACTGGAAGGGACTGTAAGCTGAGTGAAACTGCACCTGCAAACCAAACTTCTTCCTTATGAGTGTGCTTTTATGCATCAGTCTTAGGGTTTTAGACAAGAATAGTTATCATGTAGATCCTACACTGTAAATTTGAACACACTGAGCATCTGTTTTGATCTCCACAGTTGTGAAGAAGTATATTAATGTTAGTTTTACAGAGATTGTAATCAATACCTCATAGAGTTCAGGCCTTGAAGGCAATGACTTAACACTTAAAACTCACACATGATTTTTCTAACTTTCTGCTCTCATTATGCATTGTGCTGAGGTTTGGCAGTGCCATATAGTAGTGGTTGATACAGAAGGACTCAACAAACAGGTGACTAGTGTTATATAGATAGATAAATGATGAGGCCAATGGTGGTAGTAGTGTCCTTGCTCCTGAAGTAGTGGGACACCAAAAATTTCAATTTTTTATTCCTTTCATGATTAGGAAGAGAACTCCATCCCCTGAGTTTATGTCCTCATTTTACTTACATTTTGAACATGATTTTGTGATGTCCAGGGCTGTTTATAAAGTCAGAAACAGGCTGTCATAGTTCAGATTACATCACTGCTTCTTCTGGGCTCCTGTTCTGTGTACAGTGAACATGCCGTTGTTCGTTTGCTGTAATTCTTTGAAAAGTTCTCAGTTCTTACTGGGTTTCATTAAAGCAGTCTTCAGGAAAAACAGAATAATTGCAGATGCGTTGACTTGGGTCTTTTCCTATTAATTTCTTTCTTATTGCTTGCACAGATGTTATCAAGTTTAACCCTTATAGCCGGGACTCTTGTGTTCACAGTGTGCAAATCTCCAGGGAGTCAAGATGCTTTGCTCAAACGCCGAAGGCGCATCCCTGAGGCTCTGTAATTTTGAGGATCCTTCCGGTCTTAAAGCCAATTTAGAGGGTAAGGACCTGTCTGCCTACTCTTGCCTGGAAGGAAGCCCTTAAGTAAAAGTTGTACTTAAAGGTGAAGCAGGAAGGCTGTGGGCGGAGCCTCCTCTGAGAGCCCACCTGGAGAATCACTTTACTGTCAGCACCCAGGACACAGGAAATAATGCCACAGATGTTTAGTTGAAAAGTTAAATATCAATCTCTGAGCTTTGGAAGGGAATAAAATATTTTTATGTTGACAAAAATGTAGAATTTCAGTTTCTCCTGCAGTGTAGTGTCAGATTTTAATAGTGTTTTGTTGTTTGTGAGTTGGGCACTTTATTTACTTGAATTTAGGTGCTTGTGGTCTCCCTGACCATTAATTCACAGAGGCATATTACAAATGTGCCATTTCTTAAAAGACAAGGTTGATTTCTCACTTCAAAAGTATTGTTCAGATACTTTATTTTATGCCATAAGAGAATAAAACACCACCATTGAAATCTATATTGCAGGTTGGTTAAAAGACAGATTTCAAGTTTATTTCCAAAAGTTGTGGAGTCTTGTCTCATTCCCCTCCCTTAAATAATCCTGTACTTTTGCTTTCAGTGGTTAACATATTTGTAGGTTAAATTCCTCCAAAAACTTGCTTCTTGCAGGTGCTAATCTGAAAGGCGTGGATATGGAAGGAAGTCAGATGACAGGAATTAACCTGCGAGTTGCCACCTTAAAAAATGCAAAACTGAAGAACTGTAATCTCAGAGGGGCAACTTTGGCAGGAACCGACTTGGAGGTGAGGCTCCGGTCTCTGGGGAGTTTTAATGATGGGCATTACTAGTGGGATCATGCCAGCTTACTGTAAGCACAATACTTGGCTGTGAAGCTCCACTTAGTGTACAGGGTGGCTGGAGAAAGCTATTGCTCTTTTGATTGTATTTTATGAAGGTGGGCATAGAGACTCATGCCTGTAATCCTAGCTGAAGTGGGAGGACTGGGATTGTAAACCTAGACTGGAATAAACAGTAAAACCCCACACTTCCCCCCTCCAAGAAATGGGGCAATGGGAGCCATTTGCTTGTTGAATGATTTTGAGTTCCGGCGTTAGGTCTGACCTGTTACCTAAGTGGCAGGTGCAGAAGGAGCTGATGCGGTGCTGTCGGCCTTGATTTCATTTACCTCTCTTTTCTTGGATCTTGCTCAAGCCTATACTAAGTTTTCCATAAGTTTAATGCCAAACAGAATTTATTGGACTTTCTTGAGCTACTTGAGAAATGTAAATCATTTCTAGGTTTAAGATTAGGTTCAGGAAAAGCCCATTTTAATTTAGCATCATGTTCAGTTTGGATCTCAGTTTGAGATTTTTAATTTTGCCTGTTCTTTTTCATAAGACCTGTATTCTATGTGTCTTCTTGATTTGTAGATTTAGGTAGCTTGCTTGTTTGCATGTTTGTTTGTTATCACTCATCATATAGCTTGGTCTATATTTGATTTTCTTTGCTCAGCCCCCACAAGTGCTGGAGTCATAGGGGTGTGTCACCATACCTGGCTCAGTGGCTGTTGTCTACATAGTGCTGCCAAATGCTACTTCCCGCACTGAAGGGGTATTTGTATCTGTGTTGTTAAGTCCAGTGGCTAACTAACCACTTCGTTGTTGGACGTTTTACTTGGTGCAACCGAGACACTACTCTAAAGAAAATTACTTCATTTTAATTCATTTAAATTTAAATGGCTACATGTATCTGGTAGCTGTGTTATATTGAACACATGACAGATAGAATTATATATGAAAATTTAGATTACTGTGGACTTTTCGTTATTTTTTTTTTTCAGCCTTGATCTCTTGATAGTTCTTAGGATCACAGCAACAAATTTCTTTAAAGGCAAAAGGAACTGACTTTGCACTATTAGTATAGTCCTTTCCATTCTTTCTATTTATGTTTATGAGTATTTTGCCTGCTACATATGCCATATGCATGCCTGTTGCCCGTAGAGGTCAGAAGAGGGCATTCAGTGGATCCCTTAGAACTTGAGTTAGAGGTCATTGTGAGCTGCCATGAATACTGGGAAAAGCACTAAACCAGGGTGTGCTAAACTTTGAGAGGCTGAATCCATTATCATGGCAGGGAGCATGGTGGCAGGCAGGCATGGTGCTGAAGAAGTCACCTGGAGCTACATCCTGATCCATAAGCAGGGGTGAAGGGGGTAGGGGTGAGAGGGTAAGGGGAGTGAACATGCACCTGGCATGGGCTTTTCAAATCTCAAAATCCACCCCCAGTGACACACTTTCTCCAAGAAGACCACACCTCCCAATCCCCCTCATCCTTGCAAACAGCTCTACTCCCCATTGACTAAGCACTCAAATATATGAGTCTTTGGGCCGTTCTTATTCCGATCACCACAGGGCATTAGTAGAAGTGTTTCCAAAATGGGAACACTTGGAAATATCATCCTGCCATGCCCTGTACTCATTTTATATGGACCTAAATTTGATCCTAAATCACTTGAGCTCCATGAGTCTTTCGTTGTCTTACAGAACTGTGATTTGTCGGGGTGTGACCTCCAAGAAGCCAACCTGAGAGGTTCCAACGTGAAGGGTGCCATATTTGAAGAGATGCTGACACCATTACATATGTCCCAGAGTGTCAGATGAGAGTGACAAGAGCCGGAGGAAGATGTCCCTGACGGAAATATGTCCTTATTTTATTTCTCCATCCACCGAATTGTCTAGAGGAGATAACATTGTAAGGGAATTGAGGCAAATGCTTGTTCCCAGAGGTGCATAAGGGGGAACAGTTGAATTTCCCCACATTGTGACTATAATAGAAGAACATTCTGTTTCTAGAAATAGGGAAAGTAGACCATGCTGCAGCATTTTGAGTGGAGCTGGGGCATTTATCTGGTGTCTGACCAGGAGTAGTATCTATTATATTTGCTTTTATATAGGCATTGTGTGGAAGTACCATCTTGGTTTAAGATGCATTTGAGAATTTTAATTTATGAAAAGCACAATATATGCAAATATATTTATTGAACACCTAGATGCAGTAAGGATGTTTAAATTGTTAAACGCCTTGGAAACTGAAGAGTTCTTCAGGTTTATAAATAGCTTTAGTGTGCCCTCCCTCTTGAGACGCTGCTCATCATGTGCGTGTGGTGAGGGTGAGACTCCCTGTGGCTCTCTTCAGATTCATTTCTAGAATGTTTACTGTGTAAGAGGAAGCCAGAGCTAAATGTGAGCCGTACTCTGTTCTCACACTTTGAGACAGGACAGAAGGAAAGACCTTGTATATCATTCTAGAGCAGAGTGAAGGATCCACCAGTTGCTGCAGCTGTCCAGTGAGCATGCCTCAGCTTCATTACGGGCAAGTTCCATGCTGTACCACGTTAGGCTGCTCTGTCCATTCACTAGTCCAGTCCTCGTGCTCAGTTGTCACAAGCAGAGGAAGATATTTCAGAGCCAAACACCAAGCTGCATCCTCAGCACAGGTCATGTAATGCCAAGTAGTTTATACAGGTCCGGCTTAAAACGGATATCCAATCTAAACTCCATGCAGTTGGAGCTATAAAGTCTGAATAAATTCTGCAGAGTTGCCTATGAGAATGCAACATCAGATAATTACAGCTAAAACCCTTCAGTAGCAACTAAGAAATTCTAAACTGATAATTTGATTATAGCCACCAAAAAAATTGATGAATAAAAATTAAACATTTGGCTGGTATAAGCTGCATTATCAGTCAGTAACTGTGGCTCTTTTAAAAAATATTTTCTGTTGTCTTGTTTTTAAATGAAATTTTCGTCCCGTTTTCTTGAGTCATTATCTGTGCAACAGCAGCAGTAGGGCCTTCTTAGTGGGTGTCCCAGTGTCCTTATGTGTTTTCTCAGAGCAGGGATATAAGCTGTGTCCAAATGGGTTCGAGATCCTCCAGACTTGTCAGCTTGAGCAAGTGAATCGTCACAGGTGACCTTGTCTCCTCCAGGAGAGTGGCATGTCTTCATTATTCTGTAGCTTATTCTTCTATTTACATATGCAAAGCTTTCCTTCACAGTAAAGAGCTCACATGCACAGCGGGAGGAGAGTGCTCCTTTACAGGGAAAGGAAAGCAACTTTGAAAATGAATTATTTTCTTTGCGTTATTATTTTTACCAAGACAGAGAAGTATTGTATTGAGAGATACCTATTTTCATAATCAATATGTGCCTAAATTATATTTAACTCATTTCACTGCACTCTATTTTCAGTAATTATGGACTGTGTTCATTCACTGAATGGTCTTCTGCAGACAGACCTGAGACTGCAGAAGGAGCCAAAAAGATGTAAACACAGTGTGCTTGGGAACTGCAGGGTTCAGATCGTATGTAAACTGCATTAATAAACAGTGTGGAACGCTGGCAGGCTGTGTCTGCTCTTGCTTTGGAAAGTCAACGCTTTCTGCATTTCCATGGTTATTCGTGATGGTGCCATGCAGGAGCCAACTGCATAGTGCTCTTAATGGATGTGCTTTTTGTTGGAAAAGCCATTAAAGCAAATTCACTTCTTGGATTTGGCCTCACGATCCTCTTTCCAGAGACTACCATGCTACAGTACTTTGGTTTTACACTAAGGAAGATATCTGGTGATTTGTATTACTCTATAGCTGATGAATATCACTGTTCATTTGCTGTATTGAGCAAGAAATATGGTTCTGCCTGATGTCTAGGAGAGAGATTTCTAAGAAAGGGAAGAGTTCCAAATAGTAAAACTTGTGTTATCCCTAGCAATGATCAAGTGTCTATATAAGTTAAAATAGACCCTTGTGGGAGGCCTGCAGAAAGGTCTCGGCCTACATCGGTTAGATGATTTCCGTTGATAAAATTCAGTTCTCTATTTAAGGCAATATGTGTCAGACTCTGATATGGTCAAGTTCCTCAGAAACCATCTGAAGGGATTTTGCTTAAGAAATGTTGTAAAGTCATTATCATGATGGCTTTCTTTATTAATCAAAACTTATTTTCTCCAGTTCATTTTATGAATGTTATTATGTCGTAAGTCTGCCCCAAGTCAACTTTACGTCATCTTTTATACATGAAAATTCTAGAATTATATTAAATTCCCCAAGAGAGTAGTATCTTTAAAATGAAAAGTGTTAAAGTACAAAGAAAAGTGGTTACATTATTTCAGGATGAAGTATGTTCCCCAAGGCTTCACTCACAGACCTTTTACTGCCTGGCCTAGTGGTGTGAGCTCGTTAGCCCCACAGTCTTCCTGCTGAGATTTTACATTAGGGCAAGAAAGAGGTCGTTCATCTGTCATTTAGGAAGGTACAAAATCATTGTGATTATTTTTGAGCTATTTTAATGCTCAAAATGAAGTAGTTTTCCCCTATAAAAAATGTCCTTTTGAGTTTAGAAAAGAAAATTGTGGCAATTATGAAGTCCAATTATTTAAATTCAGTTGATCAATTTCAGATCTTTGGTAAATTGACTTAAGCAGGCAATCATGAGAGATCTAAGTCTGTCTCTAAGCCTCAAAATCTCCCTGATTGCATAATGGCCTACTAGCTTATTTGATGCTGTAGAAAGTAGGACAGATTTGGTTTCTGTCCTTGGGCTCTGTGTGACCTTAGACAAGACTAAGCATACTTAGGCCAAGGCTTATCTGATATTTTCAGTCTGTGTTGCCATGGTCAGAAACAGTTTGAAATGTTTTACATTTTTTAAAATCAATATAGAAACATTGAGGTTCACAGACCACAGGCCTCCCACGTCTGTTTCATTCTGCTAGTTCTAGCTAAATAGTTCTGTTCTTGTTTTTCTTGTGTGACACTGAGAAGCACATCTCTAACAAAAAAAAAAAAAAAAAACAACAACAAAAAAAAAAACAGTGGACAGTTCGAAGCAAAGTTGTTTAAACTTCAGAAATTCTTATTGGAAAATCGCCTCACTTGCATATCTTAATGAGATGAGGTCCCCCTCATGGTGTCAAAGAAGCATGTTAGTGAAGGTTTCTAAATGAAAGGATAGTCACTGAAGTCCCCCTTCCCTGCCCTGCCATAAGGATTGAGCAGACATCACCAGGGAAGCCACTGGTTCTTATTTGGGCCCGATACTCACTACTAGGAAGCCTTGCAAATGAAATGATTTCAGAGAACACTGGGCAGTGAGTGATGGGATTAGCATCCTACTAGCAATGTTGACAATCTTAGCTGTATAAAAATCAAATACTGTTTTTTTTTTTCAAAGCATTTTTTGGCTTGGGTAGCACAACATTTTACAATGTATTGCACATAGAGGTTTCATCCTATATCAGATAAAATATCATGGAAGCTGAAACCGAGGCTGGTCTGCCAAACCTGTTATAAGGCCCTTTCTTCATTCAGTGACTTCAGCGAAACCTGTATGTGGTAAATGTTGCTCAGATGCAGAGTTATTAACAGGCAGGAAGCAGAGAACTGAGCTCCACGACTATAGTCAGGGTAAAGACAGGAAAACTTATTATAGTCGTGTGTTTGTATGTGTGTATGAATGTGCCACACCGCATGTGCATGGGGTTAGAGGACCACTTGAGAGAATCAGTTTTCTTATTCCATCCACCCGTAGGACCCTGGGGTTGAACTCACTTCATCAGATTGACAGCAACCTCTACCCACTGAGCCATCTCACTGGTCCAAAATTAGATTTTTATTTTTATTATTTTTTTTAGCTTGGGAACAACACTATGATTATCTGATTTAAATTTTTCCCTTTACAGAGACTCAAATGCCAAGACTAGCTCCCAGGCACTCTGTCTCAACTTTCTGTATTTATTGCTTAACTTCCCTTTTCGTGCATGCGCGTGCGCTTAACTTCACCTTACCCAAGACATTGATTTTCCTTGAATTCTCCATAGGGCTGCCAGTTTCCTCAGGGGCACACAAAGTAGCTGGATTCTAATCCTGTAGAATGGCGACTGCAGCTGTGAACGTCTTAGCTAAGATTTTAATGACCAGGTTTAAGTAAATGTAACAGATAGACCAGCAGGAGTTCCAATTACATTTGCCATTAAAAGGCTTTTTGTGAGGATTTTAAACCTTATTATTAAAGCCATCATCTGTGCGGCGCTCCATCTTGTCATTCACCAGCGGGGGAAGATTTCAGTGTCCCAGAAAAAGTTCATATAAAAAGGAAGCCAGGAGAACAGGAACATTGCAGCATTCATCCCAACCAAAGGAAGCTTGGCATCTCTTGGGCTTCACTTCCCAACAGGTAAAATTCTTTGTATTCCTAGCACTATTTTTAATGTTGCTTGTTGTTTATGTCTAAAGGGTCTTTTGCACTCGGCGATCCAAGTCTAGATGTGATAGTATCCAAGGAAGCCTTGCCCTTCGCTGACTGACCTTATCAACCACCAGCCTTGGGGGAGAGCCAACCTTGGAGGAGCCCAGCAGCTAGTGGCCCAGTGTTGGACATTGGTTTTAGTGTTATCCCCATCTGATGAATTTAATTTAAAGGCACATTTATCAACCAAACCTAGGCTTACTTGGCAAGAGGGGCATCTGAGCTAGGTGTCTCCATCTAGATCAGTATCGAGTTCTCTCTTGGTCTTGAAGCTGGTCCAGCCAGCTGTAATGCCTTAGAGATTAGATGACAGTCAGAAACACGTCAGCAGTGCCACAGGGCAGCCACTTAAAAGTCCAGCAACCTTTTATTACCCAGAGACATCTAGGAGGAGCTCCCGTTTCAGAGCAGACGGCCCAGTTCTAACCTGGTGGATGACAAAGCTGAGAACTGCTTTGTAATAAGGAGGGTACAGGCAAAGTGAATTTGGTAAGGGATAATTATGGGTTCCAGGTAGCCAAACAAAAATAAAAACGAGCTACGTTGCCACAAAAAAAAAAAAAAAGCAGAAGATGCCAGAAGAAGTAGAGGTGTTTGTCCCCAATGTCTAAGAAGCTCAGGAGAGGCATATGTCCCTGTGTTTCACTGCCTGCATGGAATACATGTCAGCCGCACAACTCCCCCTGCAGCTTCTGTAGGGTCAGTGGGCCAGATGCTGATCTCTGCTAAGCACTCTGTTGTCACTTACTTCAGTCTGGGGCTGTCATGATTGTGTCTTGATATGCCTTAGAGTGGAGATGACCCCCAAACTTCTAGCTGCTGTTGTTCTGCTGAGTCTGGGTTTGGAAGGCTGTTCCAGCCAGCACTGGTCCTATGGGTTGCGCCCTGGAGGAAAGAGAAGCGCGGAACACTTGGTCGATTCTTTCCAAGAGGTAAGTTGGTCCGCACTGGCTCCTAACTGTGAGCTGTGCAGTGCCAGCCCCCGTGGTACTACTTTGAGCTTACCCTGGATACACTGACTCCAATGAGACAAGACTTCATGGAGCGTAAGCCAGATTCGTCCTTGCACTTTTGATAGAGACTAAAAAAACAAACGGCAGGACAGATGTGAAGGCAGTAGAACACCAAGTTCATGACAAGGCACCGTGTTCTCAAATGTCCATGATATTAAATCAATTCTCTTGTATCAGTATCTGTATCAAGGGCATAAGTGCTATTATTTCTTTTTATTGAAGGAGATATTTAAGTAAAGAACCCGGAGAATGTTTAACTCCATGAATTATCAAATTTAAGGCTGTGAGGTGAAAAATGTACTAGATTTAATTTCCTCTAGGTTAGGTTGCAGCGCTAGCACCAGCATTAATGTATGATGCTTCATTTATCTTAAAACTTCACTTAAGGATAGGGGAATTACATGAGAGAAGCCATTTCATTAGCTGGGTATCCAAAGAAGAAACATAGCTGAGAAACTTAAAACCAAGTTTTGAAGATAAAATGAAACCCCAGAATCTGAAGCCTCCGCTCTCTAGGTTACTTGTGAAGCAGATGTCACAGAACTAGGATGTGGTGCAAACTGAAAATCAGCCTTGCTGGCTGTGGGGCTCACACTGTAGTCACCGTCCTCCCCAGGTGTGGTGCTCACACCATAGTCACTGTCCTCCCTGGGTGTGGGGCTCACACTGTAGTCACCGTCCTCCCCGGGTGTGGTGCTCACATGATAGTCATCGTCCTCCCCAGGTGTGGTGCTCACATGATAGTCACCGTCCTCCCCGGGTGTGGTGCTCACACTGTAGTCACCGTCCTCCCTAGGTGTGGTGCTCACACCATAGTCACCGTCCTCCCTGGGTTTGGGACTCCCATGGTAGTCACCACCCTCCCTGGTGTGATGCTCTCACCATAATCACTGACCTTTGGAGGCTAAAAAGGAAGAGTTCTGTCCCAGTTTTATTTTTGTTGTAATAAAACATGCTGACCAAACGTCATTTAGGGGAAAATGGTTTATGTGGCTTACAGTTCCAGAGAGTCCATCACTGTGGGGAGGGGAGGGCAGGAACTCAAAACAGCTAGTTATGCCGGTAGTCAAGAACAGAGACAGTAAATCTATGCATGCCTAGTACTCAGCTTGCTTCCCAGGCCCCAAACCCAGGGAATGGTGCTGCCCACAGTGGGCTTCATCTTCCCGCTTCTTGACATTCGATAAGCAAGCACATCACTAGTTCAAGGCTAGACCAGGATACACTGAGTCTCAGAGCAATCTGTTTGAGATAAAATGAAAGGAGAGCAGCAACAAAAACAACAGAAACCCAGCCCAATCAGGACTATAAAGCTTGTGCAGCTTTTGTGTCCTGTCTGTGAGGCTCAGAACACTTCACTCTCGTCTGAGAGAACACGATCTTTTCTTACTGTCCCCATCACCTCCTGAACTCCAGCATCCTTAAACTCCCCAGACCCACAATTCCCCAGGCCTCCCGCTCAGCCTCAGGACCCCCAGTGCTCACTCTTGGTGGAAATGGAAAACTCTGCTTTGTTTCTGTATCTTCATCTTTACGAATCTCACTCTTTGTCTGCAGATGGGCAAAGAGGTGGATCAACCGGCAGAACCCCAGCACTTCGAGTGCACTGTCCACTGGCCCCGCTCGCCCCTCAGGGACCTGCGAGGAGCTCTGGTGAGTCACCGTGGTCACCGCACAGAGCTAGAGTCAGGAAGCCACCACTAAAGTCACTCCTGTGGCAGGGCCCTCCGTATCTTACAGCGTGTCCCCTCTGTGCAGATAGCACTCATGTTTGGAAACTGCTTTTCTCTTAGTTGATTTAAACGTGTCTATATACCCCTTATACAATAATCCCAGATTCAGCCTTTGGAATGGCCAGCAAGTTTCTTTCTACTGTAATCTTCCAGTTTCCAAAGAATATTCCACCTCCCAGCTCCTCATTCCCGAGCAGACTCCTACCCTCCACTTGATGCAGCCACTGCTTGCAGGACCCCGGGAACTGTAGAGACCAAGAACAAGGCTCTCCGATACTCCGCCACTTGGGATTACAATATTCAAAACTTACAAAATTGGTAACTCAGAGCCACAGATCTGACTTGCAGTTTTGTTAGGCCTAAATGCCCACCGTTCTCATTCTCTCCTCTCTCTCTCGGTACTGGGTACCCATCCCAGGTAAGATCATACGCTGGCAAGCGCTGTACCACTGGGTTCTATCCTTAGTCCTCCTCCTACTTAAAAACACATCTCTTTGTGCGAGACAGAATCTCACTAACGTTCTCAGGCTGACTTCAAACTTGAAGTTGGACTTGAATTTGAGGTTCTTTTCAGCCTCCAGAGAAGCTACAATTACAGGGGCGTGTAACCACTCAGGCTGTAAGATTGCTTGATCGTGAGAATAGAAGTGTGAAGGAAACCGAATGGGAAAGTAACCTGGAAGTGAGTGTCAGTGTTCCCTGAGCTGCTTTCCTGCTCATTAGCGGTCCTCGGAAAGCGTGCGGCCAACTGCCAGTTCCTCAGAGGAGCACGGAGAGCCTCAGTAAATCACACCTGAAGATCAGGTTGAGTTTAAAAAATTGTCTCCATTGGCTTCAGATTCCACACCCAGGGGACAAAGATGAAGGTAGGCAGGTATCTCTATTTCCTTTCGTGACCTAATCTTGCCTGTAGCCCAATGAAAACAAGTTGAGATTCCCTGGTGTGACATCATCAAGGACTCCAAGGAAAGGCTGATCTGATCCAAATCCTCCCTCACAGTGACATCCTTCAGCTGTTAATGCGGATTTTAGAATGTCTCACTGTGCCAGCCTTTTAGCGGTCAATGCGGATTTTGGGGTGGCAACAGCTCCACAAGACTCTGCCATGTTTCTAGTTCTTTTGAGTGACTAACAAATGCACCTGTTCTTAGATCTGAGTTTTAGAAAATAAATGTCGGAAACAATGAAATTCATCTAGCCAATCCGACATTGGTGGCCATGTTAATGTATAAATGTTGGAAAAGACGTTCAGCTAGCTAGTCAATGCAATGTTGAAGCCTGTGTTATGTATTTTCCAGGAAAGTCTGATCGAAGAGGAAACCAGGCAGAAGAAGATGTAAGTTCACTGGTCCCGAAGGATCCACAACACCCAAGTATGACGTGGACATTTTAAAATGTGACCTGTTATAGATCTGTACTTGTGTGTTTCAGCATTTCTATGCCCAGCGGCATGGATTTCATAATAAAGCAATGTGTTGTGGATCAAGTACTGTAAATGTGACATGCCTTTGACTCCAAGCTCAGAATGCAGCTTTAAAATTTTTTTTTATTCTTTTGTGTCTTTCACATCATGCATTTCCATCCCGTTCATTTCCTGTTCCTTCCATTCTGCCCTCTACCCTTCCCCCCCTCCCAATAAAACAAAATTTAAGAGAAAAAAAAGGAAAAAAAAATCTCATCATGGAAGCTAGTGTGACACAGTGAGTCACGCAGTAAACCCTTTGTCCGTGCATCTTTATATTTGCAAATTATTCATTGCCAAGAGTCATTTTCTGTTTCGAGGACTCTGGTTTCTGTTACCCTATCGATGCTGGGCCCTCACCGGGAGGCTTCTTGGATATCCTGTTGTGGCCTGGGTTGGAGATCCTGCAGCTTTACATACTCCTGCAAATCACAGATGGGATGGATATTGGGGCGGGCCAACTCATACCCCTAGTTCTGGGCCTGGGTAGTTAAAGGGTTGGTCCCCTGGCCGGCTCCCTCCACCACCAGGGTGATCTCTCCAGCCCCGTCCTGTCTAGTTCACCCTTTGCCAGATGAACAAGGGGCGGGGCCAGTTCTGCTTTTATGCTCTCAGTTTTCCCACAGCCGCACCATCACAGCCAGCTCTGCTGTGTTACCCAGGCAAGGTGCAGTGGCCACTATCCCGAGTTCTGCAGCTGGAGGAAGGGTGGGGTCGGGACAACTCTCCAGCTCGGGACCTCAGGGCCAGCTTTCCCATGCTCATGTTCTCAGGGGCAGCTCACTGCCAATGGGGTCAGCTCTCCAGTGCTGCCCAGGAGAGATGCAGGGCCCACCTGCCTGAGTGCTGCAGCTGGTAAGGGGGCATCCGCTCCCAGCTCCCCCGCCCACCACAGGTGGCAGGGGCAGTGACGGGGTGGGTAAAGGTCTTTAGGTGAGGACATGTGGTAGATAGGAGAGAAGCCACAAAGACATAAAGTGTCCTGTTGACCAAGAGACATAATCCATGGCTCACATCCACCCTGCATTCACAAAGGGAAGAGAGTGGTCATCTATGGTTGAGGCTAGCTAGTTCCCATGGTTTCTATAGGATTAAAACTACATCTTTGACCTTCTCTAAAAGTCAGATGCACCTACGGCCATGGCTTCCTGCTGCTGGGAAGAACTGCCTCCCTTTACCTCTTGAAGTCAGGTAGAATCCCATTAAAGGAGAGGAGCGAGCCTTTTGGTCTCCCAGTCCAGTGCTCCTTCTGGCTCCATATTGTCTTGCCAGGTGGTATGGGGTTCAAAACTATTTCAGTTTTCAATTGTTATAACAAAATCCCCGAGGCTAAGTTCTTGATAAAGAAAGGTAGTTTCTTTTGGCTCATAGTTTTGGAGGCAAGTTGTCCAAACTTGGGAGGCCATGTTCATTACGTTGTATCATAAACTGGCAGACAGTATCATGCCATGGAACCACACATCACGGTGGAATGGGATGTTCACAGAGAATGCCAAACACTGAGTGGTCTCACTTTATAACTGCCTCTTCTTACGGTAATTGATTTAATCTCCCAGGACCTGACCCACTTTCATGAGACAGCCATTAGTCCATTTTGAGGGTGCTCTCACCATGACCCTAGGACCCACCTCTTCTTAAAGGTGTGACGGCTTTAGAACAGGCTTCTAGAATGTGACTCTTTAAGACACGCCGCATGCTAACCGTAGCAGGGACCATGGCCTACACAGCTTTCCTTCCTGAGAACTTTTGAATTTAAGAAACAGAAGTGTGCATAGTCCGTTGGAGACAGAACCTGGTGTCCCCCTTGTTTCCTGGACCACCTTTCGGCCCCCACAAGGACAAAGTCAGGCTTCATGCTAGATGTACATGCACGATTATCTTCAAGCAAGCTGGGAAACCATGACTGTCCTCAATTTAAAGTGATGAAGCCGAGGCTCGGGGTTTAGGAGACCCACTCAGTTCTGCTGGATATGCGCTCACCACTCCCTAAACTGCAGAGGAAAGAACATCCAACGAAGCTGAGCTATGGGAGAGTTTGGCTGTTGGAATGGAAACAGAAAACTGGGGCTCCTCATCAACTTGGTTCTACTGTGGTAACTTCATGAGGTCCTGGATGTGAACACGAGTCTCATAAACTTTCAGGTAGCTATGGAAACAATGGAAAAACTCAAATTTCAGCAAATGCCCATGGAATATTGTGAACTCGATTATATTTAAAAAAAAAATATCGTGATTGGCAAGTGAAAGTCTACCATCCTTCATGAATGTTTCAGTTTGTTTGAGACAGTCTCATGTTGCTCAAACTTGCTATTAACAAACATATCTTTTAAAAAAAGCAACAGACTTTCTTAATTTATATGTATGTTTGGAGCATTGAGTTTCTGCTGTCAAACACCATCTTTAGGGAACTTTTTTTTTGAGCCAGCAATGAATTCTCTGCATGGGATAAAAATGTGATCATTCAGCTGCTGTTGCTGGTATAGACTTGGGATGGCACATAGCAGTTTGCAAGTCTACTGGGTCCACTTAATCCACGGATGGCCCCAAAGATCAAGTGGAGTAGAGAAGAGTAAAATCATTACCCTTACTAAATATCAAATTGTTCCCTCTGAGGACTTTACATCTCAGTGTACCTCAAAATATATGTATATTAATTGTATATTAATTATACTAGTGTAATAACACTCAAAAGATTCTGACAGCAGACAAAAGTAGAATTTCTTAATCTGAATGCACCAAGCCTAACATTCACTCATGCCTCGGGATGAAAGCCACCTATATTTTTCATAAGCAAATAGGGTAAGATCCTCTGACACTCAGATAATAGGACATTATTAGTTGTTAAAAGTAAGATCAATTGGGCCAGCTTAGCTACTCTTACTTTATTTCCCCATTTCCCCATGCCTATTTATCCATGAAGAACACACATAAAACCTGCACACATGAAAGACATTCTCTTCAGAAAACTCAGCTCAGACAACAAAGTGCATGGGTGGGTGGGCAAAAAGAAATGAAAAGCTTGCAGATTTTATTAGTTCTGTGAAAGACGGACACCGGGATCCCACAGTATGCATTCCAACAGGCTCTGTCATGAGATAAGCCAGAGGGGACCCTGAGGGTGAAGTGTCTTGAAGAAGCTGTCAATAGGGAAGAACCATTAAGTCCATGATCTTATTTTAATCATCTAAAACCAAGAACAAGCTAAACACATAGTAAACTTTAAAATACATTTCCATTTTTAATTTACAAAATAAATAACAGCAAATATGAACAAAAGTCTTCAACACACATCTCCTTAACTGTCCGTGTATGAAATTCAATTATTTATAAAATCGTGATGAGGAATTTTGACAGGACTCTGGGTGACCAACCCATAAGAGGCGGCTAAGAGATGAGCTTGGGCATGTATGTGGGAGACCAACAGTGTCTGGGTCTGAAGAGTCAACTAGAAGTTAATATCTCAGAAGGAAAACGATTCCTCTCGCAGGTAACAACTAACGGTTGAACTCTGAACCCAACCAAAGAGAAGCTGCACTTTTTCCATTTTTTGCTTCTTCTGCTGTGCCAAGACTAGAACCCAGGACCTCGCATGAGCTAAGCCAGCAAGCTACATCTGCAGCACTTCCAATTAAATTCTAAGTAACATAAGTAGAGAGAAATGAAAATGTCCAGGAAAGCAGTAGGCGCCAGCTTTTCAAAGTGCACACCAAGGAAGTGTGATCCTTAACAGGGGACTGGAGGTCTAGGCACAGCAGGCCAGGTTGGTGACCCTGAAGACTATGATCCATCCGCGGCTGCAGAGGATCAGGACAGCTTGTACCAATACCTAAAATAGATGGTAGACTCATTAACATTCACAAAAATCTTCTGCCCATAATAGCCAGGCCTGGGATGATCTAAGCACCAGTGGAGGATGAAAATGTGGATTCCAGTTCAGACAGCAAAAACCTGTGGGCAGAAGTCTCGCTTCATCTGTTCCCTTAGACTCATGAAGGCCATGACAGAAAGAACCTGGCCAAGTCCACACAGTAGCAAATATGTAAGAGACAAGGAAATGGACTTGTGATGTGGTACATTATCTCTGCCATCTTGTGTGGATGGGGTGGGTCTTATCCCCTTCCCATTATTACCTGAGAAGGGTAAGGGTGAAGGCACAAACTGGGAGGGACCTCCCAACTACACTTCACAGACTCGTGCCACTGACACTCAGCCCCTTCTGGGATAGGGACGCCATGTCTGTCTGGGAAAAGGTCACATGCGTGTCTAGCTATCTAAGGATGTCTGTCTGCACTCCTGTGACTTGTGTGCTCACTGTATATAAGCTGCATTTGAATTGCAAGATGAAAATGTGCCCCTTAATCTGGGGGCAACTGGAAGGGAAAGAGTCAGCCTGGGAATCAGTGACAAGGGTGGTTACCACTCCGTCTGAGCTCTTGGAAGACGCCTTGTTTGATCCAAGGGATCTGCAGTGTGGCTAAGGGTATAATGGGCATCCCTGGTTGGAGTCAAGCAAGGGGTGGAGGTGGAGGGAGGAGGCCACTCATTGCCAAGCAGCTTTATTTAGGGCTTTCCTCTTCATCTAGCGCTGACTTTCGGATTCAATAGCATACCAGAGTGAACTGCAATAGCAGGTTGTTTATACCGAGTGCGCCCAGGGGCAAGTACTGTGTCTGTGTCTGGCCTTCAGCAACTGTGTATTGAATGAAATCTTTCTTTAAAAAAACAAAAACAGTCTCAAAGTAAGGCTGTTACCATGGAAGAGAGGGAAGGAAAAAAAAGTGATATAACAATACCATGAACTCACAAGCCACCAATCAGCATTCATTCATAAAGACTGTGACAATCTCAGGGCTGATTTCAGGGCCTTTGAACACTCCAGAAAGGTTAGCAAGGGCAGTAAGAACTGGTTTTTCCTGCCCTCTGCTTCCTGTCCCTTCTATATTTAATACCATTGCAGTCTTCAACTTTAGGACAGATAAAGATTTTTCTTTTAATCAAATGTAAGTCCGGCTTCTGCGCTGGCTAGTTTTATGTCAACTTGATACAAGCTAATCATAGCAATGGAAACCCTAAGACAGCTTCCCAAAGAAGTGAATCTCCCAGTGCCCTGTAAATCGGTACCTACAACATCACCCAGAATCCTGTGTGTCAAGGCAGCAGAAAGCTATTATTTTCATTAATGTGTACAGGGAATCATGGGAAAAATGCCTTACTAAAAAAAAAAGGTAGGGGAGAAGGGAGGGTGCACCTCTGGGCATTGAGAGGTCCAACTCTGCTCAGAGACCAAACTCAAGACTCACTTCTACTAATCTTCAAGAACAGGCCGGGCATTTGCTCTTCTTTTCCTACCCAGCTTCTGTGTTTCCACAGCAGCCTGCAAAGCACAGTGACATCTTCAAATCCTTCCTAGTTAGTCTGCTAGGGCTCTTCTCAGATGCCCCAAGCTCCATGGGACCTTCCTGCTTCTATCATCTTTCTGGGACCTTCCTGCCTCTCTGGATCTTTTCCCTTCAAATGATCTTCAACTCTTACGAGCCCTTCCTTGCAAATGGTGCCCAAGGCCACCGACCTTTTAAGGAGGAGATACACACTTGAATTCACGCTCAAAGACCTTGAAGAAAAATCAAATCTTCCCCAGGTCCAGGAGAGGAAAGAGAGTCACTGACTGCACGACCCGTTCCACATTAATGGTTCCCCATAAGCGCCCATATGGAAAATGAGAAGGCAAATGCCCAGAGGGTTTCAAATGTGACGTTAATGGCAACACCTTTGAATTTCTGACTGAAGTAGTTTAAAACGTCAGAGCCTGTGTGTTTTCCACGATTGCACGTGGGTGCTCCTTGACGGAAGTAAAGAATGGCAATTTGTCCGCATGGCATTTCTAGGGCAGGCACACTAGCTTCTCTAGTACTGTGCCAGGCATGTCCCTGGCTTTTGCTTCCTTGATTCCCGGTGATGAACCAGGTGCATCTCTCTTAAGGAAGGCGGTGTTGAAAGGAGCTCTGCAAAGAGAGCAGCAGGCGGGCAGGGGCAGAGTCTCCCAGCTGAAATCCTTCTGTGCCCTTGAACCTCGAAGAACAGACTCAGGACAAGGCCACCGACCGACTCTAGAATGCCCAGGGTAGAGCCAAGCCACACAGGAGATTTTAGTTTTGCCATCAACACCCATGTCTGATAGAACTATCTGGAATTTCTCAGAAACCATTCTAGCAGGGGGCTAGGCACTCAGGACTTTGTAGAGGTGTCTTTTGGATCTATGTGTTATCTTGGGTACATCCTATGTAAGCAAGCTGGGCTGTTAGAAAAGCCTGTAGTCTACTTTCTATGTGTAGCTCCAAGTTTCTTACCTACAAAATGAGGTGAGTGTGTGTGTGTGTGTGTGTGTGTGTGTGAATTTTAAAACCCATCTAACTCAAAACATCGTACACCTTGTGGTCATTTATATAGACATAATACTTGGGCATCCAAGTCACCCTAATTTTTCCTTCTGAAAGGAATATGGACTTTAGTACCATTAGCAAGCAATCAGATTAATTCTATGATCAAGAGGAATAAATAATCAAAGGGACTATTGCACTGTGTTCTCCATGGTAAAATCAAGTAGCAGGCAAGGACCACCTCATCAGGCCAATAGGGTCTGGAAATGTAGCTGGCAGGACCGTGGCTCCTAGGTCCCTCAGAGCCCAGTGTTTGAGCTTAGAGAAAAGAGGAGGATGAGAGCCTGCAAAAGACTTTCAAAGGAACCCAAGGCACCACATGATTGCTGCCTGGTGGGGGGGCCGGCCTTTCATCAGGAGAGTGCCAGGATGTGAGTTCACTGTACCTCAGAGAAGCCCTCCTCACCTGACAGTGGCCCCACCTCCGCTACACACAGGTGCTCTTTCCTTCAAAGGAGACAGTAGACATTAAGGAAAGAGAACCATGGCAGCTCCCAGAGTGTCCTTGGTATCTGGCTCTTTCAGGAGGTTAGGGATGCAGACAGGAGAGAAGGAAGGAAGGAAGTCTTAAACACAGCAGTTCAGAAGCAAACTGAGAAATCCACCCAGGAGTCAGTTGCTGGGGCTGTTCTCCTCTCTACCATTGCTGTGTCATGACAGGATAGCTGGCGGAGGTATCCACAGACCCAGCAAGTCAGTGTTTGAGGCCAACATGCCATCATGGAAAAAGGAGAGCATTTGCTCGAACGTCTTGCATACAGATGGCCATTTCTAGAAGTTCCATGGGCTAAAGGAGAGGTGTGACAGGGCCTTCAGATGGACAAAACAGTTCTGGCCTGGAGAATCCTCTCATTGCAGACAGCAGTGCTGGCAGGGAGCCCTGCATGGTAGCTCACCCTTTCTGGGGGCCATTCTCGGGCTACGTTGGTCCAAGGCACTCAGAGGTGCGGAGCCAGCCTGAGTAACATCTTCACTGAGGGCCTGGCTCAGAGGAGAGGATGCTTGACTTTCGAGCCTTTGGAGGCGGTGGGGGTGGGGCTTTGGCATCTCTGCGGACAGGCAGGGGAGGTGCAATCTGGGGAGAAGACAGGTGGGATTACAAACAGTCCTTTAAGTACTTCCAACCTATCCTGCTCCCATTCCATAAGCTCGATTTATGGTCAAGCCGATGAGCATTTACACTGCCTATACAAGACAGAAAGGGAATGACACTCATTGGTCCCTGTTCTCTCGAGCTGAACACACACACACACACACACACACACACACACACACACACACACACACAGAGCTGCATCACCAACACTTAGGTACTGGCATCTACTTACGATGCACTCAGTAGATAGTTACGAGAAGAAGGAATGAAGCCCGTCTGAGGCTACTACAGAACCAACACCTGTCATTCAGAAGTGACACTTTGGTGTGAACTTGAACTCGCTCATCTCACCACCCGTGTGCAAAGCAGAGAACATGCCTCCTTCAGTCCCATGACCAAATGAAGCAGGCTTCTGGCATATTTCCCTTCTCATCCCCTGAGGCTTCGAGAGTGAGCCAAGCACTGGCTACCGAGTGTGGCCCTGTGTGTGTGTGTGTGTGTGTGTGTGTGTGTGTGTGTGTGTGTGTGTGGAAAGCCTCTCCTCTACATAGACTGGACGTCCAGTGGTGTCTCCCCAGGGACGGTGCTTGGTGGCCGCACTGACAGCAACCTGCACGTTCTTACCTCAGCTGAGTTTCTCTGGCTGCTCTCATATGGCTTGCTTTTGGGGGGAGGTGGAGGAGGGACAGAAGCCGTCAGCCCATCTGTCTGCAAAGATGGGGAGCCTGGAAATGATAAGAAGGAGACAGAGTGAAGGATTTACTTAGGATTTTCATAAAAATAATGCTTGCCAACCAGCACCCCTATACCGGCCTCATAGGCATTGCTGTAGCCATTCTGGAGGTTCCTCGGAAAGGATGGAGAAGACCTTGCACCCTGCCCAACCATGGTTGCCTTTAATTCACCAGACAGCTTCAAACGGAATTCTGAAGCTAAATTCCAGTGTTTACTCTTAAGCCGGGGAGAAGAACATTTTCTAACTTTAGGAAACTGTTCTCCGATGGACTCTTAAGTATTTAGGGCAATAAGTAGGCTCTGACTGTAGTAACTCTTGACTCAATTGGCACCTCAGAAGGATGCATCCTCCCTACAATGGGAACCTTTGAGTTTGCAGTGCTACATATGCCTGGCTCTAGATTAATAGCAGCATACAGGATGGGTCTGTCTTTTTATCCCTGAAAGGGTCTAGCAACTTTGTAAGTGACTTGTGGTTGGGAAGGGATGGGCAGACCCTCAGGATTGCTTGAAATAAGCACAGCCTCAAACCCCAGTCCTCTGACGATTCCAACGGCCACTGAATCAACTCTGCAACAGCTTCATCCCATCTGTGGCCGGTTTGATTAAGACTTGCCCAGATTCACAGGTGTATTCCAACTCCCTAGGAGAACGAATCTAGGAGACACGGAAAGACTCACTGAGGGTCCTCGTGGCTTTGGGAGTGAGTGGAGGTGGGCTCAAGACTGCGGGCTGCAGGGGCGAGGCACTGTGGAAGGGTGTCAGCCGACTGTCCACCAGCTGCAGACTCTTCGGCCTTTGTGTTTTCTTACCCGGGCTCTGAAAACAAAGAGGGAAACCGAAAACCTTAAAATTTCATGGTGGATGTGGCAAACCTCAGTAACACCCTGAACAGCCTTAAATGCTGGACAGAAACTAACAGAAGGGCTTAGTTAATTCCAAGGGCCTTTTCCTTTCTAATCTCAAGTGTGTGTGTGTGCACATGCATGGAAGGGCCATGGGTTATCTTATTCTTCTCCTCTCCACTGTATAGCAGAACAGAAAGCTCCATGTTTGGGCTAAGCTAGCCGTGCACTGAAATGGCATGCAGGCTATCAGAGCCACCCAATCCTCACACTTGGTATGACAAGTCCTTTACTACTGACCCCTCTCCCTACCGTCTCCAACGTCATTGTATGGTCACACAGCAGACACTCGGCGTACATACTTGTAGAGAAGGACATCGAAACACAGATAGCTTTTGGTCTGGCCCCTGGCTTGATTCTGACCACACACTGTGCCATCTAAGCTGGAGGCAAGCAGCCTTAACCCTTAGCAAAAGTGGGTCTCAGAAACACTTAACTTGGCGTGGCTTATGTGAGGCAAAAAGTGTCTTTTTTAAACGTTAAAAAGTGCAGTGAAAAGGTTTGCACTGACTCGCGGAACACGGTGGCAAGAGCCGCAATTCCAAGTGCCACCCACGTGTTTACGCTGTGGGTATGAGATCTCGTGCCAATATTGACTTGGAGACTTGAAACTTTTCTTCCTGCCATCTGTGATTTGACATCACCACAGGCTGCTGTGACTCATTGCTATGCAGTGAATGAAGATGTGCAGGCTGAGGGGCAGGCAGTGCTGCCCCGCCAATGACTACCTGCCAGTGGTCCCCCGGCCAGTGGTCCCCAGGCCAGTGGTCCCCCGGCCAGGAGTGCCCCTCCCAGTGGTAGCCCGCCACTGGTGCCCGCCAGTGGCGGCTTTCACTTGTTCTTTCTTCTTTCATTTTTCTTTTTCTTTTCTTTTTTTCCTTTTACCATTGTATCAGGTTCTGGTGCTTTCTCTGCAATGACTTGCGACTTGCTCAGACCCCAATCTTTTCTCTTGAACTTGCTAATCCGGTTTTCGCCATCTTCTTTGGGTGGCAGATCCTCAACTCGAGCACCTGAAGAAGCTCTGCGCTCAAACAGTGGCTCCAGGATAGACCTGTCGGTCCGGAAGGTCAAAAGTCACGGATTATCTATCCCAGAATGATACACTTTACTTCAAAGCACCAGGAAGACCCCCAACACCACCGTGACCTAACTTTCCAAGTTCTCAGAGTCCAATTACCAGACAAACAACTCAGGGTAAAACGTACAGAAAGGAGGTTATCATTCGAAAGAGAGGAAATATGCGTCAATGTTTACCACTGCCCTCCCGTGTGTTAATCATTTGTTCTCTTGTGAATATGTGCATGTGTACAGGTTACATGTAGGCAAGTCAGCATGCGTGTGAAGGTCAGAGGTCAACATTGGTTGCCTTCCCCTATCACTTTCTGCCTTCTCAAGACAGGGCCTCTAGCTGAACCCAGAGCTCACTGATTGGGTTGGAGTGCTGGCCAATGAGCTGTCAGAATCCTCCTGTCTCTATTCGACCCTGGCACTGGGGTTATATATGTGCGCTGCCACATCTCCTTTTGATGTGGGGGCTATGGATTCAAACCCAGGTCCTTAAGCACATGCAGTAGGTACTTTGCAGTAGGTGGAACCATCTCCTCAGGCCCCACCACTATTTATCCACTTTATCCACTCTGTAGATAAAGACAGAGCCCATAAGTAAAAAAACAGCACATATCTCTAGCTTCTGTAGGGGCCACAGCTCGTGGTCTGGGGCTGGAGGGCCTGTAGTAATTATTTATTTGCTGGGTAACCTGGGCACAGCATCTTAGGTTCCTTATCCGCAAAAACAGGACAACATTTGGCACTAGCAAGTGTTTGAAAAATGTCCTGTAGGCATAATGATAGATTTCTAAGTACCATAATGAAAACGGGTCCACTCGGTATCATGATCAAACACTACACACAGAGGGGAGAGATGGAGGCATGACATGCATGTTGTAGATGGAAGGCAGGTGTATCTTTACTATCCAAAAGTAGAAAAGAGGAGCCTAATTTTTAGAAATTATAACATAAGTGGGTATTTCACAAAAAAAAGTGCAAAATTTTTCAAGTTTGGTTTCATTTATTACTATATAAGTTAAAATAAGATATTTGAAGCTGAGAGTGATGGCAGATGCCCATAGTCCCAGCTACTCAGCTAGCTCAGGCAGGAGGATCACTCAAGTTCAAGGGTTTAGAAATAGATTGGGTAGTTTTTGTTGTTTTTGTTTGTTTTTACATTTTATTATTGAGTTTCAACACACACACACACACACACACACACACACACACACACAAACACACACACACACCCAACCCTGGATAATAAGCTCATGTACACGTCCCCTGTCATCAACAATGATCAACTCAGAGCCCGTTTTGTTTAGTCTACATACCCAATTACAGACCTCGCTCTTTACTAAATTACTTGAGAGTTGTCCTATCTACCATATGTCCAGAGGGCATTTCTATAAGACAAAGTCTCATTTTCATACCCACAACCCCATCATCATGCTTACAACTGAGTCACTCCCCAATCTCATCAGACAGCCAATCTTCAAGTTCATCACACACACACACAATCTTCAAATTTCCAAATTCTCTCACAATTTCTCAAATGGATGGTTTGACTGACTCAGGATCCAGGCAGGAGGCAATATCTGCATTAGTAGATGTGCTTAGTAGGTCACTTAAGCTCTTAATACTCTAGGTCTCCCAGGATTAAGTATTGTTACTAGGTATGAGAACGTAGGAAGGAGAAACCCCAGGGAGGTCAGCCTGAGGCAGCACTGACATTTCTGCAGATGTGTCTTCACACTCCAAGCTCCTCTATCTAGGTTTTTTGTTGCTTCTCTTATATTTGGTCACGGTATCATTCTCTAGCTGTGATGGTTTGAGTAAAAATGGTCCCACCGGCTCATATATGTGAATGCTGAGCCAGCAGGGAGTGGCACTATTTGCAAAGGATTAGGGGGTGTGGCCTTGTTGGAGGAAGTGTGCCATTGGGGGTGGACTTGGAGGTTTCAAAAGCCCACACTAGCCAGTCTGTATTATCTGTTTCTGTCTCTCTCTGACTCTGTCTGTCTGTCTGTCTGTCTGTCTGTCTGTCTGTCTGTCTTTCTGCCTGTGGATCAGGATAAAACTCTCAGCTATTGTCCCAGTGCCATGAGTGCCACCTTGCTCCCGCTGTGCCCCGCCCCCACGATGATAACAAAATACCCTCTCTGAAACTGTCAGCAAGCCTCCAATTAAATACTTTCAAGATTTGCCTTGGTCATGGTGCCTCTCCACAGCCATAGAACAATAGCTCTGACATTTCAGAAATTCTGCTATCTCAGCCTTTTGAGTATTGAAATCACAGGCATGAGCCATAACACATGGTTGAAAGTTCTTGATCTCATTTCAAGTTAGTTTCTCCTTTGAAAAGTTCTATCTATCTAATCTATCTGTCTATCTCTCTCTATCATCTTACTGCATTTCAGCAATATCCATCTATCTTTGTGGGGGGTTTGAGACAGGGTTTCTCTGTAGCTTTGGAGCCCATCTATCATTTTCTCATATATCAGCAGCATCTATCCATCTGTCTGTCTGCCTACCTACCCACTTACCTACCTATCTAATACTCGAAATGCCCAAATCTTTCCTCAGGGCATTTTCCAGTTGTTACAGTTTTCATCTGAACTATTGACTTACCTAGCATTTCCTATTCATTCATTAATTCACTTGCTGAACAAACTTCTGTACTTCGATTTTGTAATTTAACAAGATAATTTAATCTTTCCATCCTCGCAGAGCAAACCCGTAATTATGTTCATTTGTTGACAAAAAAGCGGCATCAATAGATGTACATAAAGGAGTAACTCTCAACATTTCTCTTAACTGCACTCTCAGGTGAAAAAGTACTGGAGAACTGAATTCAGCCAGCTTTCTACTGGCTGGCCATTGGTGAAGGGTGCCATGGTGTAGATATACACTAGGATGTCTGCACCCAAAGGAGGTGCACTGCATTCTGGGACAGTCTTTGTCAAGACACAGTAAATAAAAAGAGCCACATTAAGAGAATGCCATTTGAATTAGCATGGAGAAGAGCATGCATTCAGTTGTTCAACTTCCTATGAAGAGCAGGGGGGGCTGGTAGGAACCTAAAGCCCACGTCAGCTCTGAGGTGGTACTGGTGGTTAGGAGCCAGGGACAGTGATGAGATTTGGGGGCTGGGAAGATATCTTAGTGAGTAAAATACTTGTACAAGTGTGGGAACCTGACGTCTTTACCAGTATCCATGAGGACCCAGCACCCATGTGAGAACAGCTGGGCAAAGCAGTGAGCACTTGGAACCCCAGCACTACAGGCAAAGATGGGGATTCTGGGCTCACTGGCCAGTCAGCCTAGTAACAGGTAAGACCCAGGCTCAGGGAGAGACCTTGCCTCAAAGGATCAGGTGGAGAGTAACTGAGAAAGGTACCCTGCTGCCAATCTGGTCTCTGTACATGCTTGCAAGAGAACATCTACATGTGCATGCGGTACACACACACACACACACACACACACATCCATGCGCACACACACACACACATCCACGCGCGCACACACACATCCACGCGCGCACACACACATACATATCCACACACACGCGCACACACACACACACACACGAAACTGTCTACTGATGCTTCTAATAACCTGAACGTTAAAATCATGCATGAAGAGTTTGTGTGTGTGTGTGTGGTGTGTGTTGTGTGTGTTCTATCATCTTCTACTTTTAGCATTTTGCACCATGTTATTTTGCAATTAACTGACAAAGCGAATTAAGTTTGAAAGTGTTTTTTAAAATGATGCATAAGAGGAGAAATTAAACTGTGTCTAGAAGGCACCTGTGTTTAGTAGGTGGCAAAATATTAATTTATTAATTTACTCTCTATTTTTAGTAACCGCTTTGTCAGTGACGTTCCTCATAAAGAATATGAAAAGTGAATGAAGTCGACAACTATAAACTAGTCTCCTCAAAGGAGTGGTGTGCAGAAACACAGGTCTCACCGTGGTGCCCAAAGCTAAGGTCACGAGGTACTGTCTTACCCTCCCCAAGTGTAACAATCAGCCTTACCCATCAGATCCTGGTCGGGAGGGTGCATTGTCAGAAGAGTTGGAGGAAGTGGAGACCACCGAGGAGGCCACCGAGGTGACAGACAGCCTACGCAGCGTGGAGGACAGGATGTAAGGCAGTACCATTGAGCCTGCGCGGCTCGGCTTCCTCTCCGTCAAGCTGGGTGGCTGAAACACAGGCAACCCTCAATGTCAGCAGCCTGCAATGAAGCCTGCAAGCTCGGGGCAGCCACCTGTTGCTCTTTTGAACGTGTGGAATGTTGACCTAAGAACAAAGTCTAAGGAGGCCAAAGAACCTAAACTGAGCAGCATGAGTCTCGGGAAGCCCTGGATGCTGCACTTTCCTGCCAAAGGCTACTAGGGAACCACCGACTCCACGTGGTTTTCTATTAAGTTTGCTTGCTAACATTGGCTGCATTCTAGCAATGATAGAGGATAGTGGGTTGAAGGACTGCTCAGTCTTGTGGTCCAGGAACGTGGGCACAAAAGACACACGTGCCAAGACAGCACTGGGGGGAGGGAAAGTGTCTGGAAGAAGAATGAACCGGGCACTTTGGGTGGGAGGCAGAATCTATGTAACTTTGCCTGTCCTCTGACTCACAGCCATCCTTCTGCCTCAGCCCCCTGGGTGCTGAGATAACAGGCATGCATCACCAGGACTGGCAGGACTGGGTATGTGGATGAGTGAAAGAGGCGACGAGGTAGTGGGAAACTCTGATCTTCTGAGAGAAACTCTAGTAGGGGGATGGGCAGAGCTCTGACTGGAGGAAAGAATTTGAAAGACAGGGGTTCACCACAAGAAGACTGCTAAAGAGGAAAAGGGGAAGTCAAGGACGAAAGAGTTGCAGCAATGAGCCAGAGCCAATCACACCATCAACTGTGAGAGGGGACAGGATAGTGCCAGGCTTCCCCTCAGTTCCTGGGGGAGGCGGGGAGGAAACTCACTATGATGCATCCTTAGGATGTGTGCCAATGATGCCAGAGAATTCAGTTAGGTGTGCACACACTGTAAAATACAGTTTACAACTCTTCCTTCCCTTAAAAGGTCTGGCAACCAAGCTTTTATCAACGTAGGAAAAGATTTGGAAAAGCTATAAAAATTAGGCAGGGCAGAAGGAACGGGCAGTGTGTGGACCAAGAAGTCTCCTCAGAGAGCCTGCCAGTCAGCCACCTTGATGAACAGTGCAGCTGGCCATTTGTTAAACCTGAAGCTTGGGCCCTGCCCCATCCCTGGAATCTGAAGTCAGTTGTCTGTGTTTAATGAGATCTCTCTGTTGAGAAAATTGGTCAGGTTTGAGGCTCTATGGCTGCAGGATGGCTTGGCGACTAAAGGGGGAACACGCTCTTTCCTGCCTGCCCACTTACCTGTCATCACAGGTATCGCCACACCTGTGCCGGTATGACTCATTTGGCATCTGGAGCCCGGAGCCAGAGAGAGACCAAGGGGAAGCGTGAGCGCCATTTAGACAAAGCTTACCAGTGTTATGACCCCATAGAGCTTCTCTACTTTCTCCTTCAGCTCACGGAAGCACGAGGACAGCCGGTCATGCAGCGGCTTGAGTTGCTCTGTCAGTTTCTCCCCATGGATGCGGATCCCTTCTGTGAGCAGAGGTATCTGGAAGAAAGGGCATGAAAAGGATGAGACATGGTTTGGGAAGAGGGGGCATCTAGATTTGGAGGTTGGGGCAAGGTGGGATGGAGTTGGCGAGGCCAAGTGACAGACACAGAACTATCTAATGACAATGCCTCCTTTCCATTGAGGCTTGGGAACTGTGACACAGAAACAGAGAAGAGCAGAAGACTAGAGAGTCTGACTGGCCAGGCAAATACAACTGACCACTGGGGTAGGCACTGGTCTTAGACTCAATCTGATGGCTGCTTTTCTAGAAGTTTTTATTGAAATGATAAGACAAAAGAATGAGACCCATCTGTGCCAGCCAGAAACACTGGCTAGTAAACCAGATTACAGAATTCCTGTGTGTGCCAGTGTGTTTGTGTGTGTGTGTGTATGTGTGTAAATGTGGGCTTGCACATATGGAGGCCATGGGACAACCTCTGCTGTCATTCCCAGATGCCATCCACTTTTTTTTTTTTAAGAAAAAAAAAATCTCTCACTGGCCTGAACTTACCAGCGAGGCTAGGATGATTGGTCAGTAAGTTTATGAAATTTGCCTGCTTTAGCTCCTCAACACCACACACATACACACACACATACACATCTGCACAGAAGGAAAGAGAAAGAGAGAGGAGAGACAGAGATATAGGGACAGAGACTGAGAGAGAAAGGGAGGCCAGGAAGCGGCCTGAAGCTACATGTGAGCTCTGGAACATGTCTTAGTGCCAAGTGCAGTGGACCCCCTGGAGAGTACTGTGCACAGCTGGCCAGCTGCACACCTCCCTGGGTACATACTTGTAAGGCGATCAGTCGCTTGAGCAGCTCCACCTTCTCCTGGTCCTCAGGGTGTTCTTGTAAGTACTTCTCCGTAAAGAAAGCCTAAAAGTGGAGCACATGCAAACATTACTGAGGACACACTCCCAATCCCCGCAGAGAGGCGGCCAGCTTCAGAAGGGAGGAAGCCTCTTACGCAGTGATAACCAGGAAGGTCTACCTGCAAACTCGTCCCCTTCACAGGACAGCCTCTACTGCACAGTGAATAATTCAGAAATGTATATTAAATTCCTGCCTACATATGGGATGGCTTCCTTAATCCCCAAAGCCATCCCCTGAGTTGGGAAGCTTTCTCACTATGCAGTTACCTACAGCTCAGAGAGGGGACCTGTGTCTAAGAGCATACAGCAGCCAGTAGAAAGGCACAAGAGTGACAGGCCACAGAACCTTCACTCGTCTGGGCTACTGTTATAAATGGAAAAGAAGTGCCATCCAATCTCCCACCTCCTCGAAGAGGCTTCCTGGCCACACAGATATTTATATCTAAGAAGACTCCCCAAATATCCAGCCACTGAACATGCACCGAAACAGCTGTGATTCCTGTCCCTAACAATTGTCCTTCACCTGGACTGACATCATGACCTCCACTATAAATGACACTCTAGCAAATCCTATCTCATGGTCAGGATGCTCTTATGCTATTTCAGAGTAGCTGATGTAGCACGCAGTTAGCAAATGCATGGTGAAGCTGCTTGGCAGTTCCCAGATGGTTACGGACCAGTAGGAAGTGGAGCCTTGCTGGAGGAAGCCCATCACTGGGATGAGACTCGAGAGTTTAGTCCCACCCCATTTCCTGTCCCCTTTCTCTGTTTTCTGTGCATGGATAAAAATGCAATCTGCTGGCTTCCAGCTCCTGCCGTGATGACCGGCCATCCCTTTCCGCCGTGATGGATTTGATGCCTTTGGAGCCATAAGCCAAATAAACTCTTTTGGTCATAGCATTTTAGCCCGGCACCAGTAAGTTATACACGCTGAACTGTCTTTTGTTTGTACAACTTGGCTCAAGTCAGGCTGGAGAGTCCTGGACATTCAGTTTACATAAAGCATCTCGGCTCTTACTAAGAGCGGTTTCAGTGGAAGCGTATCCTGGGCTCTGGGACCACCCTGAACCGTCTTCCAGAAGACAGAATGAGATACCAGGGCCTGGCACTCTTTCATCAAGGTTTCACAGGACAGTGTGAGGCCAGGGACAACCCTTGTATATTTCCATGTGCCCATCCAAAGAGGAAAGGAGAGGCACATATATCCTGTGAGAACCAGGAGCTGAACTTACCTTCTCATAGTTGGAGAACCCCCCCATGACAGCCGGGTCCACAATGCCACTGAGCAGCATGGAGAGAGGGTGCACAGAGAGGGACTGGTCCCAGGCGTGTTGCTGTACACAGTTGCTGACCCTCTCATTGGTCAGCTCCATGGTTTCTATGGCATTCTCCAAAGGGCTGATTTCTTCCTGGGGAACGCAGCACATGGGAGAAGGACCTGTCATGAGCTCTGCTGCAAAGACTGAACAAACTTGATCATTCTTCTCAAGGGAAAGAAATTACCCACAAGCTGCAGGAGCATAATACTGAAGAATCTGTAACTCACCATGTAGACCAGGCTGGCCTTGAACTCCCAGACATCTACTTGTCTTTGGCTCTCAGGTGCTGGTATTAAAGGTTTGCATCACAACACCTGGGTTTTCATATATTTTAACTCATCTCGGGATGACTGGTAGAAACTAGAGCTATAGAGGTGGCTATTATACAGGGGATAAGCCAGGGGATGAGTCTGTATATACACAGAATAGAAGCAGCTGTGCTAGACCTAAATACACAGCACACAGTCCACAGCTGAGAAACCCATGGTTGGCTGAGTCACTGAGAATACAGAACCACATATTCTGGGGGTCCACTGCAATTCAAAGCTGGTAGGAGCATGTAGCTTTAGCAGGAACTCAAGATGTTCAAATAAGGCTGGCCAGAAACATGTCCGGATAATGATAAGAGCACACACACCACACAGGACAGCCCCCTGTGGCTGGGTGTTCCAGAGTTGGCTGCGTGGAGAAGGTGGATCCTACACTTGATGGGAAACAACACTGAGCAGTGGGCAGAGGACACTGAAGCCCAGCTCCCCTAAATGACTCAATGCCATTAACTCCTTAAATAGCACCAAACTATTTTTTTCTCAGAGTTAGAAGGAGACAGATGGAGGTGGAGGGACATGGATAACGACATGAGAGAAGGAGAAGGAGATGGGCAGAGGTGAGAGAAGGGGAGGAAGGCTATGGAGAGAGCTAGACACGAAAGGAGATGGGTACACATGGGTGGGAACGGATGGAAGCCAATGGAGGCAGGGCATGGACCGAGATAACCGCGGGTGCACAGAAATGAGAATGGGCTGTGTAGTTCAGCAGCTAGGAAGCCACAGGAGGGCCTGAACTCAAGAACGCATGAAAGACTCTGGTTTGCTCAGTGGAAGCCACACTCTGAGTTATGAGGCACATTGCCATAGGAGACCTTTTTAGTCGTACTCCTCAGAGAACAGACGGGAAGAACAACAAGGTAATACCACAGAGAGATGGAGTAAGTATTATAAAGGCTAAATGGCAGCTTTGGGGGGGGGGTATGGGGACAGGAGCTGCAGCAGCGGCACAAAGAGCTGAGGATGAAAGGGGCCTTGAGAAAAATGATGTGTCAGACAGGCCGCTCCCCAGAGGCATCCCAGCGATGTTACTGGGCACTGGTAGCCTTATGGGGGGATACGAGGACAAGGCCCCATAGGCCATGAAAGAGTCATTCTCTGAGTGTGACCTTTTGGGTTGGGTGTTGTAACATCAGTTTTACAAAGCGACCCTATTATACAAGTAAGCGTCTTATTTCCCCTCTGAAAAACAGAGTTGGCCAGAGGAGGCGAGTCAAGCTGGTGTGGACTGCAGTGGAGCGGAACAAAAGCGGCCATTGTTTCTGCCGGAGCTATAGATTTAAATGACTCACGGTTGAAATCTGTTTGACTTCGAACCACTTGAGGATCCCAGGGAAGGTGTAGGCTGTTGTGTATGTGGTCCTTTCAATCCACATCGTCTGGGGCAAGAAAGAAAACACAAAATGAAACGGCGGTCTTCAGTCCCGAGATGACAGCCTGCTTTGTCAGTAATGAACAGTTAAACACTCTCCTACAGGGGAAGCTCCAACCTGCTGTGCTAGCTGATGAGGGAGAAGACACTGCGCCTCACTAGAAGGCAAAAGGGCTGGAGAGATCGCTCAGGCTGAGCAAGCCATGAGACCCGAGACTGAGCCCCAGCACTTATGCACAAACTCAGGGGTGGTGGCACAAACTTGTAGTCCCAGCATTGGGGAGGAGGGATGGAGGGAGATTCCCAGGGGCTTCCTGGCAGCCAGCCAAGCTAGGCTGGTAAGCTGCAGCCCCAAGGAAGGACCCTTTGTCCAAATAACAAGTAGAGAAGCTCCTGAGGAATGACCCCCAAGGCTGACTTCTGGCCTCCGAACGCTCATGTGCAATCCCAACCCCCATCCCACTCGCAGAGAAGACAAACCAAGTGAACTCACGGCAAACTCATTTTCCGGGTCCTTTTCTCCTTTCCGGAACGGCCGGGAATATCTGAACTGCTGCACTTCATTGGCTCTGTAGTAGCTGGGAAAGAACAGAGCGACTGCATTGGACCTCACGGAACCAGCCCACGATGACGCGCATGACACACCTGACACTGAGGTTTACCTCTGCCGCCGCCAGGGCCACACTGAGCTCCTGGGACAGTACATACCTGGGTTTCGTACCACCTCTTCTTTTTCATACTTGAGAGTTTATTTTACGGCTCCTAGTTTTAAAGGGTATGTTACACCCAGTACGTACGGCAGCGCTGCTATAGGGCTGCCAGTCAATCTCACTGGCATGTTAGCTTCTCTAGGGGCAGAAAGCAACCTTGAACACTGGGACCAGCAGGTCCTCAGAGATTCCCGAGTATTTTGTGGGCTAAGGGAGCCTGTGCTCACACCAAGTGAAGTTTAGCTTTCCCTCTGTCTCAAAGATAAAGCCCATGTTGCTTTAATTTGATAAGCTCTCTCATCTTGTACGCACAACAATAAGGAGCAAGCCTTCCAAACCAGAATGGATGACAAAGGCTTTGCTTTTGATGCATTCCACGGCAAGTCTTGCTGGGTAGCCCAAACGGGCCTTGAACTTGCCGCTCTCTTTCCCCCCACTGCTATGGTGGCAGGCACGCGTCCTGGCCCACCTGACTGTTTTCTATGAGAGAACCACTCACTTCAAGATCTGCTCTGGAACTGGTTTGTCCTTGTAGCCGGGCGGCAAGCTCATCACGGGCTTCACGGTGAAGCACTGCAGGTCTGGGGACTTGTTAAGGAAAAGGCTGGCCCTGCAGGGGCCCCAGGCAGTGAAGTCCCTGCTGTCACCTCTCATCTCCTCTGGGCAGGGGCCAGCACCACACTGAGATGCGCTTCCATATACACTGTCCCAGGACACTCTGTGTGGCGAGACACCTAGCAAACATCCTTGACACGTGAAACAAGGACCAGGAAACAGGGAAGTATCAGGAGACTGACAGCCAGAGACGCTTCTACGTGATTCCTCCTGGGTATGCATTCTCCTGAAAGAGCCGGACTCCAGGGCCCAGGGAACCAGAGCTGCTACCTTTAGATGTTACTGTTGATGGAGTGAGTCCCTTCACGGGGACTAAGTGTTCTGAATTTATCTTCCACACGGCAAACTTGCAAGACGGATCATTCTTATTTTCAGCAGAGGAGAACTCAGAAACAGCGAGAAGTAGAAACTCAAGATTCCACAACAGGGAAGTGAAGTCAGACCCCCAAACCAGCGTGGGGTAAGGGCTCCCTCCTGCTTGGATGGGATGATTAGCATTGGAAAGGCTTTCCCCTGGCACAGACACAGCCTGCCCTCTGGACCTACAGGCACTGCACCCGAAGGCAGATAACCAAGTGAAGATTTCCTTCTGTACCAACCCCCGTACAGACCTTCCCCTCCTTGTCCTTATCTTCTAAATGAAAGAGCGTGACAATTTTTACAGAGTAGTTACTATATCAGGAACTCTAAGTCAACTAGGAGGGGCTGGGGAGATGGCACAGTTACCAAAGTGCTTACTGTACAGGCATGGGTCCCAATCCTCAGCACATAGCTAAACACACCTCCATAGAGAGAGAGAAAGAGAGAGAGAGAGAGAGAGAGAGAGAGAGAGAGAGAGAGAGAGAGAGAATATGTATATAGACTATACGCAAAATCGATGCCATACATATTTGAACAGCTGCAGACTTGGGTGTCCACGGGGTGTTGGGAAGAGTGGACTGGGATGGTGTGGTGGTTTGCAAGGAAATGACTCTAAAACGGAGTAGCACTATTAGGAGGTGAGGTTTTGTTGGAGTAGGTGTGGCCTTGTTGGAGGAAGTGTATCTCTGTGGGAGTGGGCTTAGAGGTCTCCTTTGCTCAAGCTATGCTCATTGTGGTACTCAGTTCACTTCCTGCTGCCTGCAAATGAAGATGTAATACTCTCAGCTCCTTCTCCAGCACCACGCCTGTCTGCACGCTGCCCTGATTCCTGCCATGATGCTAATAGACTAAGCCTCTGAACTGTAAGCTAGTTGCTTTAAACTAAATGTTTCCTTTATAAGAGACACCGTAAATGGAAGGCTCTAGAAAACATCATATTGAGTGAGGTGACCCAGACCCAGAAAGACAAATATCACAAGTACTCACTCATAAGTGGCTTTTAGACTTAAAACAAAGAAAAACCAGTCTACAATTCACAATCCCAGAGAACCTAGACAACAAAGGCGACCCTAAGAGAGATCTACATGGATCTAATCGACCTGGGAAGTAGAAAGACAAGATCTCCTGAGTAAATTGGGAGCATGGGGACCATGGGAGAGGGTTGATGGTGAGGGGAGAGGAAGAGAGTGGAGAAAAATATATAGCTCAATAAAAACAATTTAAAAAGGAAAAAAGAAAAAGAAAACAGAAAAAAAATAAGCATTGTTGTGGTCAGGGTGTTTCTTCACAACACTAGAAACCTTAAGACAGAGGCTGTCCTGGAGCCATTGGCTGGGAGGGTACCAAGAATGCTGGTGGATGACTGGGCATGGTTTCAAGGTCTGCAACAGAATCCTGAACTTCCTTTAAGCACCCCACCTGACTAGGAAGTATATTCATTTGTACTCAACATTTATTGACCATGTCTTCCCCAAAGGCCCCACAGACTTTTACACTGGACGGTTGAAGGATGAGTCTGCGGGCTCATGGCACATCTGCCCGCAGAGGAGACACAGCTCTTAGTTTATGGGCCTCGGCCTGGCCCGAACCAGGGTAAAGAGTCACTGGCCTGCTTTCCTCATGGCAAGGATACACTGCTTTGGAGATGACTTGATGTCCTCTCCTGGAGGTGTGGTACTGGTCATCTTCTCAGCGTTGGGGAACTGGGTCAATAACCTCAAGCTGAAGTCTTCTCGCCTCTCATACTCCTTACCCCGGTAGATGAAGATTTTGTTCTGCAGGGCAGGAAAGCCAAGAGAAGTCAATGGATATGAAGGTGAAGGGGTACCTGGAGCTGAAGATAGATAGAGAAGGCCATTGTGCTCCTCCATCGAAGCTAAATCCACCACCAAGTGAGCACTCAGTGACCATCCTCTGCATACCCAACAGGCAAGAGCAGCGTCTATTGGGTGGATATTAGTTTATCCCTTCTTTCCGCAGGTGATAGACATGGGCGTTGGATGTAGACCTTGGTGGTTAGGATTAAGGATGCTATGAACATCCCTACAGTATTTTGGAATGACGAGATTTCTACTGACTTGAGTAAACCCTCTCTTTCATGAGCTCTTTCAGCGTGGGCCATCTTCCTTGGTTACACAGTTTAAAATTTACATTACTATGTTAACATTTAACTCCCCACCTGACCCCCATTCGCTTGTAGAATCCCTGAGGGCAGAGAGAAGTCTGAGTAATTTCAGGACATTTCTGCTTCTTTCCAGATGCCTGGCACAGAGTGGGCAATCAGTAGACCCTGAATGAGAATCCATTGCTTTCTCATTAAGCCCTGCTAGAAATATGAATGGCCTTTGTTTATCTATGATCCTGTGGCCTCCATTCCAAGTGTTATGATTTAAGACATATATCAGCATACCCAGTCTATGTGGTTCTGGGACTTGAACCCAGTGCTTCAAGCATGCTAGGCAAGTACTCAACCAACTGAATCACACCCCCATCCCATTCTATGTTTTTAATTAAGACTATGAGAGATAATATATATTTAAACAAAGCTCAGGTCTGAGAGCGTTCTTTTTAAAGTCTTTTGTTTCTCCAACTCTAAAGTCACTGTGATAGTATTTATGCTTTTGAGAGGAAGAAAAGGGCCTCTCCTGCTTGCCACTACAAAACTGTGTTTGCTTTGGGGAAATGTTGGTCGTCTTGTTCTTGGGAGATCTGATTTCAAAGTAGCCCTGACTGGAAATAAAATAAGCAACCAAACAAAACACATCCATCCGCAATCGTCCAAGTCTGGCCAGTGGATTCTGCTGATGGTGTTTTTCCTTCTCTCCTGCACCTGGGAAAGTCATCGCCCAGAGACTCTGCCAGAATACCAGTGGTGTCAGGGTGAAGAGGCCAGCACTCAGGAAGAGGTCTCCCTCCCTGACCCGACCTCCCACGGTGGAAACGTAGGCCAGCAGCTGCTGCTGCCCATCTGGGAGAGAGATAAGTCTTCTCTCTCCCCTGAACCCCACTCCTAATGGCTCTGGGGACCACCCCCAGGCTCCTCACCCGCAGGAAGGACGGGAAGCCCTGTCCATAGTACCCCACTGCAAAGTATTCAGGCTGCGGCCTCATGGCCTTAATGATGTTCTCATAAAACGAGGCTCTTTTTTTCTGAAAGACAAAACAACACATTCCACCAGAAGGTTACCAGGAAACTGTCAGGGGAAGAAATAAAAGAGAAAAACAGTCAGCTCATTTGCTGTGCTTTCCCATGTAGCAGATAAATGGAAGGTCTTTGGAGACCACCTTGTAGGCCACAGAGTGATTCTGTTCTGGGATCTGATGGTGGGGACTTGGGCCTAGGAAGGGACTGGGAGGCCTACACGCACTTCCCGAGATCCACAGGCAGTATCTGAGTTTAACCAGGTGTGTGACAGGATATGCTGAGGGCTTTTCTGCTTTGAGCAGGTGACTTGGATAGCCACCTTGGGCTTGGACGATGACCAAAAGGAGAACTATCCATTCTTCAGTCTCTAGACTCACTGTGTCTTTTGATGCTTTACTATAAATTCTTTGAGACAGGGTTGTACGTAGCTCAGGCTAGCCTCGAGCTCTCCATATAGCAGAGGCTCCTCCTGTCTCTGCTACCCAGGTGCTGGGATTACGGAAATGCACCACCACCCCTGGTTTTATGGGGAGCCAGGGATCGAACCCAGAGCCTTATGCATGCAAGGTAGATGCTCTACACTGACTTCCATCCTTGGCTCTTCTTTTCCTTTGTATTTTGAGCAATATTATATTATAAGGAAGACCTTGTGCAGCCTCCCAGGCTGCTTTAACTTTCTCTTCAGGGCAGGCAGAACTTGAACTCCCTATGCCCCAAGCAGCTGGGATTATCATCCTTGTACCACACCCATCCCGACCACAGTTGATATGCTCTGTGACCATTCTGGGTGACAGTCTGTCCGAACTACGTTGTCTTAGTTGGCTGACGGGTTGTCAGAATCTCAACTCAAGTGAGCTTAGAAATTATTGAGTGAATTTCTGGACTCTCAATGGCAGAAACTGGTAATGTACATGAGTTACATCTTCACTAATGGCTCCTGACAAATAGATCTTTAAGGGAAAGATGATTCTGTGGCAGCGATGACCAGATCCTTCAAGGCCCCTGCTGTGAACGTTCTCTCTGCTGCCATGCAGTGGGCATGCGGGTGGCTGCACATGGGTGCCGCTTCTTTGTAAGGGCTGAACTGTGCCTGCAGCTGGGCTTAATACGCAGGCTCGGGGAACTGTCAATGTTGAGCCTTTCTGTGACACCAGAAAGAAGAAAGGTGGCCACAGCCACTTCGATTCTGGCAGAGACACTTACAAGTAAGTCCTGGTATGCACAATGGTACTCTTGTGGGGGAAACAAAGCCTGAAGGAAGGATGGGCACCTTCTCGTTGTAAAATTATACTTCATTTAGTGTGAGTGTGTGTGCACAAACATATGTTTCATGGTCCAGGGTCTGAGGATGACTTATATTCTGTTCTCTCCTTCCAACATGTGGAACATGGGGGTTGAATTTAGGTTGTTGGGCTCGGCAGCAAGTGCCTTTTCCAACGGAATCACCTCCCTGGCCAAGACAAGTGAACTTTGATGAACATATGATGCTGATGTCCCACGTTAGTCAGAATAGGGCTCAGTGTCTCCCCTCCTCTCCAGGGTAGTCTTCTTTCCGAGTCCCAAGGGACTTCAGGGGAGACCACAAGGAAACAATGGTAAAAGCTTTTCTTCGTTTTAAAGTCAAGTAAGGTTTGCAATCCATATACCAAACTGTTCTTACAAGCATCCACGTTAGCAGCAGCCCCACTGGCCCAGACTTACCAGGAGACTGCCCAGGCCCTCGTAGTCAAATACTTTGCTCTCGTAGGTCTCAGCCAACTCTTTGCTCAGTTTAATGGCTTTCTCCCACATCTTCAGAAGAAGGAAAGCAGGGTGAGATGTGCGCGACACACAGTCACAGTCCTCAGAGCTGTCACCTCCCTCGGGAATCACTGGTACTAAGTAGTCAGGCAGGCTAAACATCTGTTAAGGGACCCTGACTTGCTACACCCCCTGATTAACTAACCCTTCCTTTCTGAATGGAAGGATACAGCAGAGTGAGTAGCTCTTCTCTGAAATGCTTGGGGCTACTAGTTTTTCCAATTTGGATTTTTTTTCTTTTTAAATTTGAAATAATTTCCATAGACATTACTGGTTACGTGACCCTTAATCCAGAACACTCCCGACTTTGAAGCTTTCTTCAGGCCATGCTGATATTCCACAGCCTTAGAGTTCAGAACACTTTCCATGTTGGATTAGAGGTGCCCAACCTTGAGTATGTTGCCAAAACGTGCCTCCTCCGGACAATCAGCCAGGACACAAGAGTCTCCACTGACGCAGTTTGGAATTTAAAGAGCAAAGCACCAATGGCAACGCCAAGGAAGGAGAAGTCATGGACCCAAGAGCGTGGGAGTGTGGCTGGGCGGGACAGGTGGCTGGTGTGAGACACAGCAGCAATTAGAGACAGCAATCTCCTGAGTTCCGTTATTAACCATGTGGGGGCTAGAATTTCGAGCCAGTTTCAGCAGTTGAGTGATCTAGAGCCCCTGACACCAATGCCGCCATCATAAGTGAATGTGGTTTCTAAAAATAAAAAATTATTATATTTTTCTTCTGTGAATACATGAGTATGTATATGCGTGTAAGTGTGTGTGTATGCACGTGTGCATACATGTGGTAGGGCTGTGTGGGTGTGCTGGCCTGCAGGGGTGTCTGTGGAGGTCAAAGGCAAATGTTATAATGTCTCTTCAGAACCACTTTATTATTATTGTTGTTGTTGTTGTTATTTTGTTCATTTGTTTTGTTTTTAAGACAGTTTCTCTGTGTAGCCCTGGCTATTCTGGAACTAGCTCTGTAGACCAGGCTGGCCTGCCTTTGCCTCTTGGTACAAGGATAGAAGGCATGCATCACCACATCCGGCTCCAAAATCACTTTTGTACCTTACCTTTTTTGATATCGGGTCACTCATGAAACCCAGAGCATACCAGGTTGGCTAGTCTGGCTGGCCTGCAAGCCTGGGGGAAACTTACTGTCTCCTCCTCTCAATCCTGGGGTTACAGGTACCCATCCCCGTGCCCTGCTTTTATATATACATCCTGGGGATCAGAAACTCATGTCCCTCTTCTTGCATGACAAGCACTTTAGACACTGAAGCATTTCCCCAGCTTATGGGTTTCTGTTGGGGACAGGGCCTTTCCTGTGTGCTCTGTGATGACTCAGCACTTAGCATTAGAAATGTATTCAATATAATCTTTTTTAAAAAATCTTCTTTCTAGTAGTATAAAAAACCAAACACAGAGAACCCAGCACTCACTTTGCCTTTGTCAAAATAGGATATGATCTCTTGATACAGTTTCTCTTTAAGTTCCTGCTGGGTATAAACATAGTAACTGTCCCGCTGGAGCAAATGGGGCACGCAGGGCTTGTCCGACCACTGCAAAGAGACAAAGGGACCCGGAGATTAATGAAGCGAAACTCCAGACCAGAAAAGTCAAGAAGCGAGTTGTTTGCACGCAGTCAACTCAGCCATATTGTGTTTTAAGTTATTTACTAAACACAAAATGACATAAACGCAGATGCCCATATGTCAGTTTCTCTCGGAAACAAGTGTCACGCCAAATGGCCAGGCACCTGCAGCGTTGCCCGGGAAGAGGGGAACGGAACGAGCTAGCTAGAGCAGCCTCCCTGTGCGGAAGGCATCTTGAACACTATCAGATAAGAGAAGTCTGTGCACTAGGTCTGTGATCATGGAGGAGCAGATAAAACAATCACTACACGCGGACACTCCCTTCTCCTTAGTACACGGTGTCCAGCGCAAAACCAAAGACACAACGCTGAAAGCTAAGCAGCAAAGGAACAGGAACACTTGAGGATAGACTTTGGCTACAGAGACAACAGCCACACAGAAGGCAGAAGACGCAAACGATCCATCAAAACGAAGCCCATCAGACAACTGAGACATCTCCAAGGTTACACAAGACTTGACATGCAAGGAGCTTGGCTGTGCCAATCAAAGACACAGCAGCAGCCCTGAAGAAAGGGAGACTCTATGCCTTGAGAGAGAAATGCTGTTTCATAAACATGTAAGTAAATTCTTACTAAAGCCCTCCTCCAGCCCCACCGCCCTTCTTTGGTGGTTGTGTGAACTGAATCCAGGGCTTTCTGAAGGCTAGGTATGAGCTACACCCCAGCCCTGCATTTACACTTCTAAAATTTTGAGATAAAGGAGTTGCTCAGGCCGGTCTTCAAAGCGGGAGCCTCCAGCTTCACCCTCCTCCCTACCAGCTGGATTTACAGGCCTAGCCTATCAGGCCCTGCAAAGTTAGCTTC
>NC_022019.1:10597130-10630928 GCF_000317375.1 Microtus ochrogaster | reverse complement strand
GCCCAGATGGAAAAACACAAAGGAGCAGGAGGCAACCCTAGGGGCGGGAGCAATGGGGAGTAACTACGCCAGACGATAACACTGTAAGGAATTAATCATACCAACAATGTAGCACCAGCACGTGAACAGAGGGAGGCCTGCACGCAAGGAGATCCTACAATGAGACCTCCTCCGCCACCGAGATAAAGCTGCGATCTTATGCCAGTGAATAAAATTCAGAATATTCGACAAATAACATCTCTGCTGGAAATAAAAGCTGATCCACACTTCATACCTTACACCAGGATAGGACAATTTAATTTCCTTTTCTTTCGCTTTTTCATTTTCTGAGATAGACTCATCCTATGAAATAAAGGCTGGCCCTGAATTCGTTATCCCTGCCTGCCTCTGCTTTCTGTGTGCTGGAATTATAGGCATGTACCATCATGACTAACTTGAGGGTTTAACTTTCTGGGCAACATGAATAAAAAGACCTACAGGGCTTGCCACTGGGGACCATTCTCTGGTGATATCCAGGGACAGCTAACCTCACACAGGCAGAAGAAAACCCTTTAGTGTCGGTCCCAACCTTAAACATGGGCTGTGGATTTCCTTGGGAAACGGAGGCAGGAAACTCCTGTGTTTAGCTGGTGAGAATGACACATGAGTATCATTTTAGAGTCAAATCAAATAAAACTCTAGGAGAAAATGAACTGTTGGGTATAAGAACGGAAGCAGAAGGTCTATGGAGAGACACTACTGTGCCTTGGGTAGAGAGGCCAGGGGCCTGAACCTGGATGGTGCCAAGGGAGTTTTCCTCGTCTTCTTTTTTAAATAGAAGATAAAGGCTATGTTCTAGACTGCAGGGCTACACACTCTGTTCATGGAGAGTGTAGGAGTCCGTGACCTAAAGAGAAGACTGGAATGTGACTCCAAGGTTATCGCCTAAGATACCAGGCAGTCGGGGTGGCCAGAAAGAGAAGAGGAGGAACAAGGGTGGAAACAAAGGTTTGTGGTTTTGGCATGTTAAATTTGAGTTATGACCCATTCAAAGATTGATACTTATGTAGAAATCCAAAGCTTAAAGGAGGAGAGGCCTTGAAACGACTGCTTGGGATTTGGGACAATCGGAGGTATTTATATAGAGCCTCAGTATACTTTGATTTGGAGAGAGGATAAACGGGAAAGTACTTCTCCCAGGGGCTGTCCTCATTTATAAGTCATCTCTATAGCTTAACTAATCTCTTTATACATCATCAACGTGTATTTAATTAGAATGGCAATCACCGGAGGCCTCTCGGTTGTACCCTGCTTCCTAAGGCGCATTAAACAACAAATGATTATTTTCCCAGTCCTGATCTGAAAGCGACCCTGTTTATCCAGAAGGCAAGCACACATTCTTAGATAAACTACAGCCCTCAAATAAGGTTGTTTCCTACCCAAATCACAAAGTTCACAGAATTTAGTCCCGAGGGACTGAACGCATGACATACAACATGGATCTTCCGCATAGGACCCATTTACCTGCAGAAGCTCAGCGTGCAAGAGAAGCGTGTAGGCAGCTTCTGTGTAGTTCTCACAGTCTCTGTGCAAATCTCGAAGCTTGTACAAGTACCTGGTAAGAGGGGAGAGAAGAGGCCTTTTGTCACCAGGGAGGTGGGCTGGCATTCCCGAGGTCCCAGCCTGCACACTGACCTCTGCGTCTAACAGCAACAATTCCCTTCCCTTAGGCAATAGACTCTGTCACCTTGTATTTCTCTAGCCCATGGTACCACTTCCTGCCCTGTGGTTCTCCTATTCTCTCTATTTGGTCTTCTTAATTTTATTATTATTATAATTTTGTTGGTATTTATTTATTTTTAGGTCTTGGTCCTCTTTGGGAGGTGATGGAAAGCTCTGGAAATTCTTCCGAGAACAAGTTGGTTTCAGGATCAGAGACTCACAGCTCTGAAACCAAAGGCCACTGTGGATTACTTCTTCCTGTCCCCTGGAGTCCCTCCTATCCCTCCTCGGATGCTGATGGGACTTTACTGCGCACTCCCTGAAACTGTACTTGCTGGGGCTCTGTCTTGAGAGCTCACTCTCTGAGGCGGACTGCGCACATCCTGTATTTGTAGGAGTCTATTAACAGCAACAGTGCTGCTGGGGCAGTATTTCCTGGTTTAAAACATACCACAAACCCATGACAGAACTAGCAAAACCAAGGCGTTTCCCTCACTCACCTTATGTATATGTCCTCTCGCTTCTTTTCTTTATAAAAATTCTGAAATAAAAAAAAGTCACAAAATACCAGCATGAATTAAAGGCTGCCGATGAACTTGACACAAAAACAGCCAAAGCATAACAGCTGCTTTTATTTGTAACTTCAAGAGAGTGTGCCTGCAAGTAAGTGTAGTTGCCTTCAGAGGCCAGAAGGGGGCATCAGACCATCTGGAGTTGGAGCCATCTGAGTGAAGGGGACCAAACTTTTGTCTCTGGAAAAGCAGAGCACACTCTAAACCATGAAACAATCTCTACCTGGACTGCTGCTTCTCAATGCTGTCTCTTTCCAAAGAGACATCATTAGTTCCTTTAAGAATCTCTTCTACAAGCATAGCAAGTGATGAAATACAAAGAAGTGGAGAAATTAAGACCGTGCTTCATGTACCTCCCTGGGAAGGGGGAACAGAGTGGAATCTGTGGGTGGACTGGGGACAGGTGGGGATGGGAACAGAAGGGGTAACGTGAGTGGGGAGAGATGGAGGAAGAGAGTATAAGGAGGAGGAGATGACTGGAATTGGAGGGTACCTCGGGGGTGATGTGAAAACCAAGTGCAGTGGCAACTCCCTGGATTCTATGAGGGTGACCCCAGTGAGGACTCCTAGTAACGGAGGACAGAGAGGCTGAACCAGCCATCTTCTGTAACCAGGCAAGGTTGCCAGGATACCAACCCAGCCACAAAACCTTTGCTTTACAATCTGTCCTGCCTACAAGATGTACTGGGGCAACGGTGGCCCAAAACTTGGGGACGTGGCCAACCAATGATTGGTTTGAAGCCCATACCAGGAGAGGGAGCCCATGCTTGCTTGGCACTGCATGGATGACTAAGAACCACAGGCTGGATACCCAGAGACCCAAGGTAGAACCTAACACGACTGGAAAAAAAAATCAGTGAAATGATTCCTAATGATGTTGTGCTATACTCCAATATCAGTGCCTAGTTCAGTTGTCATCAGAGAGGCTGCCTCTGGCAGCTGATGGGAGCAGATGCAAAGACAGCCAAACTTTAGGCAGAGAGACAGAGAGAGCCCAGGTTGGAGGTCTCCCCCTAAAAGCCGGGGGAACCCCATGGAGGAGAGGGAGAAGGAATTGTGGGAGCCAAAGGTGTCCAGGACCCCGAGAGAGTACAGCCCACAGAATCAACTAAGCAGGGCTCACAGGGGCCCACAGAGACTCAGCAGTTATCATGGAGTCTAATATGGGTCTGCATTAGTATGTCCTCTGCAAGTGGGGTACTTCTGACTCTTTTGCCTGCTTTTAGGACCCTTTTCCTTCTACTGGATTGCCTCACCTAGCCTTGATGTGAGAGTGTATGCCTGGTATTATCGTATCTTGTGCCATGTTCAGCTGATGTCCCTGGGAGGCCTGCTCGTTTCTGGGGGAGATGGGTCGGGGGAGAGTAAGTGGATCTGGGGAAGAAGAGAGGAGGAGGAGTGGAGGGAGGGGAAGCTGCTGTCAGGATTTACAATATGAGAGAAGAATAAATAATTAAGAAAAAAGACCACGCTTCTGAGAAATACAAGAAATGGGAACAGCAGAGCTTGAATTACCCTGAAGTCACCTGGAATGCTTATTTCTCAGGGACTGGGGGGGTGTATTGTGCTTGGTTTATATTAAGCACGGGAATGCATGGCAACCTAAACCTTCGAGGTCTGTAGTCCCAGGCAAGGGGAAGACTGGAGTCTGACTGTCAGCAGAATGGCACAGACTCACATTTCATGGCAGAGGTCTCTGTGTGCTACATCGCAGTAGGAAAGCATGCGCGTGTGAATTAAAATAAAGAGCCAGGCTGAGATGGTGTGTGGGAAAGGCTGGAGGGTCAAGGTTGCACTTTCCACGCCCTTTCCAAATTCCGGAAGGGTCTGTGCCTACTGCGAGTCTGACTCACGAGGGCATGGGCCCTATTAAGATGCCCCAGGATGCCTGGACATCTGTGCTATCAACTTGGAGCCGAGTGGCTGGAATAGGGGTGGCTTAGCTGTGCCCACTGGCCAGCCCAGGGAGCAGGCCCTTACCAGAACATTTACGGTACAGCTCATGCGGTTCTCCTTACTCTCGTCATGCATGATGATGGTTCTGTAGTCCAGCAAGTTCTCCAAGAGGCTGCTAACCAGGAGAGCAAAGACCTCCCCGGAGCTCGAGAGGTATTTATGTTTCCGGCAATGCTCCAAGAGTCTGGAGTGGGGAAGAGATCATTTCCACAGTTCGCCTTGTTACTTTTGGTACCGTCTGTGGGTCTCAATCAAGTTCTAGCAGCAGGAAACTCTAGACCAGTGGCTCTCAACCTTCCTGATGCTGCAACCCTTTATAATACAGTTTTTCATGCTGTGGGGACCCCCCAGTCATAAAATTATTTCATTGATGCCTCATAACTGTAATTTCACAATACTGTTATGAATTACAATGTAAATATTTGTGTTTTATGATGGTCTTAGGTGACCTCTGAGAAAGAGCCCGTGACCCCCAGATCTAGAAACACTGCTATAGACTTATAAGTATTTTCTGTAGAACCCAGAGTGCCCTAGGACTTTTAACAGGGCCCGGATCGAATCTACTATTTTCCCAAGTTTTACTCTTTCTTGGGGATACAATCAATTCCCACCATTATTTAGAATCCCAGCCCACAGTGTCCTCTGTTAACAACAGTTCCTCTAGTGGACACTGCGGAAATGAGGACCCTTGCCTACAAATGTTCACATGCTCTCGCGGTTCTAACTCAGCTGTAGAAGAACACTGTCCTACGTCTTTGTTCTCTCTAGGGCCTGGCATTGGACAGGCAGCCTGAAAAGCCCAAGTTAAAGCTCAGCCCAGAAGAACTCGGTAGCCGTTTGGATGGGTGACACCACATAAAACCATCTTCAGACAGAAAAGCTCTACAGTGAGCAGGCAGACCGGGGCTACAATTCAGATCCTCCCTTTTGGGGGTCATAGAGAACCAAGTTTTAGGGCTTCTTGGGTAACTAAGAGAAAATTCAGAAAAGGAAACAGAATCTAAAGAATCAGTCCAGACTAGGGACTGGAGAGATGGCTCAGTGGTTAAGAGGACACTCAGAGGACCTGGGTTTGGTTCCCAGCACCCACGCTGGGCAGCTCACAACCACCTGCAACTCTAGCTCTGGAGGACCTGATGCCCTCTTTTGAGGGCACCTGTACTCATAAACATATACCTACCCCCCCCACACACACATCTTAAAATAAATCTTAAAAATAATTATGCCAGATTCTAGGAGTATTTCAGGAAGCTGGAATTGGTACAGTCATGCTTTTCTGAGCTAATGATTCAGAATGAACAAAAGAAACAATGTGAATTTGCTCATGAAGATTAGTGGTAGATTTTTTTAAATGAATATTTTATCATCTGTACATTGTGAGTATGTGTGTGGTAGGGAGCAAATGTTCTACTGCTGAGATATAGCTCAGATTATGTTTTATTTTTATAAAGCCAGATTCACACTATGCAGTCTTGGATGTCCTGGAACTCACCATGTAGACCAGGCTGACTTTGAACTCACAGAAACTCTCTCGCCTCTGCCTCCAGGGTGCTGGGATTAAAGGCAGGTGCTACCATGCTCAATTATCCCCAAAATCTGTCTGTTTCTGTCTGTGCATAACTTCTAAACAAATCCAGAATTTTAAAGGCTATATATGCTAGGAAGGATAGAGGTGAAGAGATCTCATGGAAAAAGGATAGAAAGATTATTTTATTCTGTCCACAAACAGAATAGAGACATCCAGTTCTTTAAAATGAAGGCAATTCCCCTATCTTGTTCCACTACCATGTGTTGTGTGCTGGGTCCTTCTCAGGGAGTCTTTAAGAGAAAAGATAAAAGTTGGTGGTCCTTATGTTCATACTCAGACTGGTCCCAAACTGCCAAGAATAGGAGAATAACCAAATGACATAGAGGAGACGCAGAGGGCAACAGAGATGGCTGGGTATTAAAGTTTGTAGAACATGAGAAGCCAATGTGCATAGCTACCTGCAGAATGGGATGGTTAGACAATAATAATTGCAGCTCACCTTTAAAAAACAGACAAAGAAACATTTCTGTGTATGTGTATACGTAGGTACATGTCATGGGATGTGTGGAGGTCAGAGGACAATCTCAGGATTTGATTCTCTTCTCCCACATGGGTCTTAGGGTTCAAGTTTAGGCTGTCAAGTTCCTTCCCTGGCTGAGCCACGTTGCCCACCTGCATTCAAACGTTTAAAAGTGTGAGCTCTGCAAGGAACCCCATGTTGATGCACTGCCTCACTTACTTCTAAGGATAAGACTAAAAAGTAGATACTACTCTTACAGACAGGGATGGCCTGGGGAGGTTGGTTCTATCTGTCAGGATGGACTCATGGGCTCAGACAAGATCGGAGAATGTGGTAAAAAGAGGATTTGTGCTTAATCTTATGAGTCCCATGATCCAAAGACTTTAGCCACAGTACACACCCCTGTGTACAGCATTAAAAGGTTGAGTGGGTAGAGACTAGGTAGAGGAGGCAGCAGATAAAGGGACAGAATGGGCTCAGGAAGAAATGGCATCCTCATGGAGTGCAGACCAAGCTGGCTGAGAGACAACTGCTCCGTTCTCAGAGTTCTTTGATGGGCTGTGAGGTATTCTGAAGTATACAATCAACCTTGACATCCTTGAAATGGCTGCTTTGAAGCCACAGTTAGAGGTGCCCCACTTTTGCTAAAGTTCATAATTAAGACACTGGGCAGGAGGCCACTGCTGCGTGTGTCTCCTCCTCTCGCCCACCTTCTGTGTTCTCCCGGGTCAGGCTGGTTGGAAAACACAAGCATGAACTCACAGTGGAGAAACACCATCAGCCACGAACTCACAGTGGAGAAACACCATCAGCCACGAACTCACAGTGGAGAAACACCATCAGCCATGTGGATTCCGTCCACACCCCCGAGGACCACTTGTTGATGGGGCGATGCTGAGCCTTCCCACTGGCCGCTAGGCGGGCAGCAGAAGCTCTGTCTGCCGGCTTAAGGTGCTGCCCTGAGATACTCACAGCTTCTCCAGAAGAACCTTGTATTGTTCGTCTCCTCGGCCACCTTCCACCTCCTGGTCCAGCTTTGTGATCAGCTCATTCTCAAACTGAAAGACAGGATTTCACATGAGAATGTCAGATCTTCAAGAATGCATGGTAGGCAGTGGCCAGTCCTTCTAGATCTGGCTCAACCCCTTTCCAATTTCCAATTGTTTCCAAAGTAGATGGAGGTTATCCCACTCAGATAGTGCACCATGCCTTATCAAAACATCCCAAAGCTGGTTAGCATATCAGTCCTTGGCTTTATATGTAAACACACCTGAAAAGTTATTTTATGTTACTGCTATGCATATAAGAGAAATTCATAACCACTGTCCCCTTTGTACTCAACACAGGGTTTTGTTATGCAGTTCTATTTGGCTGGAAACTCGTGGCAATCCTCCTGCTCAGACTCCTAAGAGCTAAAAGGACAGGTATACATCACTACTCTGGGTATCGATCTGATTTTTGTTTCATGACTGAGGCTTGGTGATAGGATTATTTTTGCTCAGCTTCATAGCTACAGAAATCTTCCTTTCAGTGATAATTGGTTTGTAGATGTTGCAGATGGGAAGCTTGGCTTAACTTGTTGTTAACTTGGCTCTACCTAGGATCATCAAGGGAAAAGCCTTTGCGTAGGTCTGCAAAGGTAGAAGAGAGGAAGACTCTCCGCAAGAGTGGGCAGGTGAATGTAAAAAGATGCACCCTCTGCCTGCTGCTGCTCCTCCTGGTGAATGCATCTACCCTATCGCTGCCACCACTGACACCAACCATTTCTACTGTAAATGGGGCATAGTGTCCTAGGCTTTCCAACTTGGACTGAAGACCCAAGAGGTTCACCAGAAATCCTCTAGGCATTAAGCTCTAGATCAGGACTGCTGAAACATCCAGGCTCATGGGCTGATCAGCTATGGGCTCTCAGATTCTCCACTGAGCAGACAGTCGTTTGACTACCCAGACCTGTACTGCTTAAGCTAATGTCATAAATGTGCCTTGTAATCTGCATTCAGCATATCCGTTCTGTTCCTCTTGAGAACCCTGACTAATACAGTCTATGGCAAATAAAGGGAGGTCTAGAGAAAGCTCCCACAAACTAAAGTTCTCAAAGGCAAGCAGGGATGGATGGGAGCTGGACCACAGCACCCTTCCCTCTGCTTCCACAGGTTACACCTTCAGTCCTGGACTGTAGCATGGCAGACAAGAATAAGATGTACTAGGCCAACTTTTCTTCCTCTTGAGACAGTTCTGACTTAAAAAAGACACGGATTGCAGAGACTTTTTCCAGCCTCTGGTCCAGAGGACCCGACCATACATCTAAGTCTTTTACACAATGAAATATTAAAAAGTAAGTTTTACAATGCATTTTTCATTCAAACTGCTGCCTCTCCATTTAGAGACGGTAAGTCAAAAGTGAATTAACTTTTCCACAGTACTAAGGCCAGGGGCTGACGCTTCTTACCATATGGAAGTTGCCGTTGCCGCTCAAATTGAACTCACACTGCATCATATCGAAGAAAATGGGGATGGTGGCTTTCCGGAGCTCCACTTCAGGGGTCAGAGTGACTTCCAGAATGGGACCCACCATGGATGGGATGAATTTGATTTTGTGAGGCCCTGAGATGAAAGTAAATGCGGATATTAGAAAACAGCATCATTGGAAGTCCCGCCTTAACAATCTTCCTCCACGGGTCCCAGAAGAGAACGTTCATGTGGACACACCATGTCAATCAAGGGACGATGGATAGACACACCATGTCAATCAAGGGACGATGGCAGACCGCTGTTCTGTATGTGTGTGTGGATGACATGGTGACAGAGGGCTCATAGTCAATGTCCCAGGCAAGAGTCTGGAATCCACAAGTCTACTTTTGTACATACACACATATAAATCCCAGGGTTATATAAATTAAAATAAGAATTCATTATGGGGGTGTATTTTTAATGCAACCTATACTGAAAAAAACTTTATAACAAAAAGTGAAAAATAAAGACTTCATGGAAGGGCCTGTTCAAGGTCAGACACTCACCCAGATTATACCACATGTCCCGGATCCTAAAGCCAATTTCCTTCCTCATGTCCCCATATCTAGGAAGAAGATTGTAAGAAAAGGATTTGCAGTGGATCTGAGCAGCATGTAATACAGTCACCCCTTGGCATCACAGGGGCTGGCTCTAAGCTCCCCAGACCCCCAAATATATTCAAGTCCCTTATATAGAATGGCTCAGGGCAGTGGTTCTCAACCTTCCTAATGCTGCACCCCTTTAATACAGTTTCGTCATTGTGGTGACCCCCCAACCAAAAAATTATTTTCATTGCTACCTCATAACTGTCACTTTTTTACTGTTATAAACTTTAATGTAAATATTTCATAAGTAGGTTATCTGGTATGTAACCCCTGTGAAAGGGTTGGTTGACCCCCCAAAGGGGTCATGACCCATAAGTTGAGAACCATTGGCTTAGGGATTTTGCACGTAAGTAACACACAGCTTCCCCCCACTTCAAACGATCTCTTAGATGACTCAGAATAGCTAATATGAAAGACTGGGGAAGATGCTCAATGGCAGAACATTTGCTGATCATGCGCAAGGCCTTGTGTTAGATTCCCAGCACCACAAAGAAAAGTCAGGGGACAGCTACTGTGGAAGAACGTTCGGCAGGTGTGACAAGGCCGTTGACACATGAACTCACAGGCACTGTGACTGTGTCCATGGGACATGCACAAAGTTAATCCAGTCCAAATGCTATCAGGGACAGCCGGAGGGGATCACCACCAAGTCCCCACCCTAGCTGAAGGGCTTGTGGAAGCTGATGGCTGCTTGGGGAGAGAGTGTGTCAGTTTTATTCAGGAACTTCATCCTCAGTAGGATGACAACCATTGCCCAGTAGATGGCCCTACACCCACCCACATACAAAGTACTAAGTGGGCTCTGAAGGTTTTTAAAAAAAGCCCATAAAGTTGTATGAGAAAAGTGTATTGTGGGGGTACATAGGAGGAATTGGAAGGGAGAGAATGGGGGTGGATTTGATTAAAATGCATTGTGTGTGTGTGTGTGTGTGTGAGAGAGAGAGAGAGAGAGAGAGAGAGAGAGAGAGAGAGAGAGAGAGAGAGAGAGAGAGAAATTCTTTGACTATAAGTTAAAAAATAGAAGGAAAATACCTAAGGCAACAAAAATGTTATATAAATATATTTTATAGCAATTAATTGAAAATTAAGACAAGAGAAATGTCTGTAGACATTATGTAAGGTGCCGTTTTCCACCAGGTATTTTGGCCTGTTTGAGTGGTGGGTGTTGAGTTTACTAGTGTAAAAGGAGTAAAAAAATAGGCTAGTCCCCATCTCTCTGGGTCACAGGTAAGGTTGGGGCTCTGTAAGAGCTAAGGTCAGCACCCGGACAAGCTCCAACAGAGAACTGAGCGACATGGAGGATGAGGGGTCTTCTGGAACAGGAGGGACCAAACACAAATGCCAAAAGAGAACTGAGAAGACATTGTCAGCTGACTGCCCAGTGACGAAGAGCGAAAGGGGCCCTGGTCTCCACATAGCAGAGACAAAGTAAGCGTATAAACGAGGTCTGAGATAGAGGCGGCGCCATGACTGACGGCCAACCAGCAGGCTGCGTTGTGTACTACGTCTTGGCTAAGGTATGACCTCACAGAATGCTCGTCATCGATCTCCTGTGGCCAGGTCTAGACTTTAAATTCTCAGCAGGGACAAGGTAACACAGAGAAAGTTTTGTGGTTGTGGCAGTGTGCACCTATAGGCTCACCACTGGAGAGACTGAGGCAGGAGGATGGAGGATTTTTAGGCCAGCCTGGGCTATCTAACAAGATCCTCTGTAATGGCCAGCTCTTAAAAGGTAGATATTGCAAACGCTTCTGGGAAATTAGTACAGGCCACAACTAGTCCTACAACTATGTAATTCCCCTCATGCCTGGGATCTCCTAGACATTATTTTCTTCAAGTTCCTAACTGGAAATATCTTCAGAAGCCAGGATTTTATTTTCAATCCTATTTTAAATTCTCTTTCAATTCTATTTGAATAGAAATGCTTAGCCTAATTTCATTATTAATATCAGGTAAGCTTACGTAAACAAAATCTGATACCTAAAGTCAACAAAGAATATCTACGTCTTGTCTATTTATAAGGACATGGTAGGTTGATTTCTACAAAAAACATACATGAAGAAAGACCCCAAATCACACCTGTCTAACTATGATATGATTGGTTTTAATTCTCAAATTTTATTTCTGCTGATATGCACACATATTTTTACATGGGTTACATTCACAGCCTATTTTCCTTTGATAAAAACCGGACTCAATCCTAACTAGATCGTATTTTAAAAACAGTCTCGGGTTACTCAAGTTTGCTATGTTACCAAGGCTAGTCCTGAGCCCCTGATCCCCTTATCTACCCTCTCTGAGTATTGGGATTACAGACTGGTACCACCATGCCCAGCTCCCCACCATCCCTTGGCTCTCTCTGTCTCTGTTTCTCTCTCCCCTCTTCCTCCCTTTCCCTGCTTACCCCTCTAAGTGTGTTTCTGATTTGTAATCAATTATCTTCATTTGTAGCTGCTTAATCCAATACAAATCCTTCTTTAAAGAGGTCCTATTGCTACCAAAGATGTTTTAGATGCATGAGAAAGATCAAAGGAGCCTCCTTAAAAGTAAGCATCTCCTATTACTTACCCATTAGGGAAACCTACAAAACAGGCCGTATCTTTAAAATGAGTCTCCAAATCTTAATCCTTAGTTACCCATCTTGGTAGAGAGAAACCACAGGCTGAGGAATGTTAAGTAATTTGCCTAGCTTCCCACCATCACAGCTAGTGGAAACAGAGCTAAAATTCAAAGTCTGTAAGTAATAAATTCAGACTGCTTATGGATGACAGCCTTTGAGCTTCCAGGCTCTAGATGAATGCTGAAACAGACCTGAGGGAATGCCATGAAATGTGTAACTTCTTGTCATTCCTGAATATAACTCCATTTTGAATTCCAATCCATCAAGCTAGAGGATAGTTTTAGATCGTATTTCTTCTCTGCAAAGTCAAGAGGCACTGTGCCTGCAATTTCGGTAAACTGACAGTAGGTGGCAGGAGATCCCAGGCAAGGGCACCTCCCCAGGCACAGGCTCCATCAATTAGCATGGGATGGCTGAGGAGGCCATGGAGATGCATTAATAAAAACAGAACGAATCCGGAGGAATGTCAGGTCAGGTCAGTGATAACACATAAAACCCACATCATCAACAACCCCTGTAATTTCTATGACAACATAATATTGTTGAACATAAACAGAGGAACCACCTTCCCCACTGTCATCCAACCTTTAAAGGACACTTACTTTTTAACAATTTTGTTGTGTTTGGCTTCTGAGAAGGTTTCAAGCTGGAGGGACTCATGGGTGAGAAAAGCTACAGCCAAATGGAAGTAATTGTTCCAGAGCTTTCCAGGAGGCATCAAGTGGGCAGGGCAAAGGAGAAAATCACACCAGTGAGGATCCAGATAAAACACCCACGTGTGGGAGAGTCACATTGTGAAACACCCAAGTAAAACCCACAGGACTTCGTGTTCCTTCTGGGGTTTCAATTACTCACCGCTAAAAGTTTTGAGGCTTAATATTACCCTTAAAATAAACAATCCAAACTTTACATTTTTCTTTGCCCTGGGGGCACAGGAGAAGTACTGCCAAGAAGCGTACCTATTTATAGCAGGTGGCCTGGCACTATGTATCAAAAGCCCTCCAGTTCTGCCAGACTTTTGAACCAGTAAATACTTTCCTGATTTTTTTTTCCTGACAAAGTAACTGTGGCCAGTCGAAAACATTTCAGCCAAAGAAGGCCCTCACAGCTATTCAATGTAACAACAACAACAACAACAACAACAACAAAAAGGAACAATCTGAATGTTCCTAAGAAGAATTTAGTTACCATATTACAGGACAGCAGTGTAATGAAACATATTCAGCAGTTAAAAAATTATGAAAATGTTTAATATCATTGGAAAAAAAGTCTTAGATTGTGGAAAAAGTAAAGAAAGTAGATGAACAGATCATTAAAGAGTTAATGGGCTCATTTCTACTTTGATTTATATATGTACATACATGGGGTGTGTGTGTGTGTGCGTGCGCGCTTGCGCTTATACATCCCCCTCTGGTTATAAAGCTCTAGCTTAAAGGTCAAGATAAAAGCAAAAAGCACATGACAAGAAAGGTACATCACCAAGAAAATGTTCTCTGAAATTAAATCCCCTCAAAAGCTGGGGCCCTGAAGTACCTTCACCAGGAACTGATATTTTGCTGGGTGCATACCCAAATATCCTTCTATTTGTCATAAGAAGGACTAATGAAGATGAAGCTACCAGAAACCTGGGTTTGTATTTGCAATAGGGTCTCCTTACAGTCCTCACTGTCCTGGAACTCACTATTAGACCATGCTGGCCTCTGCTTCCTGAGTGCTGAAGTTAAAAGTGTGCACCACCCACTCAGACTGTTTTGCAGGTATTCATATAATAGTGACCGTGTGCTTATGAAATTGCTGATTTGCACATTCATGCCTACGTGGACAGAATCAGCACGAAAGCTTAACCACGAAGGCCGAGGATGAGAACAGCCCCCACGATGAGACTTATCCGTAGTTTCGTTTCCTGAAGTTTCAGGACCTCTGGTCTACTATGGTCTGAAACCACCAGCATTTCACCAAACTCTCACTCACATTAACTCCCAGTGTCATGCTGCAATTATTCTATTTCACTGTTCATTGTTGGTGTTAACCTCATACAATTGCCAAATTAAACATGCCATAGGTCTGCATGCATAGGAACACAGTCACGACAGGCTTAGCATTGAAGAGTCAGGCTTCCACTGGTGTTCTTGGACTGAGCCTCTGAGATCAGAGAGGGCACTGTATTTGTATTTTCATTTAGATATACTTTCTATGACAGTACTGCTCACATTGTTTTTTCTTTGTGTTACTTTTGTGCAATGAAAACCAAACCATTTTACTGTGCCTGGGGAACTCTATATTGGAATGTGTGCTTTAGGAGATTGGCAGGCCCCTGAAAACCCTTTTGGACAGTGATAAAACCTGAAATGCCACCTTTTCTGCTGGCACGGCCTTTTGCTGTGATCAAAGGCCTTCCAGATGGGTGGATGCTTACCTGAAGCTCGAAGCTTGCCTGGTCCATGAAGCTCTTGGTGAGAACTTCAGCAAACTGATTGATGGCACGGAGGAAAACCCTGGGGAGGAAAGGCCAGATGAGGAGGGCAGTGCTGTGCCTCTGGAGATGCTTCCCTACCTACTCTGGACGCAGGACCGAAACTCCTGGGCTCGGCTGGGAAAGTCAATAGAACCTCACAGTGTCTTTAGAGGCCAGAAGGAAGGATATAAACTTGGTCTCTCTGGAGGCTTGTAAGAGCTTGGGGGGGTCACAGGGCCAGTTAACCGAGGATGTGCACCAGAGCAGGTGGTCTGCATTCCGCTGTGACACTTACCTGTACATGTCAACATTCTCATGAAAATTTTTTGAATCTTCTATCTAATTAGGAAGGGACTTTCTATCAGGTTTATGGAGAAATGACAATGCTTACAGTGATTTGGCTTGTGGGCTCATTAGCAACATTCTAAAGCTATCATATATTATAATGAAATATTATACATGTATATATAATATATGTATATATATATATATGTATTCAGTTCATTTCATGTCTATTTGACAAGCCTCTGTTGCTAGGTAGCAATTCTAAGGTACAGACCAAGGTGCCGTGCTCAAAACCTAAGTCCTGGTCTAAGAAGATTGCAGCACAGTAGTGGTACCCTTCGTGAGACAGCTAGTTGCGTTCCAAGAGAGAACATGAAAAAGAATTACATGATAGAGTTCCAAAGAGATACAGGAAACCAGAAGAAAGGTCGACAGACATTGGTGAAAGGCTGGGTATTGGAATGTGGTCCCGGAACGGAGTTGTGCGGGAGAATTCTGAGTAACTGAGAGAACACTCCAAGAAAACAAGACAAGGGTCTTGTGAGCTCAGTTCCTTCAAAACATGGAATTATCCCTGGGATGCGGTTTTGAGCTCCTCCCAGGTATAGTGGGTAAGAGTGAGTCCGCTTCGGAGCACTCAGGGTTGCTTGCTGCTGCTATTCAACCACATGTTTAAACCCTCCTTTATACGCCTCTACGGAAAAAACATGTGGTTTGTCTCTGTGATGACACACAGTTTGAATTATTGAGAATATCACCCATGTGACCTTTCTCAACCTTCAGAGCATAAACTGTCTGAATAGGCTCCACTCTCCCAGGTCCCACAGCCTCTACAGCAGTGACAGCTGGGGACAGAGGTCTCCAGGGGAGATGATGTTTCAGAGGGGCCCTGTGAACGGAAGAGTGGTTGACGTCCAGAGACAGTGGAGAAGGCATGGCGGGCAGAAGCAGAGGTGTGGGACAGGGAACACATTAAGGAACCAGGAGAAGTTCGGTTGGCGCACAAGTCACACACTTACATAGCATGTGGCTGGAAAGGCTCGACCATCAGGATGAGATGCTTACATGGACCAATGAGAGGGCATACAGAGCCGATGGCCAATGGGGATTTAGTAGGAGGACACTGACCCAGGCAAGCAGAGACAGCAAACAGGGAGAAGTTGGTAGACTAGAGAAAGGGACTTTCCAAGCATACACATCGGGGTCAGAGAAGGGGGAAGGCACTTTTCAGAGGTGCCAGGTTTGAAGCAGGGCTGCACTTGACGTATGTACAGCAGACCAGCATATTCAAGGTCACATGCCTCAGAATGACCACGGCTCTCTCACCTGCTCTGCGTCATGTTCATGACCATCCAATCTTTGGCATACACATTCTTCCCAATCAGATCCTTAAACATGATGAAGGTTTCCATGAGGAAGTCCTGTGGAGAACAGTGGAGGGGGAAGGGTTTGGAAACAGGCTCAATCATAGTCGGTCTTTCAGCCGTGGACAGAAGGACCCCTATTTTGGGATGATGCACTGATGGTCACATAGTTGTGGCCTTCTCCAGAAAGTTATCATGGGCAATGCATTCTTTTTTTTTTGGATTTTTTTCGAGACAGGGTTTCTCCGTAGCTTTTTGGTTCCTGTCCTGGAACTAGCTCTTGTAGATCAGGCTGCCCTCGAACTCACAGAGATCCGCCTGTCTCTGCCTCCTGAGTTTTGGGATTAAATGCGTGTGCCACCACTGCCCGGCTGGGCAATGCATTCTTATACATAACTGTTGGGTAATTGGATTTAGCTTTTGCTTCTGTATCATGGGACAAGATGTGATCTAAACTGGCCCCGTGCCTCAGTCTCCTGAGTGGTGTGATGGTTGGTGATTGACAGCGCCCCAGCCTGTGATTTGATTTTTTGTTTCACAGCAAGATTCTGTAAGGAAAACAGGGACACAATATTATCCTTATTTTACGAATGGTTTCACAAGGCTGAGGAAAACTAAATGGCCACAGAAAACAGGAAGCGACAGTGGGGGGGGTCTACAACCCTTATCTGTGTAGTCCCCCGCTGGGTGCTGTCTGAATATCTCTGAAACTTAAAAAGGAGTTAACAATCATTTCAATAAAAACCCTCTTATTTCATGTGTATGGAGGTTTGGCCTACATGTATATCTGTATGCTACATGTACACCTGGCGTGCATGAAGGAGAAAAGCTGGGGTCAGATCCCCAAGAACTAGAGTTACAGAAATTGGGTGCTGCCATGTGGGTGCTGGAAATCAAACCTGGGTCCTCTGTAAGACCAGTCCATGTCAGCTCTCCAGCCCCAAGTCATGCATTTTCAACAGATCCTAGTTCAATTCTCCCTGACCAGTCAGGACAGAAGATTCGTGCTGCACACACAGGACAGCTATAATCCTGCAGAAGAGGCTGCATCACAGTGGCCTGCGAGAACCGCAGTAAGGAATAACACAAGTGGGCAGAGCACGGGGCAGTGGCGAGGGCCAGTCTCGTCCAAAGGAGGATGTGAGCAACAAGCAACTCAGAAATAGAATAGGCAGGCTAAAGAAAACAAAACCTAGAAGGTTTTGAAACCATTTTTTGCTACTTAGCTAAATTTAGACTTTTTCCAGATTTTTCAGATTGCTGAAAAGAAAATCGAGTTGTTTGCTTCTCAGACTCTGTGCATACAATCCCATGAAGAAAAGGACATCGCATAGTGCTAGGAACATGGTATAGGAAGGACAGGAGGCCCTTCCCCCAGCTATCTATTCATGTATCTACCTACTTACCTACCTACCTATCACCTACCTTTCTATCATCTACCTGTTTACATATATACACACACATATATACATATATATGTATATATACACATATATGAGATTATATATATGTATATATGTGAGATATGTATATATATGTGAGAGATGATGTATAAGTATATCATCAATTTGAGACAGAGACTCATGTAACCCAGGCTAATGTAGCACAGAATAACCTTGAACTGTGGATTCTAATTGTCTGTCTGTGAACTCAGAACATCCCTACTTTACCTGCTTTCCAATGGAAATTAAAAAGAAAAGAAAGTCACTAGGGTATGTCCATACAGCCCACAAGAATGTAACTATGGTTACAAATAGCTACTCTGCACAGGCTTTGATTACCAGCACAGCACAAGGCCAGGCATTTCCATGCATGGATTTAGTCAATGCTCCCACTAATCCTCCATGTAAACAGGATCTTACAGAAGAGGTAACCGGTTCAGCAAGATCAAGTAGCTTGTATCATTTAAGAATTAAGAAGAATGGTCACAGTTCAGACATGTGCTACCTGCTACACCGTCTGCTCTGAAGGAGAGCACCTGGCTGCTTCAGCGGCCTACACCCCTCCCTTCCTCTGACCACATCCCCTTGCATGGTCCCTGGAGACATCCACACATGGCTGACTCCTGAACCATGCTGCATCTACTTGAGATCCCCGCTTGAGACACATGGACCAACACTATGAAGGTCGGTGTCAGACTAACAATAATAAATTCTACCCATTTTCTTATTTGTCTATACCATGTGGGCACTATAGGAAGGATGGGGGCAGGGTGTGTGTGTGTGAAGGACTGTATCCTTCACCTTGGCACATCAGCCAGGCATGCTCAGTTTGGTGAGGGTGGGAAGTAAAGAACCCAGACCAGTGGTCCTCAACCCTCCTAATGCTATGACCTTTTAATTTAGTTCTTCGTGACGCAGTGACCCCCAACCACAAAATTATTTTATTGCTACTTCATAACTGTAATTTTGTTACTGCTATGAATCAATCATAATATAAATATCTGATATGCAGGATATCTGATCTGTGATCTACAAAGGGGCTCACAATCCACAGGATGAGAACCACTGGTCTAGATCGTAGAGAAGAGTGAGCCACCCGTGGATGGCTGGACCCAGCCGAGCATCAGTTTGCTCAGCACACCAGAGAACATCTTTACCAACAGCTCAATCCCGCCAACAGGTCCCCGGAGACCTTGGATGCATGATTATAGAAACTGTGAAAATAACTTTTCTTTTTAAAGCAACAGGAAATCATTCCCAAACGCTGTGAGGGACAGAGGGGGTAACCTCTGCTTGCTTCCTCCCGAAAGAGAGGGTGGCCGACCACATTCTGAGGAACCAGCAGCACACTAGGCCACGGAGATTCCGTGCTTGGAACAAGGAACTTCCTTTTAGATGAGATTCAGACTTTTTCAGAGCAAAAAGATGTCCTAAGTGTTTCAGAAGAAGGGCCCACACTAAATTCACATGTGATGATCATTTAGTGTGGGTGTGGAACTCTTATTTAAATTCTAACAGGTTGAATAAGCACCAATTCCTTTTTGTGCCCTCTGTGGGCAGCCATTCACACTGCAGGAGTTGGGAAGGAAGCCTTGAACTCATGATGCTCAGCTTCAGTTACCGGTCATTAAATGTACGCAATCCTCAGAGGGGTCTAGCAGAGCTCAGGAAATGAGGCAGGGGGATCACGAGTTTGAGGTTGGACTGGGCTATGAGAAAAGAATCGTCCCAAACCAAACCAACACATTAGCGTTGCCAAGACACAGAGCAGACAACTTACAATGATGTCCTGTCTGGTTTTGAAGGTGCTGATGTAGTGGCTGTAGTGGCTGTCCTCCATCTGTCGTAAGATGGCAATCATGCAAGCCACAAAGCTGCCCTGCAGGGAGAGAAGCAGAGTCAAGGTTTCTTAGAGTACCTGATGAAGAAAGACTTTGGGCATCATGGACTTTGATGATTGAGCTCCACAAAGACTCCTGGAACTGGAAACATGACTTCTAAAGGCTTAAAGGCACGGGCTTCGCCATTTGGCTTCAATCAAGCACATCCTAGTGTGAATTAGGAAACCTGGAGCCCCAGGCATCCCACCGACAGCCGTGACTTGGATTCCTCCAGGTGTGGGGGCATTAAGATCTCAACTAGGTTACCAACTACGATAAAACTGAGTCCCTGTGGGGGTAGAGCTGAGGAGAAGCTTTTGGAACAATGTCTGGCGTACACAGACGAGTCATATCTGAAGGTGGGATGGCGGAGGAAGAGAAGACAGGAAACGGAATGTGTCAGCTGAGTGACTGTCATGGGATTTCTGCAATGCTGGGGCGGCTTTAGATTTCTGGGAGGTTTTCAGGCTTGGAGGTTTAGGGGTCGAAGATGCACAATCAGTAATCTTTGCAAATAGCCCCAAATACCGTAGATTCTACATTTTAAAATTTCTTAGTCCCAATTATTTCTGACAAGGGATATTTAATCTGCAGCAATTCTGAGGGGGGAAGGGTGAGGAAGACAGGAACCCGTGCATGCCATTTCTCTGATTCTAGATCCTGCTGGACAGTTACATCTAATCTGTCAATCACATGGGATTCTGCACCAACTCTAAGAAAGGGGATGAGGAACTCCATGGTGACTATAGTGTCTACTTGCAAGGTCCGAGCTGTACACTTAGGGTACTCCTCTGCCAAATTAGGGTCACGGCTCTCACTTTCTAGCCAGAGGAAAAATGTACTGCCCCTCTGTGCTCATTCAAATACAAAAGTCTCACAAATTTAAATGAATTTAGCACAGACGTGTTGAAATACAGCCATGATGTCCATCTTAGACTCTTTACTTAAAATGCTTAGTTTACCTACCTATAAGGCAATGTACACTGACTGTACCAAGCTTTGGACATATTTTACAAATTATCATACACTCTGCATTTATACAACCGTCAAACACTATTCTTGTCTCTGGGCTCTTGCCCACTCTGGATTTTAGATTTACTCTCGCTTTTGTTTAGTTTGTGTTTCTTTTGTTCTGAATTAAACATTCCATCCATGTGGTTTTGGTCATTTTATTTTCATTTTGCTCTTTATTTGTAGTCTTGTTTATTTCTGTTTTTTTTTTTAAGAAAGGGTTGCTGGTAGCCCAGGTTTACCTCCAGTTTAAGTAGAGGATGATCTGGAACTTCAGATCTTCCTGTCCCACCTCCCCACTACTGGGTTTCATACACATACAGCCATGCTTGGTTCATTCAGTGCTGGGGATCAAACCAGGGACCTTGTGCATAGAAGGCAGGCATTCTCTCAGCTGAGCTGTGCCCCAGCCCACTTGTTCACATTCTTTACTTACTTAACTAAAACATTATCTTCTTCTTATTGGCTCACAGTAGTCTTTGTATAGGAAGTCTATTAATGACTTTCTACATGTGGTGGATGACCTTGACCTCACAGACCTATTTTCAAATATAGGGGCTATATTTTTAGCAGGAAAAATCCAGTTTTTCTTCCTTTTTAATATTAGAAAACTCAAGGACCTTTTCCTTAGAAAACCAGGCACATACCCATTTATTCAGGCTGATCTAGTATTTAGTTTTTTCACATAGAATGTTTCATTTCATTTGACATTTATCTTTAAGGTATAGCACCAAATGAAAGACAAATAATTTTTTCTAAACTATTCATTTGCTTTTCAAGTTATATTAATTCAAAAAAAACTCTACAGTTTATCATATAGTCAAAATTCTACCTGTAAACTCCCTTGGTTCTGTCTTACTTAGGAAGAGATACACATACAGACATAAACATATAAACATGCACATGCATAGACACACACAGATATGTACATATTCAATCACAGGAATCTAATATGACTTTAAATATCCTTTACAATGTGATAAGTTATTACTTACACTTGACTGCTCACTTATATGTATCTCACTGATTTCTGCGCTCATGCTGAGGTGACCATGACTCAGTGAATGAGAACTTCCCTTTGAATATTTATAGCGCAGCTACCACTTGGCAGAAAGGCCACTGAACGTACTTATTTCTAACCCACCTCGTTAGTAAAGGGCTCCTTAGTTCATTTGCTTCTCAGTCAACTTTTCCAGGTTTCAGAGAAACACTGGTAATTTCAGTTAAAAGCGTCAATTCTATAAGATGAGTCAAACACCATTCTGGACACTGAGATGTCTCCATGAACACACAACACTGCCTAGACTCTGGCCTGCTGGTTGCAAATGTTCTCCCCAAACCCTTTTACCTGGGGTGGGCTGCCCATGCTCCCAATTCTGTGCCAGGAGAAAGATAAAGAACAAACAGCTAAGGTTGCTGAGAACCTTTTATCCTTGAGCTAATGAGACGGCTCAGCCAGAAAGGCGCTCACTGCCGAGCCTGATGGCCTCAGTTTGATCCCTGGGACTCAGAGTGGAAGAAGAGACTCTGAAGGTTGTTCTCTGACCTCCACGAGTGCATCATGGCACACGTATGCCCTCTTACACACGCGCACACACACAAACAACTGTAACTTATAAAAGAACATTGTGCCCTTGAGAACAGGTGGTAGAAGTGCCTACAGGGGAAAGGAGAAGCTGGAAGATCAGGCCCTGGAGAGAAAGCTCAGTCTCTTGCAGAACTCCAGCTGTCTGCCTCAACTCCAGCAGCTAATAGCAGCTGGGTGCACGGGAGCCTCCTATTTGATGTTACCTTGGTTTGCTCTCTCAATTGGACCACTCCAGTTGCCTCTGTTGGAGGCTGGAACTTCCTGGTTAACAATATCTTTCTCTCTGTCTGCTGCTTCTTACTATCTGCCACTTGCTATTTATTCTTAATAAGTCAACCATTCAAAATCAAAACCAAGACTTTTCTAGATCATTCTTCGGACCATACAGAACAGTCCCCTAATTAAAATATAACCTCAGCTTTCAGTGTAATCGATAGAAGTTTTTTTACTTTAATCATGACACCATTTAGCTTTTTGTCATTATTCTGGCCTCAATTTCACCCTTTATTGCAACTTTTTAAGCATAATGGAAAGGATATCGGCCTTCCTAAAAACACACCGATCACAAATCCTTGATGACGTCTGCCTTTTTCCCTGGAACTAAAAGGTCGGTGGTTGGTTTTTCTGAAGGAAATCCAATCCATCCTGGGGTAGAAGGCTCATGCAGAAGCTAAGAAATGCTTAGAACTTAGGATTGTGATATGGGGGGTCAATGTGGGTTCAGTGTTGAGCCACCGGTGGAACAGATGAGACCTTGTGCCTGCGATGTGGGCAGCCAGGAGACTCACAATGTGGGGAGACTGCCGGCTCATCCCAATCACAGTCCGGTTGATCCTTCTCAGCAGCCTCTCCATGATCAGCTGCACGTGTGCGGACGTGGGGCCCTGCAGGAGAAACACAGCTATGACGCCATCCCCAGCTAAGGATGCAGAGCAGATGAGGGGTGCCCCAGGCAGTCAGGCACAGGCACGGGAAGCGAAAGAAAAAGCACACCCAAAGCCAAACGAAAAGAACCCCCCCCCCATAACACAAAACCCAAGGTTAGGGATTTGTTGTGCAATCAATGTTTGTGACTCCTTCTTAATACAAATATTAAAGCCCTAACACCCTATGATATCAGAGGTTCTCTGAAAGGTAATTAAAGTCACGAGGGTGGGGTCCTGATCTGACTCGATTAGAGTCCTTATTAGAAGAGACACCAAGGGGGAGGGTGTGCATTTGCTCATACATTCTCTGTCTATTGCTTCATGTATTCATGGAGTAGAGAACACAACAGCGATGAAGCTCCGACCCAGGATGGACGTAGGCTAGAATCTTCCCGGTAAGACCAGTGCTCACAGATTATTAGAGATGGGTTGATCAGGATATCAGAATTAGCCAGTAAGGGCTAGAGCTAAAGGGCCAAGCAGTGTTTAAAAGAATACAGTTTGTGTGTTGTTATTTCGGGGCATAAGCTAGCCGTGTAGGCGGCCGGGGTGCTGGGGACGCAGCACCGCCGCACCTATTACAACATCCCAGAATCTCCACTGGGGCCTGAACAAAGCACATGGGAAATCCAGGCAAGGTCAGCTCCTGTATCCAAGAGGTGGGGCTAGGGGCTAGTTCACAGAGAACACCAAAAATATAAACATTACTAATGGGCTCTAGAGATGGCAACACTGTCCAGGAGAAGATACGCCAAGTCAGAGGCACAAGAGGTTTTTGCAGGACAATCATCTTAGTGGGTATGTATGCATGTGTGTGTGTGCATGTAGCGGTCAGTGCCTTTCTCTTTCCCACTGCCTTACTTGCTGAGTCAGGGTCTCCCATCAGATCTATAGTTCACTATTTTGCCTAGACTGGCTGGCTAGTGGGCCCCGATGGTATGCATGTCTCTACATGACAGTGCTGTGGTTACATGTATGTATGTGCAATCACACTCAGATTTACATGTGTGCTGGGAATCTAAATTCAGGTACTCATGTTTGCATAGCCAGCTCTTTACCCACCACATCTTCTCCCCAGCCCACGAACATAGAGATTTGTTTGTTTGTTTGTTTGTTTGTTTGGTTTCTGAAATGGAGTCTTACCAAGTAGCCCTGTCTGGCCTGGAACTCACTAGGCAGGATCAATTTGGCCTCAACCTCAGAGATCTGCCTATCCTTTGCCTGTTGAGTGCTGGAATTAAAGTGTGCACTACTATGCCTGACCAACTTAAGAGTCCACTGCCAATGACCTCAGTGGTAAGCCAACTAGGAAAATCAGCCCAGTGAGGTCTCTCACACTAAGTTATTTGCTTGCATCTCAACCTGATGTGAGGTACGGCATGTTTAGCCCATTCTAAAAGGGACACAGCTTGCTCTACTACTTCAGTGTTCCTACACTGCCTGGGATGGGGAAAGCCACAGTTTCCTGTTGGGTGCAAAGGGACCAGCAGAGGCTCAGGCCATAGAGGATCACTGCACTCACCACATCCTTCCTGTCCAGGACCTCTAGGATGTTGCTTAGAAGCTGGGCGCTCGCCTCGTGGTCGGGTTTGCTTGAGTGGTCGTCCAGCTGGCCGCTGAGCTGGTCTGTCAGCAGTGGCAGCAGCACCTCCCTGCACTCTGAAGAACAACAGAAACGGCTCACACAGCGGCTCGCATATGGCTGTCCCAGCCCTGATAGCCCTCTCTGCAACTATACTTGTCTCTGAACCCCCCTGAGGTCAGCGCAGCTAACAGAGCACGTGGACTGAGGCGTGATGCTTCAACCTTGTCCCTGGAGTTCATAGTTTAAGAAATTCCCACCACAGGCAGATGCGAGCACTGGCCACATGTCTTCTTTTTCCAGTGCTGGGGATCGATGGAGGGCCTCTCCCTCTACAGCTGAGACATACACTTAAGCACTAACAGTGTGTAAATTATATAACAATTTCTCCAGCTTTTAATATTCAAAAAATTAATATTCAAAAAATATGCATGTACATATTATATATATACATATATACACATATACATATACATATACATATACATATACATATACATATACATATATATATATATATATATATATAGTGTGTGTGTGTGTGTGTGTGTGTGTGCATGCATACAATCCTAGCACTCCTCAGTAGACAGGAAGATCTAGGGTTTGAGGTCAGTCCACACTGCAGAGAGAAAACTGTTTCGGTAAAAAAGCAAAGAAACAATAGTGGCTATCTAACCCAGGCTGGAGAACTGACTAGGCAGTTAAAGAGCACTTGCTGGCTTCCAGAGGACCTGGGCCTGATTCCCAGCATCCACACCAGGTAGCTCACAGCCACACTTCAATTAGAGGGGATCAGATACCTCTTCTGACCTCCTTGGGCACTTACACACACACACACACACACACACACACACACACACACACACACACACACACAGAAAAAGAAAGATTAAACCAACTTCAGTTTCTTAAACTGCTTTCCCAAGAGGTCCTTAAGACCCAGCAAATGGGCTAGTTGTGGTGGTGCACACACCTTTAACCGCCCACTAAGGAGGCAGAGGCAGGTGAATCTCTGAGTTCAAGGACAACCTGGTCTACAGAGTGAGTTGCAGGACAGTCAGGGCTATACAGAGAAACCCTATCTGAAAAAAAAAGGCAAAACTAAATAAATAAATATTTTAAAAAAGAAAGAACCAGCAACCTGCCAAGGGCATGGCTGGTACCAAACTCAAATTAAACAAGGAAAGAAATCATAAGCAAGTGCTGTGTGTTATAGATGTCAGCCTGGTCTTGGGGAAACCACGAGATCTCCTGCTCTTCTCAAGTGTTCATTTGTAAAATTTCACTGATCAGCCTATTTGTTAATGCTTTTGTATTCAGTTTTCAGTCTTTTGTGAAAACAATAATGACAGAGATGTGCTTCAAACATGCTGCCATATTCAATCTAAACAGAGGCGTCACTTGTCAAAATAAACTAATCTAATTTGAGCTAGTCGGACCAGATGATAGAGAAATGAAGTACCGGACACAGAAACGCTGTAGGTGACTACCACTCTGGTGCAGGCGTGGCCAAGGGCAATGAAGCTGACACCTTCCCCAAGTGCTTCAGGTTCTGAGGGAGGCTTACCTGGCTGCTGGAAAAGGCTGCTCTCCACTATCTTGGTCATGCAGTTCAGCTTCTGCCGGACCAGCTGGTTGTCGGGAATGCTCTGAATGAATTTGCAGAAAAGCACACTAGAAGAAAAGCCGCAGGGTCAGTGTGCTCACTGGGCCAAGCTGAAGACACCCTTATACACACCTCCACTCAGAGCTGAGCAGAAGTGGGCCTGTAAAGCCCACGGGTGGCCTAAGACTTAATCTGAGAGTGTCTATGGAAACAATCCTGTTCCCCAGAGGGTTCTGCCTTAGAACTGACTTTGCCCTTGAGAGTCAGGCACACCCACACATACCAACACATTCCAGGCCCACCTCAAGCCTCGGCTTCTGCAAAAGGCCTTTTCTAGCGGTCTCCTCTCTAAGGACCTCCGTACTTTGCATCCCTAGGCTCCTTTCTTTTACACCACTTCTTTTCCCACAGAGTGCAAGTCTCTCCGAAGGGCCAGCCGTGGGTGTTCTTTTATCTCCTCCGCAGAATGGAACACAAACAGGTGTCCCCTTAACCCTTGCTAGAGCAAAGCATGTGTGACAGCCAGGTTGTGCCCAGCATCGGGCTTGCTCCTGCCAGTTTTGAGACACAGACCGTGTTCTGCTACTCACCTGAGCTCCATGGGATCGAACACCAGTTTGACGTCATTAATTATGCTAGGGAGATATTTCAAAGCTGCCCCCTGTAAGGAGCACAGAGCCGATCGGTGCCAAGAAAAAACAAACAAACAAAACCAGAATACACCATTGCAGCTCTGGAGGAAAGGGCAGGACCTGGGGTTTAAATGGGAAACTGGAAGCAGGTGCCCTTGCTATGAGAGGTGGCGCTCCACCAAGCTTCCTTCTAAAAATGCAGGAGGCCTAGACCTGGTTTTCACTACCAAAAGGCTATATGCATTTACAGTACATTTTTGGGGAAGTAATTCAAGTTTCTCTCACAAAGTCACCATGGAGAGGGAAGAAGGGGTAGGCTTCAAACTGGAGCCCTCAAGGTTTACATGGCTCACAGGTTTTGTAAAACTGCTGCTGCTGCTGGTGACTCTGCACGTCTGGAAGGAGGTGTGCAAGTGTGTGTGTGTGTGTGTGTGTGTGTGTGTGTGTGTGTGTGTGTGTGTGTTGGGGGATTGACAGAAAAGAGAAACTGCCACCTGGGATACCAGGGGGATCAGTTTGCTAAAAATCAAGGGATCAAGCAGGATTTCTAACAGCCACTCAAGTGGAGCCTAAAGCGGCAGCCTGTCTTTGGTGAGTTGACATTTGAAGCTACAAATGCATATGAAAGTTAAAATGTGGATGTAGTCACTTTTACCGTGTGTTGGTTTTCAGCGGGGCTGTGGCTGAACCCAGAACCTCGTGCGTGTCAGGCAAGCAGCTACCCAGCAGCCACAGCTGCACCCACTTTTCCTCTGCCTCTGCCCGTCCTACTGTGCTTCTCCGTTCTCCAAGAGCGTACTGCACTTTTCCCTCCTGCCCAGCTACATCTCCACGAGGGGCCCTCAAAGGGTCACCCACAAGGTCACCAGGCTGACCTTGATCTTGACAGCTTCCTCTAGTGGTCTGTCCATCAGCGTGTTGAAAGCCAGAAACAACTGGCGGATCGAGTTGTTAAATTCATCTCCATCTTCGCTCTGACCATAAAATCTAGTAAGAAAGAAAATATGCAATAGACTTGTGGTCTCAAGAAGCAACACTAGAGGTCAGTGCCTTGCTGGCCACTTTCTCTGATTGTGCAGAGACAGCTCTGGGGGCACCCCAGGACTGTTTCTATGGGATGAAAAGTCAGCCCGATAAACTACAAAGACATTAAGACTCTGAAAATGGCCAAGTGGTCACATGTAGGTAAAGACTCCAGACCCAGTCTATAGCTGGCTAACCAGGCCTGACTACTGGAGCTGTCTGAAGGGCCCAAGCCTGGAGAGTAACTTGGCCTTGGACAAATTTGTAGGCACTGCTAGCGGGAGGGACACTGCAGAAAGTCGTTGTGCAGAGGTAGCAGGTGAGCGGGTATGGCTGCCTTCCTCAGCTCATATCAAGAACAGGAGGCATAGGCTTCCAGAGCAGACTGTGGGGATCTAAATTAGCCTTGCACACATCCTCTTCCAGCATCCTTCCTCCTTCCCTCCTCTCCCCTGTCTCATGCCATCGAGCCTTGATCTGAGGTGAGGTCGCAGGCACTGTGGAGAAGCTCTCTAACCTAGTCTACAAACCCTAGCTGACATCCACTTTCTTTTCCTTGTTTCAGCAAACACTATCACTGCCCACACCAGCCTCAAGGTTGTCTAGGGTCCATCCCATTCTATTGCTGCCCCACTAAGTCCTATAGCATCCAGTCAGCTCTTCCTCCTGAATCAACCCAGCGCTCCCTTTGCATGGGCAGTGGAGCATGGTGTCTCACCTGTGAGCAGCCTACCAGGGGCTACTCACCTCCATTCTCAGCCTTGTACAATCCATTTCTAAACAGGAAGTGAGATGATCATTAAAAAGCTAGAGTTTATTATCTCATTAATCAAACTCCCCCAGTGCTGCCACCACACTTGGGTTAGACCCAAGCTCTTGGCTTATCAAAGACCTGTCTCTAAAAGTCATTGGGGTGGTTTGAAAAAAATGTGCCCCCCCAAAAGGAATGGCACTATTTGGAGGGGTGGCCTTGTTGGAAGAAGTGTGTCCTTGTGAGGGTGGGCTTGAAGATTTCATATGCCCAGGATACTGCCCAATGTGTAGGTCGACTTCCTGTGGCCTCTGAGCTGTTATGATGTAGCACTCTCAGCTCCAGCACCACATCTGCCTGCATGCTGCCATGCTCCTCATCCTGATGATAATGGACTGGACCTCTGAACTATAAGTGAGCCACTTCAGTTCAATGTTTTTATTTATAAGTGTTGTTGTGGTCATCGTGTCTCTTCACAGCAAATAAAACAAAACAAAACAAAACAAAAACCTAAGACAGCCATCATCACCAGTCAAGACTTTTAGAGCAAGCAGCATATTGAGCCATTTCCACCATGAGTCCTGGATGCAGAAGGACCTCACATGGACCTTCTCCAGTGGTCTCCTATAAAGACGTGAACTTTGCCTATCCTATAACCAATCAACTGCTCACAAAGCTGAATACCCATGAGCATGAGGAACAAGGGGATGTAGGTGAAGTGCCAGCAGCATCCTGTTCCTGGGACCATTACCTCAAGTAGAGCACTCGCGACTGGATGATGAATCGAAACAGGTACTTCAAGGCTTTCAAAGCAGCAAAGAGCAATTCCGTCTTGCTAGGGTCATCCGCGTTAGCCACGTAAAAGTTCAGTACCTTGGAGAGTTTCCTAAAAAAAAAAAAAGGCAAGAGAGTAACACTGTGGCGGGCAGTACTGCTCGCTCGAGAAAGAGATGGCTGTAAACTGGGAAGCACAAGGCCCAGCTTTCCAGTCCACCCTCTCACGTATGCCTAGGCAGGCAGACTAACTGCTGTCTTGTTTCCACATCCGTCTAGCTTTGACGCTTCCCTTCTTGGAAATACTGGGGAAACTTGGGAGTAATTAACTCCTCAAGGCACGAGTCCCCAGGGGTGGAACTGAAAAGAAGGATCAGGAGATGACAGAGCCGGAGCTACAGGCTGGCTCAGTGGCGAAAGCTCTCGTTATTCAAGCAGCTTGTGAGAACTAGAGTTTGGAGCCCCACAACTCAAGTGGATGCCAGGTAGTCTTGGGGCTCACCTGTAACCCAGTACTCAGAAGGCAGAGACGGGGTTCCCAGAAGCAAGTCATCTAACTAAACTAGCTACACCCACATGTTTTGGGGTAGTGGTCCAAGAAGATCAGCCTTGGACCTTCAAATGCAAATGAACTTACAAGTACACACATATACACACACACACCATACATGTGCAACCATATACGTGCACACACAGGCACACCACATACACAAATACATGAAATGATAGGTGGGGAAGGAATCAAAAGGTTGTATGTGGTCTACATCAGGTGTGTTCCGTAATCACTCTCCATTTTAATTTTTGAGACAGTTTCTCTCTGGAGCTCACGAACACAACGGAACTAGCTAGCCAACGAGCCCCTAAGGATTCTTTTGTATCCCCAGCTCCAGTGCTGTATCGCACATCACCATTCTGGGCTTTTTACGTGGGTCTTGAGGAATCAAACCCAGGGCTTTGCACAGCAAACACTTTGCTGACTGTACCATCTCCCCAGCCCACCCTCTGGGGTTTTTAAGAAGGAAAATCCTGAAGGAAAGAATGGAGTCCAACACCTCGGTCTGCCGACATATTTTCACATTATTCAAACAGCCTCTTTCCACAAAGATGCTGCGGACACGGTCCCACCCTCCAGGCACACTGACTTGTTTCTCCACTCTCCAGCCCCAGGAAGAGAACCCCAACAACACGCCTGTGCCCTAAGGCATACTTACACGTGTGCCAGGGTGGCGCTGAAGTGCTTGTATATGTAGGTCTCGAGTACAGGGTTAAAATGCTGAAACTTGATGTCCCCTATCAGCGAGATGATGAAGACCTGCCAACAGTGGCCAACATTAGCAGCAGCTCTACACGGCCCGGACACCCTGCCCACGGGCAGGAGTCTAACCTCTGTGTGCCTTTCCTTTCTTGATTGCTGTTCCAGCATTTCCATTCTACTATTCAAGCTGAGGTTAAGCATCAGGGTTTACATTTAACATAGTCAGATTATATGTGTATGGCATATTGCTATGGGTCATACATAGCCACTGGTTGTGGGAAAGCTAACGTCACTAAGGGGTGCTCAGGTGACTTAAAGCACAGAAGAACCCAGGAGAGGGTGGAGGAAGATGGAGAAAGTGGTTTGTGGGAATCAGAAACGAACATGATTTCCCATGAGACTTTTTTTCCCCCCACGCTGAGTATGAATACCCCATGAATGTCAGAGTTCAGTCGCCTGTTTCCTCTCTATGTGTCACCTAACGTCTATGGAAGGCACACAGGATGAATGTGTATAATAGTGGCACTTGGGTCTGCCATCTATGCCCAGGGCCAGCTGCCCTGTCCCACTGGCTCACCTCCATGGTCTCTGGTCGGCCTCTTTCCCCGCACAGACAATGACTGAGAACAGTTCAAGGTGACAGCATTGCCTGCTCCATCTTCCACCATTAGCCCTGATCCGCTGCTAACAAGACCAGGTCGCTCATGCTGGTACACATCACACATCTACAATCTACCTACCTCTTCAGCCCCAGTCTTCAGGTAAAATCCTGCCCTAGACTCCTCAACAGTGAGGAAAGGAGGCCTGGTTTAGGTGTGTCTGGTTCCTCCTGTTCAGAGGACAATCCCTGCTTTTCCCGGTTTCCCTTGCTAAGTGTCATTGTTCTGATTCCTGTTGTTAAAATAAAACACTGTGTGAAAAACTCGTCTGCTAGGCTGCCTAGGGTTCATCGGGACACTAAGCTTCATCTCCGATGGTGAAGGCAGCCTCCCTGACATGGCCGGACAAGGACATACATCGGTCCTTATCAAGGGCTTTGCCTGGAGAGTGGTCTAAGAAGCTCACGTGCCTGCCAGTCTTTTAATGTAATTAGACCCATTGTCTTCCCTAAGGAGAAACGCAAAGTGTGTCAAAGAGGTGAGATCAAAGAGAATACAAGATCTTAGAAGAGAAGATGTCTGTTTCTAAGTGGACTTCTCAGAGTATAGGCTAAAGATATACTCAGAGGGCTGTATACAAATAATTTTGCTTGATGGTATTCATGGTTCTTTAGAAACGAGCTGTCAAAGAACTAACACTGGTTAATATGCTAAACGGCTTACCAGTGCATCAAACACAAGGAAGTCGTAGGTTTCATTGTCTGACATTTCCATCATGATGTTAAAAAGTGCGTCGAGGGTATCCTGTAAAAACTGCAGGTGAGAGAGACAGAGAGGTCACTCAGGGTTCATCCTGCTACATGCTGTGGAGAAGCAAGCGAAGAGTCACTGGGTTCTAAGACACGAATAGCTGTGAATCAAGTATTTTGGTAAGGTTGGCACCCTGGTTTGGCCATGCAGATACTAAGTTTTAGATTTCATGTTGGGTTAACTGGGAACGGTTGAACTAGCGAGACATCAAGGCATACTTGCGGCTGTGCACACACAGGCATACCTTAACAATCTCTCCTCCCTCCACTTCCATCAGCTTCTTCAGGTTGTGTTTAATGTTCTGGGAGTTGGAGCGCCAGTTTAACAAGCCGAGCAGGTCCACTGGGAAGAACACAAACCACAGACATTAGAAGACATCGCTACGGAATTTTCTAGGAAACAGGACTGCTGCCAGACTGGGGAAATGGCTCAAGGGGTGAAAGTGCTCTTATGTAAGTAGGAAGACCTTAATTCAGATCTCGAGAACCCGCATAAGTCTGGCTGCAGGAGGACATATCTAAAGAGCCCAGTGTTCCTATGATGAGACAGCCTGGGTGACACAGTAGAAAACACGAGACTCTGTCTCTAATGAAACAGAAGGTGAGGACTGACATCCAGGGTGTTCTCTGACCCATACATGTACAATGTGCCACATGTTTGCCCATACAAGCATGAACACACGCATACCGTATACACACAAAGATTTTTTTAAAAGTTAACTGCCCTTCATGGTACCTAATTTAAGAAGTACCTTGGGTGTATTGCAATTTATTATTTCTCATATAAATCAAAAAAAAAAAACCTTGTGATCCTCTTTAGCCCCTCAAGGGAGGAAAAAAAAATCAGCTACTGATGTACAAGAACACAAAATGACCACTGACTGGAACTCATGTTTCTCAAACGATGACGTCATCATTAGAAAAGAAAAACTTAAGACTTCCAGTTTCTAATTTTCTGCCTGATAGATGTCCATGTCTGGGCAGATTCCCAGGGAGGGAGCAACACACAACACATCAGTTCACTCTAACGTCACAACTGCACGGCAGGGATTTTGTTTTACAGAGGAGAGAACAGGCTTTGTGACACTAAATCACTTGCTTTAGGTCACGTGACTACTGAGGGGAGCAGCGGGGGTGGGGTTGAATTACAGTTTGATCTGATCCTAAACATGACAGCTACCAAATGCAGAAATCTAATGGATTTCGTGATTAGACTTCTCCTAGATTAACACTCTCCATGTATGCCAAGTATTCAAATAAGGGATATTCAGCATGTACTATTTGTTACTCTTGTTTTCTTCTTTTTTTTTTTTAAGATTTATTTATTTATTGTATATACAGTATTCTGCCTACACGCATGCCTGCAGGCCAGAAGAAGGCACCGGATCTCATTACAGATGATTGTGAGCCACCATATGGTTGCTGGGAATTGAACTCAGAATCTTTAGATGAGCAGCCGGTGCACTTAACCACTGAACCATCTCTCCAGCCCTGTTACACTTGTTAAAAAGATGGAGCAACCAAACCGCAGGAGGTCCAGAGCTGGGACTGACAGAGGTCATCTAGCTCTAACTAGCTTCTGCACATTGAAACAAAATCAGAATCACACGCAGAGAATAACAAGCTTACCATGCCATTAACTACGTTTTAAAACTCAGTATTCAGGCCGGGCAGTGGTGGCGCATGCCTTTAATCCCAGCACTCGGGAGGCAGAGACAGGCGGATCTCTGTGAGTTCGAGGCCAGCCTGGTCTACAAGAGCTAGTTCCAGGACAGGAACCAAAAGCTATGGAGAAACCCTGTC
>NC_022019.1:10596597-10597030 GCF_000317375.1 Microtus ochrogaster | reverse complement strand
AAACAAACAAAACAAAAAACTCAGTATTCGGTAGCCACATACATTTTATTATTTAATCAAACTCTAAAATTTAAATGGACTCCAGCTACCAGCCATTTGGGCTGTTCCCAGTGTGCCCGCATTGTAAATCTGAGAAAACATTCTCACACGTAAGTGCTGATGCACTCCTCATGAGTGCCAAGTTCAACGTCTAGCACTTCCAGGCAGCATCCGTGATGACTACACCTTTACCCTCTATCGGCAATGTATTACACCAGCACCCCCGCCACCCCCAGTTAGGCCTATGAGACTGGCACAAGTCTGTTGTGTCTTCTATGAAGCTAAGGAGGCTTTCGGCCTTAAGTGAGTTTGCTTTCCCACTAGGTTAGTTCTGAACCTCACTCTGTTGAGCTCAGAGGCCCAAGCTGAAGCAACACCCTTATTCTCCAGCCAG
>NC_022019.1:10591125-10596292 GCF_000317375.1 Microtus ochrogaster | reverse complement strand
GAGTCCTTCTCAAGAGCACAGGATCTGAGTCCCTAGGGTGCCTTCCCACTGCAGGACACGCTCCTAAGACAGTGCTCCTGCTCTTCTGTGCCAACCCAAATCAGCCTCATGCTTTCAGGCCTGATCCTGTGCACACTAGCTGGGATATGGACCTGCTAAGGGAAGACCCCTGGGCAGTAAATTCTGAGCTTGCTGGTCAGCAGGGCTCCTTGTACGTGGCACAGGGTCAATGAGTAAATCAAATGCCACGTTAACTACAAGAGGTTAAAACGGATACCAGAGATTTGATGAGAAACAAATAGAACCTCATTTAAACTATGCTACTAATTTTGTGGAAAATTCCTGGTTTCCTGAAACCATGGAAGGGGGAAGACTAAGAGAAAGAGGAACTCCATGAGGCATGGGGCTCATATTTATAAGCACAGCACTTGGGAAGCTGAGACAGGAGGATCACTACTGGTTCTAGGCCAGTCTAGGCTATACAGTGAGACCCTGGTCCAAAAAAAAAAAAAGTGACAGAAGTAAGCTGCTCTCTACCATCCCCGTTTAGGCAAGGGACTGATTACTGCCGGATCTGCCTCTCATCACTGACTTTTCCTGGGCCATCCAGTACAAAAAACAAACAACATTCCCAGCATTACTTTGGATGCCTGGAAGGCAGGTACCATGAGATGTCTGAATTCCACCTATTCACAAATATGCTCAGGTTTTCTGATATGAAAAAGAATTTGTGATGACAACTTATTTTGTCAGCTTGACAGGATCTAGAGTTACCCAGGAGACAAACCTCTGAGTATATATCTGTGAGAGAGTTTCTAGATTGTGCTAATTGAGGCAGGGAACCCCAATGAAAATGTGGGCATTATCATTGCACAGGCTAAGGTCCCTGGCTCAATAGAAGGTAGAAAGAAGTCAAAAGCCGAGCAATAGCACTCATCAGGGTCTATCTACTTCCTGACTGTGGCCAGCAGCCTCAGGGCTCCCTTGTTGTCCCCCTCTGCTCCCCCCATCCACACTGTGATTAGCCAAAATGCACTTTCCTTATTCACATTGCTTCTGTCAAGCATTCTGTCCCAGCACCCAGGGAAGTAACTAACATAGCACCTAGAACATCACCACAGAAGCAGAGGGCAGAATCCAACTGCTAAGCATCTTCTTTTAGAGGACCTGGAGCCACATGTTCTAGCACCACGAGTCTCAGCAAGAAGCCTGGGAGGACCAGATCAGGACCATCTGCGCCCATGGGGTCCCCACACCTACCGTTCTGAGTGAGCTTTGTAGAGCAAATGAGGGTGGCGATCTGGAAGCTGTCCTTCGTGCTGTCCTTGCTGGGTGTGAAGACGGATGGGTTCTTGGATGCCTGGAGTTCTTTCTCTTCCATCTCTGCTTTGGTCCCAGGCAGGGTCAGATAGTATTTAGCATCTTCCATTTTCTTGTTATCACCCTATAGAGGAAGCAAGTTAGAAAAAGCAGAAACTGGGCAATATGACTCATACACTAATAAGAAAAATGCTCCCCAAGAAGAACATGACCATTCTTAGTAGGAGATGTGTGACTTTATCAAATCACATTTATAATCCCCTAGAATTTAGACACTATCTTCCTACAGAATTTGCAGAAGAAATAACTTTATCATGGAATAATAATGCAGTAAGTTATGAACTACAAATGAGAACCCATTCTCTGCCAGAAGTGAATACATGCGTTACAGAATAGGTTGAGTTTGATCCTCTTGAACTGATACAAGGACATGTGTATATGTCAGTGGGCCAATGGAGAAAGGAGTAGCTAGCTCCCTGTGGATTCTGAAACTATTCAGAGACTAAAGACATGCTAAAGAAAGAGAATGTGCATGGGTGAGGCACAACTCAGACGAGCTGCCTGCTATGCATCAGCTGCAATCTGCCAAATACTGCTGGGGAACTGAGATCTCCCGGTATGTACTTTAAACTCTAAAGTCTCAGTAGGCGTAGGACTCAGAATAGTGAGCAAGGAAAAGCAGCAGGGCCCAGACAGTAAAGAAATGGGGCCTTGGTTACAGTGGTATGAAAACCATATATATGACACCTTGCCAGGTTCTAGCGAGGCACAGCCCTCCACTGTCTATGTCATGGATGATGGACAACGGGATCAGGGCCCCACCCATTACTAATAAGGACCAAGGCACGCCCTCTACCCTATAGGGAGATGCTCCTGGAAGACTCAACAGTCATGCAACTCACTCTTCCACGAGAGGTGCTAAAACCACAAAGTTATGACCAGGGGCCCTCTAGACTTTAGAGGGTGGGCACATTAACTTTCAATAGATTTCTGAAATTAATCATATAAATCCCAAATAAGCCTGAAAAACCACATTCAAAGGGAACAGGTGTGTATTGAGCCATCCTGATGTCGGGGTCTATGAGCATCACCTTGTATACCACCAGATCATGCCTCCCGTCCCGCAGGGTGGTGCCGTCCGTGTTCATCAGTTTCACAAAGGCCACCCCAAAAGCTCGCTCTGATTTATCTCTGGCTGAAAAGACAGAAGGATATGCCTAAGCCATCGGGATGGGCACCAAGAGGAGACGGCTGTGCAGTTAATTTCACATTCGCCCTGGGGTGTGATGTTCAACTACAGGATAATAAACATAGGCCAACAGCAAGCTTGTCTGTGTCACAGCTGCTCCCAAACTGAGAATGCCTGATATTTCACATATGGACTATTTTCTATATTGCCTGATGAATAAGACCACCATCTACTGAATCATCCAAACCAGAATGTGGTACTGACCAATCTCAGTCCTGTCAATCAAAGCCATGCCCAACATATCTATGTAGTTTGGTCCCTTTCCCTCTCCATGCCTTGTTCCTACCCAAGGCCAAGGCAGGCTCACCTACCAGTTTACCTCCGTAAATCCTTCCTCCTATCTCCACGCCTTTGCTATCCAACACTTTCTCCACACAGTAGGAGGGAGAACTCTCAAATCAGGCTCATTTATGGTCATTCCCCTGCCTTAACTCCTTTAATAAAGCTGGAATTTGGTGACTTGTACTTCTAACTCCAGCTGCTTGGGAAACTGGGGTAAGAAGAATGCAAGCTGGGAGCCACCCTGGGCTACATACTGAGCCACCCTGGGCTACATACTGAGCCACCCTGGGCTACATACTGAGCCACCCTGGGCTACATACTGAGCCACCCTGGGCTACATATTGAGACCCTGTCTCAAAAATAAGCAGCTACAAAAGTATAGGGCTAGGGATGCAGCCTCAGGTGCAAAGTTGTCACTCACAGGGCTGTGGATTCAATCCCAAGCACTCGGAAAAAAACAATACACTATTCTGTTTTCCTGATACCTTATGAATTCTGATCTCAAACGGGCAATTTTTTCACTTTTTCAAATTCTTTTCAAACTCACAAAGCATGTCAGGAAACAGTCCATGTGAAATGGGAATGCGTGGCCACAGCCCTCCTAACTTACATTCTTGAGATGATCTGTGTCGGAAGGTGAACCTGATGTGGCAGCGTGTGACCTCCTCGATGGCAATGAAGACCTGCAGAAAGGGGAGGAGTCAGAAGTCACAGCTGACTTGGGGTCAGGTCCTCTCAACTGTAAGGCATGTTTCTGATGAAGACCATATACACAGACGGCATACAGCATGATGTCTTGACTCTGCATACATTCTGCCCTGTTCCAATCGGGATAATTAGCCTGTCTACTGCTTCAAGCCTTTGCAATTTGCTCCGGGTGACCATATACAAATCCTTCCTCTTAAGTATTCTGAGAAAAAGGGACTTAGGTTTGGCTTTTGTATCTTATCTCAGCACAAGTTCCTTCAGAGAACCCAGGCTTCATTCTTAGAGCTATTCTGAGGCAGAAAGAATCTCAGAGGGAGACCATTCTGCTGTTTATCATAGTTTTGGAGTTTAGACACATTATGTGCCTGGCATTCAGAGGAACAAGACCTGGATTTTGAGGTCTACATAGGACCTTTCCAACTGGAGGTCCCATTCAGATACAGTGGTGACCAGTGTCTATAAGAGAAGGGAAGATAAAATACTAGGTTGGAGAAGTTTTCTGTTGTAGAGAGCAGTACAGTAAGTTACAGAAGACAGTGTAACATTATTCACGGCTAAAACCCAGAGGAGTTTACAAAGCCTGAGATGAGTAGCTTTAAAAAACACAATATGCCCAGGAGTGGTGACATGTGCCTTTAGTCTCAGCAGGTGGATCTAAGTTCAAGGCAAGCCTGGACTTTTTGGCAGTTTCTAGGATAGCCAGATGCTGTGGGACAATGGTCTTGTACCCTGTAAAGATTTGTCACTTCTACTGGTTTAATATAATGCTGATTGGTCAGTAGCCAGACAGAAAGTATAGACAGGGCGATCAGGACAGGAGAATTCTGGGAAGAAAAAAGGTTTAGTCTGCAGTCATCATCCAGATGTAGAGGAAGCAAGATTAGACTACCTTATTGATAAAAGGTACCAAGCCACGTGGCTAACACAGACAAGAATTATGGGTTAATGTAAGATGTAAGAGTTGGTTAATAAAAAAGCCTGAGCTACCAGGCCAACCAGTTTATAATTAACGTGGGCCTCTATGTGTTTCTTTAGGACTGAATGGCTGCAGAACTGGGCAGGACAGAAACCTCTGTCAACAGTCAGAATTACAGAGTGAGAACTAAAAAAAAAAAAAATCACAATATAAATTCATATGAACAGCATCATAAAAAATACAGACTATAGAAGAATGTGAAAAAATAACTGCTTCCTGAGATATGAAGACAATGTTTCTGTCTGTGGACTTTCTGCTTAGACCCTCATAGAACCATGTCAACCTCACAATAGGTGCTGCTGCAGCCCCACATTCAGAGTGACCTGTTTTAGGTTGACCCCAAGGTGTTGAGGGACCTCAGGAGTCATTTCCCTGGGGCTACCACCTTCTGGGGAAGAGGTCACGGCAACATCCTACTTCCCTGTCTAGTTTTAAGGCTACTGGGAGCCTACAAGGAGATGCAGGATCTGAAAGCACCTTGCAATTCACGAAACCCTTCCTAACAGTGAAGAGGCCCTGAACATGTGGGCAGGGGCCAACAAGAACAACACAGGAAGCTGATGGAAGAGGGAGAACATCTTTGCTTGTCTGCAGCATCTTGGCAGTCCGCCACCTTCCTACGACCATTCTCT
>NC_022019.1:10587271-10590961 GCF_000317375.1 Microtus ochrogaster | reverse complement strand
TCTCAGTAGTCCTCATTGTCCGCTATGTAAGTCCGGTTTTATCCCATGCTTTTTCAGACCCAGGCTAGCTGGTCTTGGTGAATTCCCGAAAGATCATCCCCATATTGTCTCAGTTAGCTTTTTAAAAGGGGAGTTCCGCCGGGCAGTAGTGGAGCACACCCTTAATCCCAGCACGCGGGAGGCAGAGGCAGGCATGAGTTAGAGGCCAGCCTGGTCTACTAGAGCTAGTTCCAGGACAGGCACCAAAGCTACAGAGAAACCCTGTTTCGAAAATCCAAAAATAAAAAATAAAATAAAAATAAAAATAAGAAAATAAAAGGTGAGTTCCTTGAGAATTTCATATAATGTATTTTGATCATATCCCTGCCACCACCATCCCAGCCCATCACATTCATCTCTTACTACAGCTTATTTGAAACATCCAGATACGGTAAGAAGGATTTGGGATTTAAGACAGGAATCTAGACAAGGGTCAACAGTGGAAGGTGCTAGAAACAGAGTTATTACCTTGACAGTCTCGTACCAACAAGGCTGCTTGACTTGGTAATACACCACTGACTTGTACTCTGAGACGCCTTCGTAGCCAGCACCGGGATGAATGGCTTTCTTTGGTTGGAAAGACACAATTAGAAGATGATACTAGGTGAAGAAAAATACGGCTAGAGAAAAATGTTTCTGAATATCTAACAGCCAAAACACAACTCAAAAGCAGAGGTGTAGTGGACCTGAGGAGAGCCTGACAGCGCTCATCCTCCTTGCACTGGAAGCCTTGATTCTGAACACGCAGCAGGTGCACTTTGTACCTGGCGTGCATTACATCACACCATACCACCAAACGCGCCTCGATCCCCTCAGCCCCAAGTACTGCATGCTATGAACTGCAGTGTTTTTACTGAACACAGAGTTTCCTGCTTCTAAAGAAACATGACGGCTGAATTATGCACAAGGACTGAATACTTGGGGAGCATCATTCAAGGACATCTAGGTTTCAGGAGCCTAGACTTTGACTTGTAGATCCCAACGCAATTAGGTGGGGGGTGACAGAGGCCTCCTGTGGCCACCGTGACTTCAGACCCTCTGAAGTCAAAGTTAAGATGTCCTTGCTTATATGGCCGGAAAGCAGCCAGAGTCTGAGGAACTTTTGACTGAGTCAGCATACCCCGTTCCCCTTCTGCCTCTGCCTCTAATGTCTGCATTTCCCTATAAAAGAACTTCACTTGGGTGTAGGTTTCTAATGCCTAACACTGGAAATCACCAATAGCTGACCTACACCCAAGGGTGCCTGCCTTTAGCTTCACAATGCTCCTTCATGTAGGTGACTGTTGGCGCGACTGGCCCAGGTAATGGCAGTGTGCCTTTCAAGACAATTGGGACACTTTTGCCACTCTGCTCAAGCTTGAAAATGTCAAAGAACCGGATAACCTAAAGTTAAGTGGCCTGTAATATCTCTGCACAGGGGAAGTATCAAAATAGACCTAAATGGCTCCAGGTGTAAAACTGTCCATGAAAAATCACAACTTTGTCAGGTTTTATGTATTTTCCTATGACAAAACATTGAGCGTGCTGGCGTGTGCCTATAATGCCAGCACACAGGAGGCAGAGGCAAAAGGACCACAAGTTTGAGGCAGCCTCAACTATCTAGCAAGTCCCTTCCTTAAAAATCAAACAAAGCCAGGCAGTGGTGGCACACGCCTTTAATCCCAGAACTCGGGAGGCAGAGGCAGGCGGATCTTTGTGAGTTTGAGGCCAGCCTGGTCTACAAGAGCTAGTTCCAGGACAGGCTCCAAAGCTACAGAGAAACCCTGTCTCGGAAAAAACAAAAACAAAACAAAACAACAACAACAACAACAAAACCCAAAGAACAAAATCTCAGAAAAGAAGAGCTAAACCCTTCACTGACAGAAGTCTGAACGGGAGCCTGTTGCCACTACAGAGCAGGTGTGACAGCGGTGACATTTGTGGGGGACTCTGCGTACCTCCAAAAGGCTGCCATCTTCATCAAACACAGACATGGTGACCTCCACGTTCTTAGGTGTCTTCTTCTTCCCCTTGTCAAACTCCCCGTGGATCAGGGTGACGTAAATATCATTTCGAACATCCCCTGCAAGATGACAAGCCTCTGGTGAGTGCTGCTGACAACTCTCTCCAAAGTCACACGATACAACTAGCAGAAGATAAACTAAACAGGAAATGGTCTGGTGGTGACGACCAATTCATTCCACGCAAGTCTTTTCCTGCTCTCTCATTCCACCTTTACTAAGTATCCAGATGTCTTTGACATACATGTTTTAAAAAGATTAAGTTTTTTTTTATTAGTGTACACACACATAAATATACATGTGCCTGCCACAGCGTGAGTGTGGGGGTCAGCGGACAACTTCTCTGGAGTCAGTTTCCCCATTCCATGTTCTTTTCGAGGCAGTGTCTCTATTGTTACTTCAACTGCTGCCCTGCCCTCGCAAGCTTCCAGGCAATTCTCCCGTCTCCCGTCTTACTGAAGGAATGCTGGAATAACAGATATGAGCCCCCACACCTGGCTTTTTACATGGATTCTACAAGTCATCAGGGTTGTGTAGCAAGAGTTTTATCCATTGAGCCACCTCAGAGACCCAATTCTTTTCAATAGTAATTCCTTGTCACATTTAGGAAGACATGCCTAATAATATGCACATATTATATGTTGCTAGGCTGTCCAGCAGATTTTTAATAGTGTCTTTCAGGCCCCTTGTTTCTGCAGGTAGCTGAATGTGGGCATGGTTTCTGAAAAATACAACCCAGGAACACTAGCAGTACACTCATGGGGACAGGCAGTCCCACTGTGAAAGCAGTAATCTGTTAAAAGGAAAGAAGAGCGTGAGCAAATTGGGGGTAGAAAGAGTAAGCCAGGGTCGTGATGGAGGAAACAGATGGCCAGATGGTCTGAAGTCCAAAGGACTTGGTGCTAAAGATGGGGACAAAAGACAATCGACAGATATATGTCAAAAGAGTATCCCCTTACCCAGGGGCAGAATAGGGTTGACAGAGAAAGCTAACCTATTAAGGGCTGAACTGGACTTTCCTCCATTCATTTGTTGAAGTCCAAGGCCTTCCGAATGCCTGTATTTGGAGACAGGACATTTACTCAAAAGGTAACTAAAGCGAAATTGGGTCATTTTCTAATCTGACTGATGCCCTTACAAAAGGAAATGAGAGCACAGTCATTGAGAGAGATAGCTGTCTGCAAGCCTAGGGAATCCACGCAGCCTCCAGAAAGGTGAAAGAGTAAATCCCCACTGTCATGGGCCCTTTTCTGTGGTGTTTGTTCAGACGGCCCTTGGTAACTAAAGTAGGGTTTAAGGACCAGACACTGAAGAATGACTAAGGAAAACAGAAGGTGCCTGGAAAAGGTCCCAGTGGAATGGATAAAGGGAACTCTGGTGTCCCTTGTGGGAAGAGAAGGGCAATGTTCAGAGGAGGGAATGACCAATCATCAGGGGCAGCTCAGGCTGACCTCTAACTCATGATCCTCCTGACTCACCCTCCACAGTGTCCACAGTGGTCAGATTACAGGCAGGCAGGCAGACACCACTCAATCAAGCTAGCCACTGCCTGCCATTCTGAAAACATGTCTCAAGAACAAAACTAAACAGTAAAAAAAGCGAAACATCTCTCACAAATGCTGGTGAGTTTATAGTTGGGTGAAAACAGGTT
>NC_022019.1:10563984-10587071 GCF_000317375.1 Microtus ochrogaster | reverse complement strand
CACAAATGCTGGTGAGTTTATAGTTGGGTGAAAACAGGTTTGCAATGGATGAATAATGGATGTCATTTTATGAAGAAAGACGCAACCGCCTCCCTTTTGCAGAAATTCTTACTCTTCATGCTATGAGTGTTCATTAAAACACCCTTCACACTCAGGCAATGTGTGTTCAACAAGCTACCACTCCCTTTAACTTCCTAAAGGTGAAAAAGGGCCCCAGTTACTCTCAAAAGATCTGTTCTCACGTAGTATGTGGAAAGTTGGTTTTCTAGAATTTTTCAAATGTGATATGGCTGGCTGTCCACAAGTCTCATTACTACAAACCAGTTCATAGGATTATTAATCCAGTTCCTCGGAGTACGATTCCCTTCGACTGCTATCGATTCTAGAGAATTAATGTGTGAAGTTGGCGGACTCAGGAGACTGTAACTGCGGTCACTAACATTTGGCGAAAAGCTGGGATCAGAGCACAAATGGGGAAATCGTTGGGCGAATGGGCAAGCAGAGCACAGTTAGGGCTTATGGGAGCACAGCAGAGCATCTCAGAGACGGAGCTGAGCACGGGGGCCCAGCATAGCTGATGACATGAGGGGGAAAAGCGCTTGTTAGTGAAGTAGCAGCTTAATCTCCTGAACTGCAGACCCTGGATCGCCAGCTTGCTTTCGGAGTGAAAAGTCAAGTTGGGGAAGCATGTGTGCAGAACAGATGGGAAAGAGTGAGCTGAGAATGCTGGGTGATACTTAACGGTGTTTTCGTGATCCTGCCCCTTGAAAAGTCTTTTAGGATGCTGCAACTCTCTGTCACCAGCTTCTTGGCGCCATTGACCCTAAATGATGTCCTCTTAGGGACCCAGATCACCTCAACTGTCTGAACAGAGGTAGTCCTTCCTTCTGACATGAAAAAGAAATATAAAACAGGACTCAAGAGAAATGTGTACCTGGCAGGATTATTTCTGGAAAGCCCATTTTCCGAGCGATGGCTGTGCATCTGTCCACCAGGTGTGAAAAGTTCTTCTGAACCTGTGCGAGATCACCTGGCAGTAACTTTAAGGATACCCAAAGACCTGTAAGGAAAAAAAAAAAGATGAGCTTCCGGTTCTCTGTATGATCTTTGCAACACACACATAGAAGCTTGTGTGAGACCAACCAGACACCTCATGATAAACATAAACCCTCCCAGGGTGACGTCATTTCAATGACACGTCCTTCAAACTCACTAGCGGACTTGAGAAGTCAGCAGAGACAGCTGACTTCAGAGGAGAACAAGGAGTGAGGATTATCCTAGTTGATACCAAAGTACGTTTGTTCCAAGCCAAAAAGCATGCATCCGTCATGGTAAAAAGGATACAGACATGAGCAGAAACTGTGGGATTACACACACAACATGTGGCACCTTAAGAAGTGACGGCAGAGGTGGGAAAAACCACAAGTAAAGAAATGAGTTTCTGGGCCTAGAGAGATGGTGCGATGATTAAGGAAACTTGCTGCTTTTTCGGGGACCCAAGTTTGACTCCCAGCACCAATGTTGGGCAGCTCACCATTGTTCGTCACTCCCAGGGAATCTGGTACCTTCTTCTGGTCTCTATGGGCATCCGCACATGTGGCAGATACTCAAACACCCATACAGACATAAACGGGAATAAATAGCTGTTAAATATTTGAAAATTAACCTTTTTAAAAAAGGATTTATTTGTTTTTATGTGTATGAGTGTTTTTGCCAGTATGTGTGTCTTGTACCATATGCATGCCTGGTGCCCAAAGAGAGACCTGGAGTTACAGATGCTGTAAGCTACCATGGGGGTGTGGGGAATGGAACCCAGGTCCTCTCCAAGAACAGGAAGTGCTTTGAACTCCTGAGCCATGGCTCCAGCCCTGGAGTTAATCCCTTATTAAAGCCAAAGAAACAAATTCTAAAAGCAAAATAATTATCCACATATAAACTGAAACTTTTGATATATAAAAATAATGTAAAATTTATTAAATGATATCAGTGACAAAGATCCTCACAAAAAAATATAGCATGCCGGGCAGTGGTGGCGCATGTCTTTAATCCCAGCACTTGGGAGGCAGAAGCAGGTGGATCTCTGTGAGTTAGAGGCCAGCCTGGTCTACAAGAGCTAGTTCCAAGACAACAGAGAAACCCTGTCTTGAAAACCAAAAAAACAAAAAACCAAAAAAGAAACAAAGCAGAGAGAGAGAGAGAGAGAGAGAGAGAGAGAGAGAGAGAGAAGAAAAGGAAATATGACATGAATACACAAATCACAGAGAAGCAGAAGTCTGTGGATGTTTTACCATACCAAAAACTAGAAAATGTGTCTTAAAGAAAACAGAAGAACAATTATCTTCCTTACAAAATTTGAGATAGGAGACCAGGACACTCATGGAGCTGTTAGACAATACAGACTCAAGGTGCTTATCTAGATACTTGGGGACCAGAGTCTACTTGCCACAGGGCAGGGCACGCAGGATAAACACTCTGAGGACCAGCACAGGCAATGCCTGGGCCTCATCTGGGCTGAAGCTGGTACCCACCACTAACCCAGAAGTCCTACTTCTGAGAGTTCCCGAATAGTGTTTCCCAAACATTAAGGAAGCATCAATACAGATTGTCAATTCACCATGGCAGGGTGGCTTCAATTTACAGTGCTGATGAGACAGGAGATACTTGTTACATGCCCAACCCTAACCCATGGGGCTAGATGTTAAAATGGAGTCACTGGTGGTCAAGTTCTACAGCTTTAAAAGAAAAGTAAATTGTTATCTGGCCTTCTGAGAAATCAGGAAAGAAAGATAAGAAGCAGATGTCCCAAACAGCCCCTGCCAAGCCCCCTTTGTTTCACTCCTTAGATTAAAAATAATCTGATTGCCCCCAAACAACTGCCTTTTCCTTTTTTTCTCCTTCCCTCCCCCGACTCCCCCCCTCCCTCTCTCCTTGTCTCCTTCCTTCTCTCTCTATAAAACCCACACGCTCCTGTTTAGCCTGTCAGAAAACTAATCCTGCTTTGTGGAATGAAGTGTTGCCTGGTTGTCAAAGAGAAACAAAACTCAATCAAAATATTTAAATTAAATGTTATAAATTTGGTTTGGAGCATTTTAAACATTAGAATGGTATACAACCACACACACGCACGCACGCACACACACACACACACAGATACTTGTGATAAATAAAGAGACATCTGAAAAGGGCTTGTTCTATTCAGAAGCAAGAAAGGAATGGCATTGTTTTCTGTTTTGTTTCAAAAAGGAAATCCTATGTAAACAGTGTTAGTATAAAAATGTTCTTCTCTAATTAAAATTATATTCTTAAATGAAAAACTCTAAAGAGAGTAGAGTTCTTCCTTTGTGAGCCTGAAGAGTTGAGTTTAGTCTTCCAACACCCATATGAATCACTGGTAGGTTCGACAGCCAACCTATAATTCCAGTGTCCAAACGGCAGAGACGGTGATTTCCAGATTACATTAGCTAACTAGACAAGCTGAAACAGTAAGACTCAGACCTCCACGTTCAAACACATACATGCATGTACACTCCTACCTGTGTGCCCACACATACGTAAACAAGCAGACACAAAGAAACATCCTAAAAAGGGAAAACTCTATTTTCAGATTTATTTATTGCTCTTATTTCTTTCTACCTGAACAACTGTAACAGTGTGTTTTCTTGATTGTCCTCCTGTTAAAGAGCAGTTACAGAGCAGTGAAGAGCGGACACTGGCTTGAAAGGTTTTCACACCTGGTTGCCATCTTGGCATTTGAATTCTGATGTTTTAACTATTTTTCCTTACTATTAGGATTTGAAACGTTTCCACAAGAACTTCTCTTAGCCAAAGCCATCAAAAGACAGGTACATGGAGACTCCAGAGAAAATCTAAATGCTCTGCAAGGTAGCCTCTAAGTTCTTATTAATGGATATTCATTTGGGTTGCTTCCATCTCCTTCTTTCAGAAAACGTATGAAGGAATACGCTTATTGAGGGCACAGTGCATAGTCACTCCTGAGTCACAGTTTGTTGGCACATTTACTTCGAGTTAACACTGGGAACAGAGGGCAGAGGGCGGGAGGGAAGTCTGTTCCACAGAACCTTCCACATTCAAGCCTGGTTCCATTAGGGAGGGGGAATGGCTGAGGATCTTCAGCAGGAGATGCCTGAGGAGGGTGGTGTCCAGGGAAGGCTCTTCGGTGTCAGAGAGCTGGTAAAAGGGCAGTTCAGGGACCTTGCTCTGGATGTTTTCTTCCACCCTAGCCAAAGTCCCCTCACCCTGGGCAGGCCACGTACCTTGTCCTTTGTGATTCACTTCCTTTGCCGCTATCACTTTATTTAAAACCGAAGTGAGTGGCTCGTTCTCTCCAATCACGTGTGAGGTTATCAAGGGTGACATGATAAGCTGTCTCTGGCGGATGTAGGTTTCCATGGCAATTCTGGGAAAGACAGGGGAGGTAAGGAGAAAGCCGGAAGCAGAGATAGTCTCCGAAGCATGACCTGAGACCATGGAGGTCTCACAAGAACAATCCGGAAATACAAACACAAAACCTCACCAGAGGGTTCTGATGCCAATGACTAATGATAGCAAGTGGTTGCTTTGGATTAAATTCCTGCAGGGGCCCCCATCAGACCAGGCTATGGTCAACATGGAGTCGCTCATCACGGTGCAAATGTAGTGAAGGCTGAAGTCAAGTGGAATATCTACCTTCCAAGACCTGAGCGTGGAGAGACAACAGCCCAGCTCCCCCAAAGAGGCTGTTTCCAGCAAGTGAGCTAACAAAGTTCCTCAGAGAAGGTGCCTACAAAAGGGACCTGATGCTGACCCACCAGTTAGCCACCCTTCTGTTTTCTGTCCCTGCCTTAAAAGCAAGATAACTTAGCCATGACTAATGCCATGTTTGCTTTCTGCTCCGTCTGTAAGTCAATCTCTGCTTGGCTCACTCGCACACATATTCTGTTGTATGGCAAGCAGTGTTGCCCAATCCTACATTATAAGGATTGGGAAATAAAACAGAAAATAAGGTCAACCACATAAACTATTACAATTTTGTCCCTGGCACACTTTCTTCCCTTCCTTCTTCTGTTTTCTGTGTGTGTATATGTGTGCGCACACAAGCATGTATGTATATGTGTGTCATATGCATATTGAGATTATAATATAATTAAGTATAGTTATAACATTTCTCTCTTTCATTTTCTTCCTCCAAATCCTCCAATATCTCTGCTCTAATTTATGGCCTCTTTTTTCACTAATTGTTATTGTTATATTCACATATGTATATACAGGTATATTCCTAAATAAAACCTGTTCAGTTCATATAATGCTATCTGCATGTTTTCAAGGCTGACATTTGGTACTGGAAGACCAATCGATATGTTTCCCCCCTGGGGAAGGCCACCTCTCCAGCCCCCATTTTCCTCAGCTGTCTGTAGTTGTTTGTGTAAGGTGGAGACCTTGGGGCTTTTCCTCATTCACTTTGGCATGTGTCCATTGGTGTCTTCCTTGTTCAGGGCACATTAGGGCAGTCATGTTGGTAAGGTTTTAGGGATGCAGCTTCTTATGTTCCTAGGAGACACAGTCTCACAGCAAACTGCCTGCTCCTCTAGCTCTATCTCTCCACCTTCTCTTCCCTAAGCCTTGGGATTGACTGGAAGCAAAGAAGAAGGTGCGGGTGGGTGGCGAAGGCCAAGTGTTGAAACAGCCGAAGTTCATTCGACTCAGTGCTCAAGAACAAGTTAAACAGTTAAAGTTAGAGGCAATGCTCAGACTCTTAGATTTGGCTGCTGGCATGGGACTGAAGGGAGAGCCAAGGGACAGGAAACCTGGCTCCTGGGTCTAGCTCTCCCTGATGGTAGACTCTGCAGGATGCTATTTCCCTGAGGCCTGCATCACAATGGCCATTTGATACATGGACACAGCAGGGGTGCAGGACAATGGAAAGGGGTTCCCCCCCTCAAAATGATATTAACTCTAGGATTGCGATGGTTACCCAGCAAATGAGACCCATGGAATGAGCACATCAGGTGAGGTCCACAGACGGAGAGGTCAAAGGACCAAATACATCACCCCCCTCTCACTCCGGTTCTCTTGAAGTTGTCCCTGGCAACTGCATTATCATCCTGTTGCTGTGCAATTGTGTCTAGCTTTCTCTGCCTACCAGACAGCCTTCTTGGTGTAAATAATAAAATATAATGCAACATGGGCTGGAAATGGGGGGCTGTTTTCTTTGAATGGCTACCCCAGGTGTATTAGCAGAATTCACATATGAACCCCATTCACCATAAGCCACTGCAGCTTAGGAAAGTAGGAGACAGGCCTGGGTTGCAACAGGGAACATGAGCACCATTATACAGTGGCTGCTTGCTGCACAGGGTGGTAATCAAATTAGGGCTGGGGTCTTTAATAAAAGCATGTGATATTTCGCAGTGGGACCACCTCAGTGTTCACAGCTACCACGTGGACAGTGATTCAGAAGTTGGGCAGGGATGCATAATACTGAATAAAGAAGTCCATAAAGGTGAATATAAATAAGGGAATTTTTCACATAGATTTTTTTTTGTCTGTGAATGAGAATCTGAATATGTTGACATGTTTCTATATGAAAGAGTAGTAATATTCATGGATCTGAAAGTTTTATATATGTACATGTCACATTTATGATATCTGTCTATCTCTATATAAAATGTTTGCTTTTTTTAGATAAGGTCTCACTATGCTTCACAGGCTAGCTTCACATTCATAATCCTCCTGCCTCAACCTTTTAAATTATTGGGATTACAGGTATGCACTGTGCCCCCCAACTCCGTTTTGTATATTTATATTTATTCAATGCATTTTATCTGCTTACTATGTTAGATTTAATATATTTAGAAATGTAATCCCATTTATTGGTGATGAATTAAATCTATTTATCTAATATACCTGTCTAAGCATATTTACATATGTCACACAACACACATGCACACTGCCAAATATCACATTTCAGTCACCTTTGAAAAGCTACATACTTGATGGTGGTCCGATAAGACTCTGTCGCTGTGTGACATTGTAGCTACCTTACCTTACTTTATACTCCATCATGTTGACACAAATTGTCTAAAGATGAACTTCTCATTAAGTCCCCTCATTAAGCAACACATGCCTGTATGTACGTGAGTGTGCACGCATGTGGGTAAGAGACAATAGTTTATGATACCAAAGTTATTGGATAATCAAGATCCACACCGAACTATGGGAAATACTGAGTCCTCCGTGCTCTTGAAGCTGGTAAGTAGGGTGAAGACTATTAATTGTATATTTTAAAAGTAGTTAGTAGCAGCCTCTGGAAACAAGAAAATCTACCCACACATGCTTCCGCACTATTAACTTTAGAATCCTGCAAAGAGGCTTAAGATGGAGCCCTGAGTCAAGTTCTGAGCTGACCCTGCCCTGCACTACCAGACTGTCTCCCCCAGTTCCTTGCAGGAACCCTAACCGCCTTTCACACTCTTCCTGCCTAACCCCTCCCTACTGTACACGTGGTCCCTGGACCTGTGCCATTCGTTAGCAATACTCAGAGGCTTGTCGGATGCAGTCACACCTACTAAAGCAAATGGTGAGTCTAACAAGATTGTCCTGACAACTCCTATACATCATCCAGTCTGAGAAGTCATGTGATTCTTAATCAAACCTGTGCAACACAACAAAAGACAGCTACTCAGACACAAAGCATCTTTGACAATCAAATGACGTCATTCTCTGGATTCCAGGGCAGATATACGTGCCCTTTATTTTCTATTCTTCCAGTTCTTTCACTGAGCTAGGGAATGTTCAATCACCCTCTTCTGAATCCAACATGAAGCCCCCTGAACAAAGCATTCTGCAGAGGCCCGAGCTGAGAAGCCTTTACTTAAGTCTCCAGTAACAAAAAGGCTCCTCCCACCTGGTTCTGCATTCACGCCCACATTCAGATGGCTAACCTGGACCTGGAATCACCTGGGATCAACGCCAGATACTCACTGCTGAAAGGGAATAAAGTGCTGCTTCTCTTCATCGTCCACCTTCCCATGTATGATATCAGTAATGTCCATCACTAGGAGAGAGATAAAGGTCATTAGAGACACTAATGGTTCCATGCCTCACTGAGCTGTACAGAAAAGGTTGGTATCGCAAACACAGAGCACCAGAAGAAGAAAGGAACTGGGGACCAAGCCATAACAATTACCTAAAGTGCCACACCCAGCAGGTGTGAAATGTCATGAAAGGCTCAGACTTTGTACATCCAACCCTGTAGGACACACCTACAAAACTCTGCAAGACTGAACTGAAAGTTCCTGAGACTAAGTTCCTGAAAGCCTTAAGCCTGATTTTTCTTATTAAGTCTTCAGTGAAAGCCATAGAGAACACATGTTTCTAGCAGACCTGTTAGAAGAATTCAAAGTCTAGAGATAAATTCAAGATGAACTGGCTACCTGTGTCATTAATTTGATACACTCTTGGTTTCTACACAAGCCTTAAGCGTCTCACAAAACAAACCTTCAGTCATTGGTTCCCCTCAGCCCTGACCCAGGAGAGAACTTCACTAAAGCCTCCAGGTAAGCCTGCTGCAATCCTTATCTCACTAACACAGAGGTGAGGAGCCCCACCTAGGCATGGAAAGGGTTAACTTGCCCTTGGTCACACGTTTTGATTTTGTTGTTGGTTATGTTCATTTGTTCTGTTTTTTAGGTGTGTGTCTGTTTGTTTTTGTTTTGTTTTAGAGTGGTGGGATTGAATTTAGGGACTTGCAGATGCCAGGGAAGCAAGGCACCACTGGGCCACACCGCCACAGTTAGTTTAAGTTCTCAGCAAAGCCAGGGTACGCATTAACAGTGACCACAAAGCCAAATCACATAACCACTATGCCCAGCTATTGGGAGGATTAATGAGCAAGGTGCAAAGCTGCTGGCTGACAGGAGGCAGCTCCCTGGTAAGAGGTGAAACTTTGGTTAATAAATTACATCCTGGCCATAGAACATATATTATCATACGGCCTGTCTGTTGACGAGAGAAGTACGTACTGAAAAATACAATAATGCGTGCAATATCCAGAAACACACTCTCTCTCTGACTCCCATGCACACACACATACATAGATTACCACAGAAAAGCAGACTAAAGCCTCCGGCATAATGTTTCAGTTTCCTTGGCCTATTATGCATAGCATGACCTCAAATACATCTTTGGTAGACAGAGAGATACATTTACACCGCCATGTGGATAGCTAAAGAGAGTTGGATTCCTTGTATCTTTTGAGACTCCACTTTAATTCCTGATAAAGTAGCAATGCCAAGCAAGGCAGGGTGGCACAAACCTATAATCTCTGCACTGGGAAAGCCGAGACAGGAGGATCTTTGTAAGGTTCAGGCCAGCCTGGGCTACAGAATGAGACGGTGTCTCAAAAAGCAACACTGCTTCCCTGAGCAGCAGGTATGATGGGAACAGTTCAGAAGACATGGTACATAGACAGTGTGCCACTCAGGGGACAGAAAGGCCACCTCCTTAGCCACAGAAGCCATAAGGTTTAGTGAAGAACATGGACTATCTGGCCCTGGTCCAGGAGCAAATTTCTGACATTTTACTGGTGACTTTCCAGAAGCACTACTGATCCAAATGTCAATAAAAGACAGAATATCTTTCTTGAAACTTAGGAGAGACTCCAAAGGTATAGGGCTGCTTGGGAGGTCCGGAGGATTGGTTTAGGCCAATATGGACCCTCTCTGAAGGCATTCAGGGACACAAAGTCACCTTTGGGAAGGAGTCTCCTAAGCAGGCAAGAGGTTTTGCCTTGGATCACAGCTCAGCAGCAGTGCGCCTGCTAGCATGTAGTCCTGCTGTGGGTGAGACATGGTGCTGGGCACAAAGGAGAAACAGCAGCAACATCAGTAACTAAAAGACTCAGGGACACAAGACTCAAGGAAAGAGAACTGGTCATGCTAGGGTATAAATATTGTGTGCCCGAGACTAACCATGACAACGTGATCTACGGCTTCCAGTGTTTAGAGGGCCCTCCTGGCATCTGTCTGCCCTCCAGCGGCCATTTACCTCCTTTTCTCTATCTCTTTTCGTTGCTATAATTGTAGTAAAAAATATATATATAGCATAGAAATCACCACCTTAACTACCTGTAAGTGTACAGTTCAGTGAAAGCAAGCACACTCCCCTTGTGTAACAATTACCATCATCCACAGCCAGAGCTCTATGTTCCCAAAGTGAACCCTATCCTCAGTAAGCAATTCCCCCTCTTCTTCCAGCCCTGACAATCCCTCAGCCGTCAGCTGACTCTCTGACTCCTCATATCAATGAATCACATAGCAGTTGGCTTTTTGTGCATATGGCTTATTTTACTTAGCTTCATGTTCTCAAGGTTCAGTCATACAGTGGCCTGAGGCAGAATTTCCATCCCTTTTAAGGCTGAATAAAAATTCCTTTATCTACTCATCTAGTGATGCACACTTGAGTGAACTGGTCTCCTTCAGCCCTTGTGAACAATCCCACTGTGCAAATGAGTACACATATGTATCTCTGAGACCTTGCTCTTCAGTTCTTTGGGGAATATGCCCCAAATGGGATCAGGGGATAGTTCCCCATTAGGTCTTTTAGAGATATTGAAGAACGGGGTCCCCAGACACTGTACCGCTTTCCTTGGGCTCTGGCATTCGTCATACCTGCTACTCCGAATGGTCTCCGGAGCCCACAGGTGTGCTTTTTGCCCTCCTTCAGCTCCATGCGGCCCACCCGGACAATCTGGCACACGAGGCTGATGCGTGGCCGGATGAGGTCCGTGCTGCTGAGGTCCTGTGGGTAGAGGACAGATGAGAGGTTGGCTGTCATGTCCTGCTCAGAGAACACTACCCCACGCTGAAACGCCGGAGCAGTGCCTCTCTTCCCACCCACCCGAGAACTACTGTGGCAACAGAGAAAATGACCATCTACTTACCTATGAAAGGGCGCTCTTTTCGTCCCTCGTCCCTACTTCTCATTTCTAGACTAGATCAGACTCAGCCCCCACCTCTGCAGTAGAGAGGTGGGCAAGGGGTTAGGAACCTGAGCATTCCCTGACACTTTGGGTCCTTCTGCTGTATGTCTTAGTACAGGCCACATCTCAGTGTCAAATGACATAAAAACTTGCATGATGTTGGCATTTTCTGGGCATCCACAGAAGCCTGTGAGAGCCCAGGCTGGCCTTGAACAGGCTAGGTAGCTGAGGTTGACCTTGAACTCCAGCTCTTCCTGCCTTCACCTCCTAAGTGCTTGGATCACAGGCGTGCGCCACCCCTCATTCCTCACTCCTGGCTCATCTCTTAAAGAACCCTGGAGGCAAGTGTAACCCAAGTATGGTTTTGTGAGGTTCCGCACCTGTTTCCTGAGAAGCCTTCTCCATAAACACTGGATAGCAAGAGGTGTGGGGGCAGGATTGGTCCTGTTAGCTGAGACTCCTGTGTGTGTATGTGTGTTCTGAAGGAGGGGTGAGTGATCCGGAAATGAGCTCATACATCTCATTCACTTAACATCAGAAATAACTTCATTATATCTCAGAACCCTTTTATGAAACAGCAGCCCCAGCCCTCTTACTGAATCAAGAATTACTTTTCAAATAATCACTCCAAATCTACGCCCTGTAATTTGGTAAAGACATGTCATTGAGACAGCAATACACACCAGTAATCACCCACCCGGAATCTCTGCTTGAGGTTCTGCAGGGCTTCCGCTAATAGAAAATAAAGAGGCCAGGTGGCAGGTTCTATAAACCATAGCATATTGGCTATCATTACATAATACATAGTCATTTATAAATGAGTTATGAAGATTGTTTAATGAACAAGGGAATGGCTACCACATTTTCTTTCATTGGAAAGGCTAGACATAAAATTTACATTCTGGATGATCCTCTGGCTGGCTGGGAGAGTGTGGGAGCAGGAAAGGAAAAAGCAATCACAGCTGTACTAAGTCATGACTGATTAAATGATGAACAAAAGATTTAACAGTGCCAAAAGCATATACACATGGCCCGATAAACGCCGTTTGAAAGCGGGGAAAACCCAACTCGGTTTCCAAACTGAACAAATACTAAAGTAGTCTGGTATAAAATCCCAGAAGGTTCTGGGTCTGCTTTTGCAGGGGTAGAGACAGGAAGGGCTCTGTGCAGGGGCAGAGAAGCCTGTGCATGTCCTAGAGTTAGGCAGCTGACAGAGGGACAGGCAAGCAGTTTGTTACTGGCTGCTGCTTCATCTGCCACTGGAATTTAGGCTTACTTTTCCTTTCTTAGACTCAGAAAGAGTAGGGGACAGAGCAATTGTGTGGATTGATGGAAGAAAGAGAGATAGCCGGAGCTGGGGACCCACCTATCAAGGTTTCCCAGTCTCCCTTGCAGCCCCAAGGTGTGCCCTAAAATATAAATATATGCATATATATACATATGTTTGTATATATACATATATGCATATACATATACATACACACACATATGTGAAAGAAGCTCAGAAAGTTCTAAGCTAAGAAGAAGACAGTTGCCAGGTACACACTACAGGCTCCTGAGCTGCAAGCAGCATCACCCTGCAGAGACTGGGAATCCTCTACACAGAGGAAGGTTCCCAGGAAAGGTCTGGATCACATTTGCCCTCACTGTGACCTTGGTCTAGGAGCTCTCCTTCTACCTAGTAATCTGCTTCACTGGCTCTCTCCAACTTCATTGTCTTCCTCCAATGTTTTATATTTATGTGTTTTAGCATGCCAGCATTGAACCCACAGCCGAGCGCATGCTAAGAGTGTGGTCCTACACCTCGCATCTCTACTCCCAGTGCTTAATCAATCAACTATTTAAAACACAAGCTTCATGGTTGGGGAGGTGGCTCAATGTGTAAAGCGCTTGCCATGTAAGCTGAGAACTTGAATCTAAATCCTCGGATCTCGTGTAAAGCTAGGTAATGTGGCATACGTGTATAATCCTCATGTTCCTAAGAAAGATTGGAGGTGGAGAGGGGCGAATCTTTGGGATAGCCTTGTACATGCAAAGGCAAGCAACAAAGAGACTCTAGCTCAAAACAGTGTGGCAGGGAGGAGAAACACCTGATGCTGTCTTCTGACCTCTGCACACGAACTATGACACCCATGTGACCTCAGGAACACACATACGTAATACATCATATATGTACTAAAAGTTAAATATGCACACATGCATGTAGCAATGATTAATGAAAAAGAAGCCAGGAGTTTGAAGGAGCGCAAGGAGAGGCCTATGGGAGGGCCTGCAGGGAGGAAAGAAAGTGGGGGAAAGGATGTGATGACATTATAATCTCAAAAGTAAAAGGAAAAAAAGGGTAAGAGTGGGAAACCGTTTTCATTATAATAAAATCAATGAACAACTGTAAGTTGAAAACAAAAGTTAAATTAATAAATATACAATGAAAACTTAAGCCTCCCCGACTAATACTTTGGCAAAGCCCTGGGAAGCACCCAGGGTGCTGATGTTGTTCAGAATTCACTCACGGGTGTCATTATTGTATAAGTTTGTCTATTCCATCAGCTCAATAGCTGCCCAAGAACACAGCGACTTTCCCTGTTCTGTTCACACATGGCCTCAAGGGTACAGACTGGAATGTGGTACCTAGTATGTGTTTACTAAGTGAATCAATGACTGGGTGACACCTACTCAGGGGACGACGATGGCTTTCCTTTTCGTCCTTTATGTTTTCCATATATTTAATAAGAAACAGAAAATGGGACCGGGCTAGCTAGATGGCTCCATGGATAAAAGCTCTTGCCTAAACTCTATCCCCGGATCCTACCCAGTGGAAGGAGAACTTACTTCTGCCAACTGGCCTCAGACCCCCCCACACTTACACCATAGCAACACACCTATACACATGCATATACATAGACACAGAAAACAAACGAATCAAAAATGTTTTATGAAGGAAGGACTCACGGTGAACACGGCTTGGAGGTTATTCAGCTTCTCTATCTCCTTGGGCATCCCGTTACTGCCCCAGCGAATTAGGTAGTTCTCACTAGCAGGAAAACAAAAGAAATTACTCTTAGTGAGTGGGCGGCTGGAACAGAGGCTGCTCACAGCGCAGACGTGCAAGGGTCAAAAGAAGGGACAGAGGTGCCCTGTGAGAAGGTGCTGGGGAAGCACACACGCCATATATGTGGGGACTCTGTAACTGAAAGAGTCCCTACTGCAACGAACACGCTACACAGTGGCAGACACTGCTCAGGGTGGCTCAGATATGGGATTTGACGAGTTTCTTCCATTGGTGTCTTCACTCCACCTCAGACTGTTTATATAGAAGCTTCAGCTTTGTTAGAGGGAAAGTTTAGTTTAGAGCTGGGTACGGTGGCTTGGGTCTGTGATCTCAGCACTCTGGAGGCTGATCATCGTTATCTGAAGCCAGCCTGCGCTACATAGTAAACTGACCAGCCTGAGAGAGTCACGGAAACATGTCTCAAGGGGCCACATTTATAAAAGCTTCATTTTCTATGTTATTCTCAATCCATCCTTCATGGTCCGTATCACGCAAGTGATTTAGCAACTGTTTTTACTTTTTGAGAGAGGAACTTACGATGCCCAGGATGGCCTCAAACTCACTATGTAGCTGATCCTTCTGCTGCCACCTTTCTGGTGCTGGGATTACAATCCTGTGGAATTTACCTGGTTTTTGTTATTCTGGGAATTGAACCTAGGACTACGAGAATGTGAAGTAGGCACTCTACCAGGTAAGAATGCCTAAGCCCCAGGAATTACTTTTCACCACCTTCCTGAAGCTAAATGTCCATTTCCTGAGTTGCTCAGGGAAGGGTCATACTGGGGCTCAATCACAGCCTTTAAACTTTCTTTTTTTCCCCCCAGTAGTTTTGGGTTCATGGGAGAGTTGAGCTGAAAGCAGAGTCCCCAAACACACTACCCCCATCTAACTGGCTATAACTTCTGAACCTGCACATCTTCATCCCCATAGCCCACAGCTGGCATGAGCGTTCACAGCTGGCGCAGTGAATTGCATGGGTGTGGACAAACATATAATGGCGGGCATTCACCATTGCCCTATCCTCCGGCTTAGACTCAAAGCCATGAGTCCCCACTGTGCTCCATGGCATCTCTCTCATTCCACCCCTAGGCTCTTCTGAATGCTTTATCTTTGTGTCTGTGTCCTGAGCAGTTTCCTTCACTCTTTAAACCCCCACAAAGGACACAACCTGAAGCTTCACCATGTTAGCACCCGTGTGCAAAGGTTCCAGAGCCCAAAGACTAGTTTCTACAGAAGTGACTACACCCAGCCTTTAGACCTCAAACCCAGCGAAGGGCTCCTGGATAAGGGCAGGTAAAAACCGTATTTTGCAAGGCCAAGCATAAGTGACATAGGTCTCCATTACCTGATGAAGGTGGACTGGTCTGGGTCATACAGGGCCATGAACAACTCCGCATCCTCGCCGATGTTACAGACAAAGTTCTTGAAGTTCACATAGAGACCATAGGTGTGGACAGTATTGAAGATTGCCTGGCCTCTCAAGTCCAGGTTCTGCAGAATGCTCTAGGCCAGAGGACAGGAGAGAAGACTTAAGCAAACGGGAAAAAAAATATTGGCAAAGAAGCCAACCTATACACAAGGGACAGCTACTATACTCAAGAAGCGCCTGCTAAGAACTGAGCAGATGTGGACCAATCATGGCTCAGCCAAACAAACACATCAGCATTATGAGATAACCAGAGCAGCCCTGTTAAGGCTCTTGAGCCCAAATAATTCAACAAATGCTGACTGAGAGTCTGGAGAGATGGTTTGCCATAGAAAGTGCTTGCTGTGGAAGAATGAGACCTAGAGTTCAGATCCCCAAGATTTATGTAAATTCTCGGTGGGCACAGCAGCCCACCTGCAATCCCGGCGTATAGGAGATAGAGACAGGAACCTGGAACAAACTGGGTAGCTGGGAAGCTCTGGGTTCAAGTGAGAGACCGTGCCTCAATAAATGAGATGAAGAGTGATAGGAGAGGGACCCAACGCCAACCTCCGGCTTCCACGTCCACTTGCATATCCATGTATATATCCATGTGGGTCCACACACATGCAAACAAACATACCTACATGTATGTGTACCATATACATACACATAAAAAAATAACCATGATGTCTACAGGTGATAACTCAGTTTTTAGCAGAAGCATGAATCTTCCATGTGGAGCTTCCATGTGGGTGCAGGAGGGTCAATTTTAGATCACCTGATCCACTGCTCAACTTCACAGCAAACAAAGGTCCCATGAGAAAGCTTTGCCCTTGGGTGTGGTTGTCCCTCAATGAGAATCACAGTCACACGTTGTCCTGACCGTACTCCAGAAAGCAAAAGCAATAAACAACACGCAGATAAGCCTTTCCTCCTCCAAACAGAAAATAATACACCAAAATGTCAACATGGGTGGGGCGGGGGGGGGGGTTGGCTAGATGGCTGAGTGGTTAATAGCACTGACTGTTCTTCCATAGGACACAGGTTCAATTCTCAGTACCCACACGGTAGCTCTGTAGATCTAGTTCTAGGTGACCCGATACCCTCATACAGACGGACATGGCAATACACCAATGCACATAAAATAAAATTAAAAGAAAGAAAAAAAATGTCAACATGGAAGGTCATGTTGTCAGAATGTGGCTGACATATTTTTTCTCCATCTTTCTAAGTTTTCACTGCTTTCAAAAATTTTTAAACACATCATTTAAAATAGTTTTATCTTGGACAGTACAGTATTTATAACAAACAGAGAAGATTATACTATAAAAAGTCTTCCTTTCACGCAGTTCTCCTTCCCAGAGGCATCTTTATTTCTTTACATTTATTTTATGTGTACAGACATTTTGGCCACATATACATGCCTTGTGTCTTCAAAGGTCAGAAGAAGAAACATATCCCTTGGAACTGGAGTTATGGGTGGTTGAGAAGCATTAAGTGGGTGCTGGGAACTGAACCCAGGGCCAGAGGCAGCTCTTAGTGGCTTGTTTCTAATCTACCATTCCAGTGACTCTTGTATATGCAAGCACTGACATGTGTATACCCTTTTGTATTTTTAAAATACAAGTACTTTTTTATAAAATAGTTCTGCATCTTTCTACACACCACACACACACACACACACACACACACACACACACACACACACACATCTACCTACCTTTGTTCTCTTTCCAAATCAGAACACAAACACTGGCCTCATTCTTTCTGCCCACTTTTAAAATAAGGACACATGTGATTTTCCAGGCATTTCTAGTTCTATTGTCTACTATTCCCCTTTTTTGGCATTAAAAACCAAGGCAGAGAATAAAATCCTAGTAGCTTGACCTGCACCCAGGAGAAAATGCACCTTCTCCTCTTGGATCTTTTCTTCTATCCTTTTAGAAGCAACTTCATGGGCCTTGAAGAGGGCAATAGTGCTGGTGTCATCCGGATCCAAGATGTTTCCATTGTCATCACGCACAACCAGATCGAGTCCAAGCATTCTGAAGAGAAAGGAGGTGGTAAGTAGCTCTCCCCTCCACTGCCAGACTCTGTAGAAGAGCCTGTGTCAGAAAGCCCAGGGGACGCAGGAGAAATGGGTAGGGGCTGGACACAGCCCAGGGGTCCCCTCCTTCCAGTCTCCACCCTTTTCCACACTGCAATAACGCGACACGGCTCAGGAGAGCATTCTAGCCCAAACCTGTGAGCATGTGTCAAGGAATTGGCCCAAAGCAATAAATTGACACTGACTCTGACCAAAGCCCTCTTTTCAGTGATTCCCTGGCCCAGTCCCCTGTGATCGGGCACAGCAACAATGACAAACCCATACATCATCCTTCAAAGACCTTCCCTGACTTCTTTACTCAATCTTGTCTTAAGGGAGGACAATAAGGAAGACTTAAGACTTAAGTCCTAGGGCTACCCTCTCCTAAACCACCTCTATGCTGGCTCTGCTATCATTCACACTACAGTCTGAAGCTTGGCTTTGACATCTGCTTGCTCTAGGACCCCTTCATCCTGCAAAGCCTGGACTCCTTCATGGGTAGATGCTTCCTACCCTTTACGGTTGCCATAAGAACTTGACTGGGATAACAGCAGTGAAGCATCTAATAGGACCACACATTAGTGAGCACCAATAAACGTTAGCTCCGACTGCAGAGACCGGCACAAGAAAACTGGCAACGGAAGCTCTGAGGGCTGCATGGCAAGAATGGAGATAACCACACCCCTCTCCCAAGGCTTTAGTGCCCAATGGGCACAGAAGTAGAAAGAACTCAGAGGTTGGTGGAACGGAATTCTGCTCTCAGCCCTCAGTCTGCCTTCCAGGCACCTGCATGAGCGAAGGGAGATGTCCAAACAGCAGCACTCAAGGGATAACAGGCAGAGGCGGCAAGTCCTTGGGAAGAAAGCAACCACGCCTCAGTTCCCTCCCTCTGTTCTACAGCAACTCCAGGCGAGTGAGCTGCACTGGCAGCTTCTTTCCCATGGCAGCCAGACCACAGCCCACCAGACCCGAGAGGGATGGCATGCTGGCAGAGCTGGGCCATGGATGTCCTGGCACAGAGGCCCTGTTTCCTGAGCCGCTTTCAAGGGCAGGTGTGGGAAAGAAAGCAGGCGAGCTCTGCCATGTGGGAGACGTTAACATGCTATGCCAGGCCTCGGGGGAACCTCCGGGCCAATGCTACTGTGGCAAGATCAGAAAAGGACAGAGCCTTAGCCTACCTCGACTAGCTTTAAGACAGGTCCGGAGACTGCAGGAAAGGCCACGCAGCTGCAGTGGCTGCAGTCACACTTCTCTTGCTGTGACCAAAATATCTGACAAAAACAACCTAAGGGGGAAAGGGCTTAGTTTGGCTCACAGTTCAAGAGATGGCATAGCAGGGACCCGAGGCAGCTGGTCACATTATATTGTCACTTAGGATCAGATGTATGTTGGTGCCCCGCTAGCTTCTCTTATTCAATTCCAGGACTCCACAGAGTGGTGCTGCCCCGCATTTAAGCACGGGTTCCCTCCTCAGTTAACCTCATCTAGAACACACATGACCAGAGGTTTGTCTCCTATGTGAGTCCAGATCCTGTCTAGGAGACATCAACACTGACCACGACAGAGGCCAAGTATCAGGGAGGGAAGTCCCATCTCAACTGCAAGGAGAGTCAGACCTAGAGACAGGGCCCGTGACCAAGTTAATTCCTTCCCATTGCCTTTGTGACCCGGAAGGAAATCAGTCAAGTTCACATCCTCCTATATAAAATTAGAAAGAAGTAATTAACTTTACCATAGCTACTTCCTAGTTATGAGTATGTGGCGTGTACAATGGAGGCAGTTTGTGAAACCGGCTGAAGGCTGTATCCCACGTTGACGCCAATTGTTTCTAATTACAGTTCGTTAAACTAGTGCATTTACAAAACAGGCTGATGAACTGTATTTTAACAGGGATATGATAGAGTCCTACAGCTGGAGCCATGGGGCAAAGAGCGAGACGGGAATGACATCAGCACACACTAGACCACTTAAATACCAAATAAACAACAGCAAAGCTAGCAGAGGACTTCTGAGGTCTTCCGGAAGGGGCTGGCTGAAAGCGTGAATCCCAGGCCACACCCACAGTCATGGACTGAATTTCTCCTATAGTGAAAGGCAATGGTACCCGGAAGCAATGTGACTACCTGTGCTACTTAGGAGCTTGCTGCAGAAATGGACACATAACAAGTGTGTAGATAGAATTAGTGGGCTAGAAGGATGGCTTACATACCAGGGAATCCGAATTATACCATTACCAATCATGGTCCTAGTCCCAATGGGGGGTGGAGGGTAGGGGGAGGGTGGAAATGATAGCAATCAATTTAATATCCATCCCTGGAATAAAGGCATACCCTCAGGCATCTGAAAAAGCTCTTTCTATGTGCCTGATCACTGGGTGGCGGGGGTGGGGGGAATGCTGAAAATGACAGCAATCAACTTAATATCTATCCCTGGAATAAAATATAGTCTCAGGCATCTGGAAAAGCTCTCTCTATGTGCCTGATCACTCTTGGTTTCTCTGCCAGTGGAGAAGCTAGGGCAGAAAACCTATTTTCTCTGTTCTTGTATCAGCTGGAACCCAAGGGCCAACATAGCATCTGACCCAAGGAAGGGATTAGGACATTTTTCACCAAAATTAAGTGTTTTCTAAGACAATAAGACAGTAAGTCATAACCATTAATAACTGGCAACCGTAAGACCAGAAGTTTGTTGTGAGGCTAGGGTGCTGCAGGGACACTACTAGGAGGTAACTATGGCTTGGATGGAAAACATCCCCAACACACTCATAGGTCTCAACACTTGTCAGATGGTGACACTGGTCGGACAACTTGCAAAACCTTTCGAGATATAGTGTTTAGTTGATACACTTGGACTATTGGGATGGGCCTCTGATTCTCGGCTGGAGTGCTCTGATTTCTGCTGTGCTAGGCGAAGGACAGATTCCTGCCACCATCACCATGCTGCTTGGCCGTGCCTTCCCCATTATGACGAACTTTATTCTCCGCAGCCACTAGCCAAAGTCAATCTTTATTCCCATTAGTTTCTTCTATTCAGTATTTTGTCACACACAAGAACCCCGGCCCCCAAAATCACTAATAAAGGGAAGGAGGTGGTTCGTTGGTACAGTTGTGTAGCTGGGTAGGAAGAATAACTTCTAATTTCCTACTGCATAGTAACATAACTACGGTTGGTAAAAATTAACTTTACCCATCAGAATCCCCAGAAAAGAAGATTTTAAATGCTCCCAACACAAAGAAACAATGGCTGCCAAAGTGGTGAGGTTGCTATTTAACCTCATTAATCACCATTATATATAAGTACTATATATATGTGCCTTGTAAATATGGATAATTATATATAATATGCAGCTTGTTTATTTATTTTCTGTTTTATTTTTCAGGCAGGGTCTCATAAAGCCAACCAGGCTGGCTTTGAACTTGATATACAGTCATGCATCCTTGACCAGAACTTCAGATCCTCCTGCCTCCGTCTTCAGAGGGCTTCGATTACAGCACCAGCACACCCAGTTTGTGCTGTGTTGGGCTTTATGCAAACTCAGCAAACGCTTGACCAACTGGCCTACCTCCTCAACCCTCAATTTGAAATTGCTTAAAGGATTTTTTGTTTGTTTTTTTGAGAGGGTTTTTCTGTGCAGTCCTAGCTGCCCTGGAACTCACTTTGTAGACCACGCTGGCCTTGAACTCACAGAGATCTGTCTGCTACTGCCTCCCAGCTGCTGGTATTAAAGATGTGAATGATATTTACTGTGAAGGTGCCGGCCATTTCCCACATCTTTGGGATAGGATTGACTTGGGTTACCTGTTCCCATGATCAATTTTGGCTGTGACCTTCTTCTTCAGCTCTGCTAGTTCATCTTTGGGGAGTGTCCCAGACAGGATCTGGGAGCGCCACTCGATCAGACTGTATGTCATTTGCTGCAGCTGGCGGAAGAGTGTGACCTTGTTGTTCTAAAACGGGGGAGAGGACAGAAAGGGAAAGAAGATGTGATGGAGAGAGAACATCTTCGCATAGAATTTCCGCAGGGTACTACTTATTTAGTAGGCCACATAGTAAGCTGCACACTTTGAGGCATAATTTTTTTGCTCATAAGAATAAGTTTGTCCAAGCTACTCTGAATATGTCCTAAAATGCAATTCTAAAATGAGTAAATAGTTTCAAATTGGCCCTAAATCATAAACCCATCATATCATGAACACACCCGAAAATTCTGACCAAGTCCCTTCCTCCATTGAAAATCCTTTAGGCATTCCCACCAGGGATAAGAGGGTACACTGTAAGTCCTTTTGTGGCCGGCCTAGACAACATTCCCACCTATATTTTGTATCATTTACACCTCAGCATCTCTGCTTCCTTCATGCATGGTGGTCATTTCTTCCAAATGTTCCGGAATCTGTCACAATTTCCTCCACCTGTAACCACACTGCCTTTCTTTCCGAACCTCTTTTGAGTGTACATGTTCATATCTGGGGTTGTCCATGCACACGTGTGTGTATGTGTGTGCAGGCAGGATCAACAGCAGGGCATTTCTTCATTCACACTTCACCTTAGTATTATTTTTCTGAGACAGACTCTTTCATTCAACCGGGAACTCAGTGATTTAGGTAGAATAAGTCCCAGGGATCTGCTGGTCCATCAAGGCCCAGTTTTGATGTGAACATTGTGGAGCTAAAATCAGATTCCCTGCTTGTATGGCAGGTGCTTCATCCACTGAGCCAGCAGGGCTCCCCAGCCCCACCAGCTGCCTAACTCTGACTGCAGTCTCAACTGAGAAGTCTTAGCCAATGAGTTAGCCATGCCTTCCTCTGATTGGAATTTATAACCCATGCTAGTACTCAGAGTCCTGGAAGACTGTGGCCTGGCTGGCTCTCTCCCTGGACAGGAATCACCCCTTTTGTGTCTGGATCTGCAAAATACATAGAAGGAAGAATTACAAGGGGAGAAATAACTAATTTCGGACTCAAATTTTATTTATGTATTTATTATTATTATTATTATTATTTGCTTTTTCAAGACAGGGTTCTTCTGTAGCTTTGGAGCCTGTCCTGGAACTTTTATAGTTCCAGACTGGCCTTGAACTCACAGAGATCCACCTGCCTCTGCCTCCCAAGTGCTAGGATTAAAGCCTTGCACCATCACCACCAGGCTTCAATTTTTTATTTTTAAAAATAAAAATTGCCCCAGAAAATGGACATTGAATTCACTAAACTGAGCTAAAGCAAACTTGCAACCAAATTACGTCTGTATCTCAATAATTTCAAGAATCAAATACTTGGTGTCTGAACCATCACCATCTGAGTTCTATCTAAATGGTTGACTGGATCATTACGTACTCTAAGAAACCATCAGTCAGTGAGAATGAACTGGAAACAAAGGTTCTGCCCTGGAAAATCCAGCATTATTGAGGGGAAGAAAAATAATAAATAGGCAAGCATATGCATGTATATATCATATACTAAGTTATTTTTTCCCCCTGGCAACACTGGAATTGAATTTGGAGGCTCACAGATGCTAAACAAGTACTCTTTTTTAAAATATTTATTTATTATATATACAATATTCTGTCTGT
>NC_022019.1:10539735-10563350 GCF_000317375.1 Microtus ochrogaster | reverse complement strand
ACCTTTAATTCCAGAACTTGGGAGGTGTGTTTGTGAGTTCAGAGCCAGCCTCTACTACATAGTGAGCTCCAGGCCAATTATGGTACACAGAGAGACCCTGTCTCAAACATAAAATACAAATGCTGGAAGGGCCCCCTCAGACAGTCAGGAAAAGCACACCATATTCAAAATATATCAATTACAAACCTGTTACCCACTCGTTACTTATGGACTATGATGCTGGTGGTTTCTTGTTTGTCGGTAAAAGCCATGATGCTGTTATATGACTGTGCAGTTCTAAAGCTAATTTATAACTCACCCGTCATGTGTCAACCACGCTAAGAGCTCAGTACTGGATGTCTAAGCCATTACAACCTGAATGGTTGGCTGGTCCGTGACACAGAGAAGATAAGCGATGTAAACAATGCGGGGGGGGGGGGGGGATGGAGAGTGGGTGAGCAGGTATTCTAATGGCTGCCACTATTTCTTTCCTGCTGGTGTTCTCTAACAACCCCAGGAACAGATTCCCAGACATAAACATCAACCAGAACAGAGCTGGAAACACCCAAGGTATTTCTGACCAAAGCATAAATCTGTAGGGAAGAGGCCTGGCCTACAGGTGTGGCGGTGAGAAGCAAAGATGAGATTAGTAACTTTTGATAAAAACTCTGCAAATCCAAAGTTCATGGGGGCACAAAGGAGGAAGAGGAGATGGAGGAGGAGGTGCCCAGTTCTCTGTGATCTCCATGGGCTTTATTTACACTGGATCTTCACAATTCAAAAGGCAGTTCCTGTTTGCAACCAGGAAGGTGTTTACATCTTCCTACATCCTCCTGAGCTGCCCTTAGAAAGCACAGGGAGATATGTAAAGGTCTTATCTTCAATCAACAGAGGTAAAAACCTCTGCCTTTTCAGTTCAGTTCTGCACAAAATGTTCCCATTCCATTGTCTCACAAACTGGGGTGGGGTGGGCTAGGGGGGATTTAGCCTACAGACTATGCCTTTCACAACTGTTAGATGGAAAGGGAATTTTTTTTTTCCTTTCCTGTGACTCCTCCACTCCTTTAGTGTCTTCCAGTTGTAATTAAGACATTAATTTCCATACTCTGAGAAAGAACGGGTTCCAGGGGCCTGGGAATCCTCGGCATGATGGGGTGTTTTGTCTGGAGCCCTGCTCACAAGTCCTCAGTCTCAATTATATCAGACATATCCGTGGCAATTTAATTATTGCCTGTCCATATCAGGCTTGTGTGCCAAGTCCTTCCCCCCAAAGAAGGATGAAGACGGCCATTCTTCTCCCACTCACTGTGCCAAATTCATTTTCAATAGACAAGCTGGAACAGGCCAGAGGGAGTGAGTTCCCCCACTTTCTTCAAGAAGGGCTTTGCCCCAACTACTCAGAGCTAAGTAGTTTGCATCCTAGAAGCCGCTCATGCATTTTTTTTTGGGGGGGGGGGATATGTAAGGGCAGAAGAGGAAGATCCCATGCTCCCAAGTAGGATGAGTATGTCATATTCCTCTGTCTCTCCTGTTGTCCTCTGCTGGGATTTAGCTATGGCTTGTCCTCCCCAAGGGCTCCTATGCAGAGCCATGATGGGGGTGGTTGACTTTCTGAGTGGCCAGGTAGGAGGTCATTTAACCACAGGGGGTGCTGCTGAGTGGGAGGAGTTAAAGCTGGCCTCCTGACTAAGCTAGTTCTTTTTTTTTTTTTAATCGATTTATTCTGTAATAGAGTTTGAAGTCCAGGGATGGTAATGCCTCCAGAAGATCCTTTATTGTATAGGATTGTTTTGGCTATCCTGGGTTTTTTGTTTTTCCATATAAAGTTGATTATTGTCCTCTCAAGATCTGTGAAGAATTTTGATGGGACCTTGATGGGGATTGCATTGAATCTATAAATTGCCTTTGGTAGAATTGCCATTTTTACTATGTTGATCCTCCCAATCCAAGAGCAAGGGAGGTCCTTCCATTTTCTGGTATCCTCTTCAATTTCTTTCTTCAATGCCTTAAAGTTCTTGTCAAATAGATCTTTCACTTCCTTGGTTAGAGTTACCCCAAGATATTTTATGCTGTTTGTGGCTATCGTGAAAGGTGAAGCTTCTCTGATTTCCCTCTCTGCTTCTATATCCTTTGTGTATAAGAGGGCGACTGATTTTTTGGAGTTGATCTTGTATCCTGCCACATTGCTAAAGCTGTTTATCAGCTGTAAAAGTTCTTTGGTGGAGTTTTGGGGGTCGCTTATGTACACTATCATACCATCTTCAAATAACGAAAGTTTAACTTCTTCCTTTCCAATTCAAATCCCCCTGATCCCATTATGTTGTCTTATTGCTATTGCTAGAACTTCAAGCACTATATTGAAGAGGTATGGCTAGAGAGCCTTGTCGTGTTCCTGAGTTTAGTAGGATGGCTTGGAGTTTCTCTCCGTTTAATTTGATGTTAGCTGTCGGCTTGCTGTATATAGCTTTTATTATATTTAGGTATGACCCTTGTATCCCTAATCTCTCCAAGACTTTTATCATAACGGGATGTTGAATTTTGTCAAATGCTTTTTCAGCATCTAATGAAATGATCATATGTTTTTTTTCTTTCAGTTTATTTATATGATGGATTACATTGATAGATTTTCGTATGTTGAACCAGCCCTGCATCTCTGGGATGAAGCCTACTTGATCATAATGGATAATTTTTCTAATGTGTTCTTGGATACGGTTTGCCAGTATTTTGTTGAGGATTTTTGCGTCGATATTCATGAGTGAGATTGGCCTGTAATTCTCTTTCTTGGTTGAGTCTTTGTGTGGTTTTGGTATCAGATCAACTGTAGCTTCATAAAAGGAATTTGGCAATGACTCTTCTGTTTCTATATTGTGAAATACTTAAGGAGTATAAGTATTGGGTCTTCTTGGAAGTTCTGGTAGAATTCCGCATTGAAACCATTTGGTAATTTCATACATAGATACAGTATATCTTAACCCTATCCTCTCCCCAGCCCCCTCCCCATCTTCATGAGTTTTACTGTGTTGTAAGCTACTGAGTCCAGTTAACTTAGCTTGCTGCAATACTGAGCAATGAATGTGGTTGGCTCAATCTTGTCCAGGCCTTAGGTGGATAACCACAGCCGCTGGGAGTTCTTGAAGGTAACATGGGCAGCATGGATGTGACCATGCTGCACCCAAAAGACGGCATTTCACAGCCCTCCTCTCCTTCCTTCTTAGATTCTTTCTGCCCCCTTTCACAGGATGCTGTTCTCTGAGTCTTGGTGACAACCGCGCGCGCGCGCGTGTGTGTGTGTGTGTGTGTGTGTGAGAGAGAGAGAGAGAGAGAGAGACAGAGAGACAGAGAGACAGAGAGACAGAGAGCGAGACAGACAGAGAGCGAGACAGAGATGGGTAGGGGAGGTGATGTAGTACAGATGTCTCCTTTAGGCTGGACTCTCAATGGCCTACTTCTACAGTTCCTAGACTGGTAACTGGTCACAGAGTTGTTTCCTCTCAGTTCTTGTACCAGTGAGGAGTCTACTAACTGCTGACCTCAGCAGAAGGTAGCTCTCTGGCTAAGGTGAGAGCAGTATGTTCACTCTTGAAAAAGCTGTAAGGAAAGACTGCAGACTGGACTTGGAATGGCTCCTGTGAGGTCTTTGCCCTGTACACAGTCCTATCACGAAACAACCTTCTGTAAGATGAAGGGCAACAGGGATGATGGATACATTCATTCAGCGTCCAATACTGGGAGCAAAGTAAACCTGTTCTCTTTTTGCAGTACCTAGACTTTGGGGTTTTGTGCTATCAGCAGCAGAAGGACTAACAGGCCCTCCTTCCTGGCCTCTGGTTCCTACATCCTACCCAACTCAAGCCTGCCCTCTACAGAGCCTCTCCTCCATCTTTGGTCCTCTCCAGGTTTGCCTTTTCACATGATGTAATCTCTTTGATCCTTCCTGCAAAGGTCAGCACGACCCTGGGATCTGGTAGGAACTCGGGAACAAATCTGATGGCCTAAACTCTTAAGAGTCTGGTTTTAATTTGAGTGAGGAACCGTCACCGCACGTAACACACCCCAGATACTGTTTTCTACCAGACAATACAGACACCCCTCTATCTCACTTGCTGTATTTTTCTAAGCCAGATGTTTATCCTCTTTCCTTCTTTGTTAGACTTTTTGGAGGGAAAGACCAAGGCATAAGAACAGATAGCTCTGCCTCCCATGGTGACAGGAACGCAGAAGTCACTCGGGAGTCACTCCAGTTTTACAGAAATCTGGAGGCTGTTCAGGCCACGACGTTGACTTATTAGGTGTCAGGACCCCGATTCTGCTCTTGCCTCCTCTCCTTCCTCTTCCATGGGGTTTTATGATTTAGAAGGAAAAGTGCCCGACGGAACATATGGAGACTTGGCTTCTATTTCTAATTCTATCTATCATTAACTTGCTTTGTGACTTTGGGCAAAGTTCCCTGCCCAGAGACATCTTCCAGGCTAAGACAGAGCTGCTCACCTCCATGTATCCTCCTACCTAACAGCTTCCTGATTGGCTGCTTCTGACCGTTTCTCTTCTTTGCCCTGCTCTGCACACACTGGGTAGGAATTAACAAATGCTTTCCAAGGACAGAGCTTTACGATAATCTCAAGAAGCCCTTCCCATGTAGCTGTTAACTCCGGGCTGCAGACTGAGTGCCAGCTGAAGTATCCAGCCATACAGCCTACCCCTCCGGGCTGCAGACTGAGTGCCAGCTGAAGTATCCAGCCATACAGCCTACCCATCCTTACTTCCTCTCCCCGCCCCGGGAAAAACTTGGCCTGCCAGGCAAAGGTTTGATTTTTTTTTTAAAGAAAACGTTCCAGCATTTCCACGTCACGTTTTGTTTCCTGCCAAAGCTACGTGGAGGCAGAGCTTGTAATTAATTCTCAGATCATGTGTTCTGCCTGAGAATGAAACCAGTTTCAACAGGAGACCAAAGGGAGACCTGTTAAACTGTACTTCAGTCTATGTTGCCAATCACCAATGACTGACAGCTCAGAGGCAGGCCTTCATCTACCTGGAAATAAAACCATGGGTGTGACAGGAAGAAAGGGTGACTCAGTATGCCCTGCGTGTTCCTGACCCCCACCTCTCTTTTCCAAAGTCCCACAGAACTATAGCAGGCACAAGATTTTATTTTGGAAGTGAAGAGGGATGGGTCCTTCTTAGGAATACAGGTTAACAACTAAACTCCCCGATTCCACAGCATGTATTAACTACTCTTATTGCCAGGCTCTTTCCCTTCAGGAAGAAGAACAGACCCCAGCTCCAAAACTTACAGAAAGAACAGGCTGCCTCAAAAAAAAAAAAAAAAAAAAAAACCTCACTGGGCTCCTTCTCCAGTGGGAAGAGGGGAGAGCCCCTGGGCTGCACCCAGTGATAAGCAGGTGTCGCAGGCTTCCCAAACAGTCCTGTATTTGAAAACACCTGTCTCACTGTTACCCCAATACAGTCTGGTTTGGGAATTTCCAATAGAGGAAACAGCATCCTGTGACTTGGGATGTACTACTGTTTATATTCAACAGTCTGGGGCTGGGCAGATGGCTCAGCACGCTTAGCTCTTGTAGAGGGTCCTGATTTTGTTCCCAGCATCCACATCAAGAGTTCAACAACCACCCATGACTCCAGCTCTGGGTGGATCCAAAGCCATTGGCCTCTGCAGGCAACCAAATTTACACACATACACAGACACGTTAGCACACACACACACACACACACACACACACACACACACACACAGAAACAACTTTAAGAGAAAAACCGGTCCCGTGTTGTGATTACATACATACCTATAACCCCAGCACTCCTGGGGTTGAGGCAGGAGGATGGAGAGTTTGAGACTTCCCTGGGGTACAAAACTAACTGGTAAGTTATAGCTATCTGGCAAGTGAGGTCTCATACAGCTGCAATCATATCTGAGTCAGGGCAGCGTGCCTGTCCGCATGGCAGGGGGACTTGCACGGAAGCTGAGAAGCTGGGAAGCTGGGAAGAGGTGCCACTGGAAAGCAAAAGGCCAGAGATCCCCGGCTGTATCTCACAGCTGGGGAACACCAGTCTCCTGAGGCAGGAGAGGAGAGTACATGGAAAGTGCAAATTCAAGTAACACCACAGCTGAAAGGGAGCCAGCCCTTCGGCCCCATCGAGGAAGATGAAGCAATGGCCACAGCTGGGTAGGCAGACAAATTCTAGTGTTCTCTGGGCAAGTGCTGTAGTATGATGGAGATGTTCAAGATTCTTGGCACTTTGGAGAAGCGGCGTGCTTGGTGCTATCATGGAAGGCCCTTGGAAAACTCACCGAAGTCTCACGGTGCATGATCAAGGCGCACAGACTACCTAATTCCAATTACAGGAGAAGAGAACCCAGGGGGTCAAGGACTGTGCTTAGGCTGCAGGATAGGCTACCAGCCTCCCGAATCTATGTTCTTTCTGTTAAAGGGTTGTTCGTTTTCTGTGACTATTATCAGCTTTGTGGATTTTTCTGAATATAAAAATACATACTCTAGCTGGTGGTGGTGGTGCATGCCTTTAATCTTAGCACTTGGGAGGGAGAGGCAGGCAGATCTCTGTGAGTTCCAGGATAGCCAGGACTGTTAAACAGAGAAAGAAACCCTGTCTCAAAAAACCAAAACCAAACAAACAACAAACAAATATAACAAAAAAAAACTCCAAAAAATAAAAAACAAAGCCATACCCAGAAGGGGAGGAAGCTCTCTGAGAACTGCTTTCTCTGTCCAGTCCCAGTGTCTTCTGTCTTGGCTCATCACCAGGTGACCCCACCGATCAAGACATTTCCTCCTTTCCTGATCAAGCCCTGGAAACACCCAGTGACTGGTCCAACCAAGGGGCAGTTCTGCAGGCAGAGCTTACCAAGAATGGCTGTAAGCATGCGCTCTGCATTCTAGACATAGCTGTGCCTCCTGGACTTGAACCTCAACCAAGAAGCCTTACTATCTACAGCAGACTGAAATCCAGTCTGCTCCCACTGCTCAAGGCCACTCTGCCCAAGATGATTACAAGAGAGAAAGGCAGCGGCCTTGGATAAGTGTGGCACACAGAGAACGGCTCCTGCATTCCTGGCAGCCACAGCGGGGTGAGAGGGAAAGTTCTGAGTCTGGGTTGTCTGGTGGGAGAGCCATTGACTGTGGCCGCTGCTTCCAACAGTATTAACCAGCACAGGTTTGCACTGGTGGAGTCCAAGGCCAACACAGGTGGGAAGATACTGCCACAGTCCCCTTTTGTGCTTTCCCAGGTTTGGGAAGCTAGGATATGAAGATACAGACTCAGAAAGGGAACGAGGTTCTGCATCACTTTTACAAGGTGTCAAGATCCTGCAGAACTTTGGGGGACTCTGAATGACTTGCTTCAGATCACAGAACTAGCTAGGACAGGGCATGCAGGGGAAAACCCGTTTCGCAGGGAGGTTTGGCTTCTATAATTTGTTTCCTCCCCATAGCATAAGGTCGACACCTGCCAGGAAGGACAGTTGAAAGGAAATCAGTAACATACTCTCAGGAGAAAAGAGGGACCATACGAGGGAGGGTCTTGGGGACAAACAGCCTTCCTCTTGCCACTCTGGGTAAAGGGTCCCATATCTTCAATATGGACGTCTCTCCTCCCCATTGTGAGGTATTTCTGGTGATTACACTCTTTATAATTGCTAAGACCAGGAGACAAACATCCTTCCTTTCTGGACTAATCCAGCGTCCTCATGGCTGGGATTTACCTGGTTAGCAGGCTGTATTTCTCCCTCTAGAAAACACTGAATCAACACTGTACATTTTCAATGAGATCAGACAGAAATGAGCAAAACCAGGAAGCAGCACATTTAGGGGGAGAGCTTGTGGGAGGCAGCCTAGAGGTGGTTAACAATGGCACTCAGAAGGCCGGATCCAAAGTTCATGGAAGGAATTCGTGCAGATGTAGCCCTGGTGGTAGTGCCCCTGCCTAACATGCACAGAGCCCTGGGTTCAATCCCCAGAACCACAGACGGAAAATCTAATCTATGGGAGGAAATCAATGGGAGTATTAATGTCACACAGTGTGTGAACGTATGCTGGCGAGGGCCATGTTTAGCTCACATAGAATAAAGGAGCACGTGAGCACAATCCAAAAACAAAATGCCAAAATTTATGCAGGGAGGAGAGACTTGGAAACTAGATAATAGAGGACCCAACCACCCCCTTTTAATACTTCCCAGAGAAGCAGGGTATTTGAGGTTTGCTACTCTAACATGAGAAAGAAAATCAGAAATTCTGCCTGAGGTGAACTGTCAATGCCCTGAGGAAGGGGGTGGAGGGGGCGGGTGATTAATACCAAACTCACTACATGGGACTACTCCTTAGTGAATAAGCAGTTAGCGGGAACACTACCAGACCGGGTCCCAGACAATAACTAAGCACCGCCCACCGTCCGCGCCTTTCCCAGCCAATCAGTAGCAGCTACAAGTCATTTAAAGGTTATCTTGTCAGATTTCTAAGATCTAAGGGGAAACGGTGTGCTGGCCTCTGAGAGGGAATTAAAAATAAAATCAATTAATTCACTAGGCTTTGTTCTTAAAACTCAATTCTGCTAAAAAAAAAAAAAGAAAGAAAGAAAAGAAAAGAAAAGAAAAAGAAAAGAAAAAGAAAAGAAAAAAATCCACAACTCAATTGTGCTACTAAATGGGTTAGGGGCTCACGAAGGAAATGTCAAAAGCGCTTATCAGCTCACCCCCCTGGAACTGCTGGGGGCATCGACAGGACAGGCACACTGGTCCTATTTCCTCAGTCTTACTTATTTCTCTCCCTCCATCCCCTCCCCCGACTCTTTGCGTGCATCTCTCTGTCTGTCTGTGAATGGAAACCAGTGTCTCATGCACGGCAGGCAAGCACTCTACCACTGAGCTACACTCCCAGCCCTATTTCTCAGTTCTTTTCCCCAGAAACCTGCCTGGATAACTTGTGGATAGACAGAGGCCATGGTGAAGAAAATGGGCAACAAAGTCGTCTACTAGAGAGGGAAAAGGTCTTTTTATTCATGGCACAAGCAACAATAACAAAAAACTCCTTCCACAGTACAGGCTGAGTACCCCTTATTTGAAATGACTTGAAATGCTTGGGATGAGAAGTTTTGTTTTTCTGGCTTTTAAAGAAACATTTACGTAGACCTGATGAGGTCTCTTAGGGATGGCATTTAAATCTAAATATGAAATTTGTTTATGCTTCATCTCTGCCTTCTACAACAGCCTCAACATAATTTAACGTGGCCTCAAGATAATTTCTGTACAGATAGAAAGCGTCACACATGAGGTCAGGAGCAGGACAGACTTTTCCACATGTGTTATCACGCATGTGCTCAAATGATTTGGAATCTTGAGCGTTTTGGATGCTTGAGTTTTAGATTCGGAATGCCTCTGGTTTGCCTGTGATACAGTTGTTGTCGTGTGCTGGATGACCGGCCTCCAGTGTAGCGATGTTAAGAAGTGGGGGGGATCCTGAGGAGTGGAGATTAATGAAAGAGCACCAAAACCACCAGCCTCACTAGTTATCGCGAGAGGGTTCTCCGACAATGAGGCGACCCTCCGTGTTCTGCTCTCCTGTCATGCCATGTGAGTGTTCCTTCATACAAGCTACCGCTACTGTGACACCATCGACATCAAGGTACCCACCAGAGTTGAACTGGCTCCTCTTATCAGGCTCTTGAGCCTCCAGGACGACGGTGTAAAGCTGTCTCTTCCCTTCATAAGTTGTCCTCCCCTCAGGTATTAAATTACAGCATCGGAACACAGACAATGCAGAATACTCAGCCTGTACTTACCCAATACATTCCGCCACTCGACCATTTCCAGAGAGAACATTAAGAAACAAGCCCATGTCTGTGCAATTTCCTACCCATCAACCCTCGCTATCCACCACTACCTAATCAATTAACCAGAAGCAGAGTGCTTTCAATTTAAGTAGAAGCTGATCAATGGAGGCCACAGGGATGACAGCCGTATCCTTTCCCTCCCAGAGTGAATGATTTAGGGGCTCAGAGTTAGAGCTCCCATCAACTACATCTGAAGAGATCAAAAGATCACCTTCAGTACGGGCATAACGCCCCAAGGGCCAGAGCACGCATTCAGCAGTAAGTGTTCGGGTGGTCCAAAAGGGAGCATTACGGACGAGTGTGTTTAGAAGATGCATTATGACAAAGAGAGGACACAAACGAGGCTTTGAAGCTTGGGGAGGGAGAGAAATAGCATGTGCTTTCCCCACAAAGGGCTGGTGATTTCTAAGGCTATGCTTTATCCTGGAATACACAGCCCTGAACAGAGTGAAATCCTGTGTGAACTCTTAGGATGGGCGCTGGAATGAGCTTTGGTTGCTGCTTTCATATGCAAGAACAAGGTTGGGGCTCTTGCTGTAACTTAGCCAGACTGTCCACACAAAGAAAAGAATGACTCCCGGGTCCAGCTATATAGCCTATAGTCACATGTCTAGTCAGAACATATATTACTCACCATGTGACTTCCTAGTCACCCCACAGAAGCCTGAAGTCTCCTACACAGGCGAGCCCCACTGGTGCTCACCAACAAGGTCTCCGGAGAAGAAACATTAGAAAACGGTCCGTGGGTTCCAGTGTCAAGGAAAGGGTGTTTAGACTGGAGACGCGTCCACCATGCTGCAAGGAACTTCGAGTGTCTTGTGAGCTTGTGAAATAGGCATTTTTATTCTGATGATGTTAAATACTGGCAGTGCCAGGCCCTGGAAATGCTGGGAGTTCCATTACAGGACAGGCGTGTTTAAAGAAGCGATGCTCAGTTTAGAGCAGAGCTAAGGAGTTGGTGTGACAATGGCTTTCTTGGCAGAGAACAGCACATGGTGAGACATACAGTCTGCATATGGGTCTTCCGGCCTCTCTCCCTCTTCACATGACGTCACAGGAATCCCATCACGAGCCTCCACATTCGTGTTCTTATAGCCTCCTAACCACATTCCAAGTCTTCTCTTCTAAGCACTACAATTGGATTGAATTTCCACCCTTGGAAGATTCTCCTTCCTAATTCTATGTATGGAGCAACTCAGAGAAGTTGGCTCTCTCCTTCCACCATGTGGGTCCAGAGGATCCAACCAAGGTTGTCAGGCTGGGATGCCAGTGCTTTTACTTGATGAGCCATGTCTCGGTCCTAGCCTTCATCCTCTCAATGCCTCACAGTGGAGTAAACTTTAACGTGAACTTCAGAAACGGCAGGTTACATTTAAACCGCAAAGTTCCAGTTGTAAACACACATGAAACTCATGATTATTGCCACACAGAGGATGTTGCTGTGCCTATGTGATTTCCCATTGAATTAGCATCTTGTATTAGCATTCGGAGGTCAAACAGTGCGGGGGGAGAGAGTACTGACTGAAGTGAGCCTGATTTCAGCTTACCCTATATGTGGTTTGGAGTCTGCAAGAACTATTGGTCATGGTTTTAATGCCTCCCTCAGCAGGCTGAGCACTGTGCTGTTGATAAAATGTCTATTTATTGGCATACATGGAGATGCTAACATCAAGTGCCTTGGGTTCCTGCTAGACTATAAGCAGATATAACTGCATCTTTTTTTATAGCAGTGCGGTGAGAGATCGTGGTTTGAGGCACCCAAGTAGACCTTGGCAAGTGTTTACAGTTATAGCTTCCTATTACTTTCACAACCAGCAAGAGTGAATTAAGGATCACAGCCACTTCCCTCTATAATCCCATTAGCATTGGCCCAACTCTGGGGAAATGAGAGTCAGCTGCCTTCCAGCATCGTGGGCTCCAGGGAAGGCTCACCCTTGCTCAATGGAGAAGATGGCACTGCAGTCCAACAGTCAGACTGAGGGTCCAGAAATGGCACCTAAGATCACCACCCAGGGGGAGCCCCAGGGGAAGCTTACCACATAGAGCTTGCGCCAGATGACAGCCCATTCTCGTAGAGTATTCGTGAGTTCCTGAACCAGTGGCAACTCCCCAGGAATCACCGTCTCATGCTGCCTACAAGGAACCAAAGAGATATACGCTTGACTGCACATGATAGAAGCCGCCTCTCCCGACCAACACACTCTTGACAATCAAAGCCAGGAATGTGGCTGCTGTGGTTTGAAATAAACTGATCTGCCTCTGAAGGGGTGTATAGTTTGGAGAACTTGAACCTGGGTAAATAAGGGCAAAAAAAAAAGAACTGAGAACTGAGACCAGCATAGTCTATATGCATGTATATGCATGGCACAGGCAAAGCCTAGACTCCACTTCCCCAAGTTTATGCTCTGAAAGTGCAGATGACTAAGCCACGTAATTAGCTGCTTCCATCGGGCAGCTGTTCCATTTTGTAGAGAGGTACATGGCATGTGATCTCACCCAAAGACCTGCTTGCAAGGACTGATCCATGCCCTCCTTCCAGAAAGGACTGGGTTTTCTTGTCCTCTGCTGCTTCCCAACATGGGAAATGGAGACAAATCAACATCCTCACTCACAGTAAGCTTAACTGCATTTATTCAATAAATGGTCCCTGGTGCTCCTACAATTATCAACAGGAGAAAGACAGCAAGGACATGCAAGCACACAGAGAAGAGCAGCAGGACCACCATGAGAACATGCAAACATGGGAGACAGCTGAGCATGAATTCCAGGTGGAGAAAGGCAATGTATTAGGGCACATGTGGCTTACAACACATCTGTTACATGCTAACTCTGGAAAGTTGCCGGTGGTCCCCGACTTAGAGGAGAGTCTGATTTTGCAACTCTAAGATGGCTGGGAAGTGTACACGTGCAGGCACTGGCTTTCTGTTTCTGGCCCAGTGCCGAACATGTTACATGAGGGACGTGCTACTCTATACTACAACAGGCTTTGGGTTAGGTGATTTTGCCCAACTGTCAACTACTGTAAGTGTTCTGAGTACACCGGAGGTGGTTGGGCTAAGCTATGTTTCCTAGGTTAGGTGAAATAAATGCATATCTTGTTGTCCTTTTTATTAGCATATATTAGCATATATTAATTGTCTAAAATGGTGGACTTTCCTGTGATGCCCACTTATGATGTTTGTTTGTTTGTTTGTTTGCTTGCTTGCTTTTAGAGATAGGATCTCTCTGTGAAGCTCTGGCTGTCCTAGAACTAGCTCTGTAGACCAGGCTGGCTTTGAACTCATAGAGATCTGCCTGCCTCTGCCTCCCGAGTGCTGGGATTAAAGGTGTGTGCCACCACCGCCCAGTTCTGCTTGTGATTTTTTTTCTAAGCCCAGTGGGTTTTAAGGATGCAACCGCATCTCAAGTTCAGGAGGATCTGTATCTGCTAAATGAGTAACACAGTTAATTGGGCATTGCGCCTTTCACCTGGCAGATCCAGTTAGAACAGGGCTCCTACTTTGCCTTCACAAGTGACACTGGGAGGCTGCCCAGGAATGGTGCAGAGAAGAGTTCCCGGTGCTGGTTCTGCTGTAGAGAACCTATGGGAACTTGAGCACGTCTCTTTCTCTTGTCTTATAATATGGGTGCTGGGCTTTGGACTTCTCAATAATGTTCATCTAGCTTATAGGTTCCGGGACTCTGACAGCCTCCCTGGCACCGCCACGGACTCAAGTTTTAACTTCCTTAATTTTCTCTTCCTACTTTGGATGTCCTGCTTTCCTTGGCTGCCACAGGGTCAGTCCTTTGTAGGACAAATGACCTGACCAAGAAACAAATACTCCAAGCTGAGTGGATCTTAACCACAGCACGCTCCCATACACTGCTTCCCTAGGATCTCACGGCAAGACCACCACAGCACTTTCCTCCAGGGAGCTGTGGAAATTCCGACTGACAACTTAGTGAAGTACTCAAGGTTCAGAGTTGAGGCGGACAGACGGATGTCCCTCCTTCCAAGATGTTCACACGGACTCACATCCACATACCCAGTGAGCGGTCAGTGAGAACTCCAAGGGGAAGTGGGAGGCCCTCAGAGTTCATCACTGCTGTCTTGACTGTTCTAGGGACGGGTACCCAGAGGGGGACAAGTATAGAAAGAGAAGCCAGAATGAGGAACTCTATGAGAAAGTAAAACCAACAAGTGAAGGAGGACATCAATGGGACTAGGACATTCTTTCACAACCATCTTACATCTGCATCCCTTTGCAGTGGTCCTTCCTGGACCAGAACTTACCCTCCATCTTCCACGGTTGCTTCTTTCAAATGGATGTATGTTTCGGGGAAAATACCCTACAGAAAGAGAACTCCTGTTATACAGCCATTAAAAACAATCTCAAAGTCAAGAGCGTAAACACTGCGGGGAGAGCTATGACCACCTTGACAAAAGGAAATTCCCAAGCGAGTTTGCAGGGCATCGCTTATGACGACCGCCTAGATCTCAACCACATTTCAAGGAAGGATAGAAATGCTGAAATGGTAGAAATGAAGATTTGGGATCAGGATGCATAAGATGTTTTGAAAATAAAGAGCCAAAAATGCCCCACCAGCTCAGAGATCCAGCAAGGGCAAGGAACGTAATACTGAGAACCTAGAATCTATACAAAGCTAAGATGCCATGGTGCGTCCGTTAAAGGGCCTCTCATCATGAGCGAAGTGGAGCCGACAACATTTTAGTAGCTTCCTACAACGATTCCTGTCAGCACTTTCATTGAAGACGAACTGCAAATCATCAGTTACCTGATCACAGCCTCCAACTGTTCTCCTTTTGTAACCCCAAGAGGCATTTCTATATCAGTATTACGACATCGCTCACTGGCAAAAATTTAAAAAGTCCCAAGGGAAGGGCATAAAACCACTGGGTGGGAACCAGAGAGCCACACCAAAGATCTCTCCGTAGGAAAGAACTTTCCATGGCGATCTCTTGAATACCAAAGTTTACGTCTCGCTGTGCAATGCTCTTAAGATGCCACATGGAGAAGGAGCCACTGAGCCTTGCTTAAGAATGTTTCACACGGCAGAGAAGATGAGCGAGCTGGCATCATGGCTCAGCTCCTCCCAGCCTTGCTCAAGAGAGGGCTGGCATGATCTCTGGGGACAGTAAATGTCAGAGATTGCCGACCACACAGGTGGTGGTGGAGATAACCCACAGTTCATAGGACCATGGGTTAAAAGGTGCATGCACCCCATAATCTTAAATAGGACAAGAAACCACGGAACTTTGACAGCGGTTGCTTTTGCAGGCAGTTTCATGTACTGTCTTTGTCTATACAATGCTCTCTCTCTTTTCATCCTTCTCCAATAAAACGGGAAATGGCCAGAACACGAGGGGCTAAGCTGGTCTCAGCCATGACACAGGTCCTCAGAACTATAAACAAATGATGAATCTGAGACACCGATGGCGACCGTGGCAGATGATCTACACAGGTGTGCAGGATAAAAGCGTGGCTCCCCAGAGTCCATTCCTTTTGTGATTCCGCCGCTCTGCTGTCTTGCAGCAGTCCTGCGTCATGGTGGCACTTGGCCATCCAGTTTACAGTCATCCGGTTTCTCTGGTAAGGCCAGAGCCAACCTGGGTCTTGAATTTCTGGTGTCTCTCAGTTCTGCCTTTCTTTTCTCAATGTAACCTACTCACTTGAATACATTCCAGCTAGTGATTTTCTCTATGTTATCCCGACCACACACCCACCATCCTGCCAAGATTAATGACCAGTCTCTTCAAGGCTCGAGCTTTGAGTCTTCCTCATTCTGCAAAGCCGAGCTTCCTTTTGCCATCATTCCAAATGGCTAGTTTGCCTTATGAACGACACCAATAATTGCCATGATGAGAATTGTCCTTTCAAATAGCTCTTCCCCTGAGACAGGAAAAGGGACCAGCCTAGGAGGGGATTTCTATCAGGCTGCATCTCCTGATGAAGGGGTGTCACATTCAGCAAAATTCAAGACTGAGGCCTTTAATTCCATCTTTGTTTCTTGGATCTCCACAAAGAAGGAAATTTCAGTTTAGTTAAAAAAAAAAAAATGAATGTCCTGTCATTGTGCCAAATTCTGTTCATGTTTTTCTTTATCAAAGGACAGAGGAGCTCTAACTGAAATAGTTTTCTCTCGAAGGTGAAGCTCTTAAGCTTCCAGGTTTTAAAGAACGCTTTAATTAAGAAAAAGAACAACAAAAACCCAGCACAACCCTCAGCTGTTACCTGGACTATCTCGTATTTGACTCAGACCAGAGGGCACCACTAGCCAGATAGATGCAGACATATCAGGAAAGCACAGAATGCCTTAGAAACCACGGTCTTCTATGCTGTAACAAATCCCTGTGTAGGGTAAAGGTCTGAAACCTTGTTTTAACATTACGGACTAGGTTTGACTGCATTGTGATTGTAGTGGTTGGGCTGAGATCAAACCAGGGCCTCGTGCACGCTAGGCGGGTGTCTGCCAGTCACGTAATTTGGACACAGGACACCAGTAAGTCATTCAGGCTTGCCTCAGTCTCCTAAGCAGCTGGGACAACAGGAGTGCATGGCCAGGCCCGGCTGTTCTTGATAGTTCATACAATTTGTCTGAGAAGTTTCTGTACACCTTTTTGCATATTAAAATAACAAAAGGAAAAGGAAAGGACCAAGCATTAACTAACCCGGGTATTCTTTGTCTTTCACAAAATTGAGGCAAAAAGTTGTTAACTTGTGCAGGTCTGGGGGTGGCCACAGGACTCGGGTGGAGGTCAGAGGGCAACTTTCAGGAGTTGGCTCTCTCTCCTCCTACTGTGAGACTCCGGGAGGGAACTCAGGTTACTGGTTCTGCTGGGCCATCTTGCCAGCCAAGTATGAACTCGTAACTGCTTTCTGAAAACTCACCTTCCACAGCTGTGAGTAAAAGTAGCGGCTAACAGGGCCAAAGCCACACACAGCAGGAGGGTGTGTGCTAGGCATCAGCTTCCCAACGGCCTTCAATCTAGTTCGATCATAACCCTCATCATGCCAGCACGTCTGGCTACCACACTGGTCTCTGCTGGGACACTGGGGATGCTGAAGTCAGCCAGAGAAGCGGAAACAGCTCAGCTGGAAACAGTATGTGACACAGGACGCTGACTGTGGGCATGGCAGGGACAAGTGGACTCACATCAGGGGGACTTGGCACCCGTGGGGACGGCAAATGTTCCTTTTTCTGTTCGATTATGAAAACAAAGTGAATAAAGTGTGTGTGTGTGTGTGTGTGTGTGTGTGTGTGCGTGCGCGCGTGCATGTGTGTGTGTGTGTGTGTGTGTACACAAGCATGCAAACACTAAGACTGAAGAGTCATCAACTCAGCCACGCTTGCCTTTTTTGGGTTTCTGTGACTTCTACGTAGCAGGCAGGCAGCTTCTGAGACTTGAGGGTTTCACAAGCCAGCCTGCATGGGACCACATCTGGCCTATGTAGTGTGGTCAAAGAATAAGAAGTTTTCTACCCTTTCTGCCTTAATGAATTCATTTTTTTTCACCCCTTGCTATTGGCCCATGAGCTAACTGTGAAATAATAAAGCCCTATCAACTCTGTCCTTGCAAAAGAAAGTGCTGGCACGTTACCCTGCCCCAGCAAGCAACATCAAAGGAAAAGTGCTGATGGGGTCTAAAGCGAATCCAGGAACGTGTTAACATAGCTACTGGCCTTTCTTCAGTTTGATGATGAGCTGCCCTGACAACTGGGAAAGCAAGCCATCTAGGCCAGAGTTTCTCAGACTACGCCTGAATCGTGAGAAACACATGTACAGTCCCGCACTAAACAAAAATACAATAAAAAAGCACGAACCACAGAAACATTAATACCTGAGCTGAATGTGTCGTAAGTGTCTCTTTCGTTCAGCCTCGTTTTGGCTCCCATGCAGCACAATTAATAAAAACTCAGAGACAGAAATTGGAGTTCAACCTGAAGGTCAGAAAAGCAAACCGGCCAAGGTACTAGAGAAGTCTTACCTCTACTACCAACGCTGGGCGACTGTAAACTAAGCCGACTAAACCTCTCTCTCCTCCCATTTTATATTCCCTCTAGTGCTGGGATTAAAGTCGTTTGACTCCCTAGGACTGGGATTATAGGTGTGAGTCACCACCACCTTGATTTCTTTTCTGCAATGATCTTCTGCAGCCCACGGTGGCCTTGGACTCAAAGAGCAACACCTGCCTCTGCCTCCCAAATCCTGGGATTAAAGGTGTGTGACACCATTACCTGACCTCTAGTGGCTTTAGCTTTGCCCTCTGGTCTTCAGGCAAGATTTATTTATCAAAATACAAATAATATCCCACTACACTGTCGTGTTGGTTACACTTAACTAAAATGACTCCATGGTACTCCATGGGCCTCACACACTGAAACCCCTACTCTCGTTTGACGGAATGATTCGGGCAACAGGCAGTGTCAGTTCTGGCAGGGTACATAAAGGATGCGCGGAGAAGCGGGTCCTGCCCGTTCCTCCCTGGCAGAGGTTCCCAGGGCATTATCACTATCCTGTTGCTTTATTGGACTTCAAGGGTAGACAGCAGGAAGTCTGGGGCCTTGAATCCGCTCCCGGGAAACACAACTGTGGAGCTGATACTATTCCTCCTGAGCACCAGGGCCAAAGTCTTTGTCTCCAGACCAAAGGAAAAGAGCTCTAGAGATAGCAGACAAAGGGATCGCACAGCACGATAGAGAACCGGTGGACAGACAAAGGAACTAAGAAATGGAACCCAGTGCCATACCTTTTTGGATTTGTTCTGGAGAGCGTATCCTCTGAACCAGCCTGGGGAGGGGAGGGGAGGGGAGAAGACAAAGCAGGTTATGTTTTCCGGGAGAATGAAAGGACATCAGCAATAAATGTTCACATGCTTTAACAGCAATCCTGAAGTGGAACCCCAAAGGTCAGTTCCCATGAGGCCACAGACCAGCAGCTCTCAACCTGTGGGTTGTGACCCCTTTGGGGGTCAAAGGACCCTTTTACTGGGGTTGCCTAAGAAAACACAGATATTAACATTACGATTCATAACAGAGGCACAAGTACAGTTGTGAAGTAGCAACGGAAATAGCCTTATGGTTGGGAGCCCCCGTAGCATGAGGAACTGTATTAAAATGTCTCAGTGTTAGGAAAGTTGAGACCCACTGCCTTGGACTGTGAATCACTCCGCTGCTTACACAGTAAAGATCTATTTTATAGCCATATTCTCTAATCACAAGACTTAAAATTTGTACACAGGGGGCTAAAGAGATGACTCAGTAGTTAAGAGACCTGCTCTTGTGGAGGATCTGGCCTGAGCTTCCCAAGTGCCGAGATGACAAGAATAGGCCATATACCATGCCAGACTTTAATTCCTTTGCAAAATTCCATTAAGGTATTTACAGAGAGACATTTTCCCGTGTATCAATGAATACACAACTTTAGGTGCCCATAAACAAGTATTTTATATCAAAAAATGACTGAACACATGGTTTTTCTTACAGCCACACCCATCAAAGGCATCCAGCTGCTCACCCCTCATCCTGCCCCACTGTGAATGGTATTATGTGTAAATAGATGCAATCTGTAGTTAGAACTGCAGGTAACTGGCAGTAGGCCTCTACAACTGTCTGTCTCAGAAGAACCCTGCGGAAGACTGTGGAAGAAGGGGAGGAAGGATTGTAGGAGCCAGAGAGGCTGAGGGCACCAGGAGAACACGGCTCACAGAATCAACTATGCAGCGCTCACGGGCCCAGAGACCGAAGTGACCATCATGGAGCCTATATGGGTCTGAGCTAGGTCCTCTGCATACATGCTATGATATTCAGCTCGGGGTTTTTATAGGACTCCTAACAGGGGGAACGGGGGTGTCTCTGGCTCTTTTGCCTGCTCTCGGCACCCTTTTCTCCTACTGCAATGCCTCTCCCAGCCCTGACGTGAGGGTATGTGCCTAGTTTCACTGCATCTTGTCAGGCTGTGTTCGGATGACATCCCTGGAAGGCCTGCTCTTTTCTGAAGGGAAATGGAGGAGCAGTGGGTGGGAGGGGTTGAAGGAAAGAGAGGGTGCGGTCAGGATGCACTGCATGAAAAAAGAATAAAAACAAACAGACAAACACAAGACACCAACCAGAAAATAGTCTCATAATCTGTGCTTTTATGAGCTACAAGTAGAAAACTGACTTTACCTCTTTGGTTATAGATTGAATAACATCTTTGCAAATTTGAGATTTTTAGTGAAACTAAAAAATTTAAAGGATTTACTATGTGTTGCAGAGGGCGTGGGAATAGGACTTTGCTATGGAATTATAGTTTGCTACATGGTTGAGAAAAAGATCTCCCCAAAGAAACACCAGCCTCAAGTCAGGAAGCCCATGCGCGGGCAATCAGGTGAGGCCAGAATACATGGAACATTCCTCCAGCGACTCAACAGTCTATGCCCCTCTATGCTTCTGCTGAGACATGAGAACAGTTTCGCATGAGTGGCTGGCTTCAGCATCACCCGGGAGGGATCCAGGGCAGAGTTGGACGTCATGTTAAGAGTAATTGAGGCAGCTGTCACTTTTCAAGTCATACAAAACTAAGACATCACAATATAGACGTGGACCCTCTTATCCAGAAGAAGGCATCTGCATGCCTGTAAATGGTGCTTGACACAGCCATTCGTCAAAAAGTTATGTTTCCCAAACATGTCCTCTTGGAGGAGGGGGGCGGTATTTCCACACAACCCTTCTAGTTTACCTCTAGGATCATGGTGTGTACATAACTCCTAGGAAAAAGCATGAGATTATCATTCTGGACTTGTCAAAGTGAACAGTCGTTTTCCTTGGCAGCGAGTACTGTGAACACCTGATGGACATCTGGGAGCTGGGTTGCATTCTTACCGTCAGAACTATTAAGAAGGCAACCACTAATGATTGCGAATAATTCCCACGGCTCTGCTCACAGGTGTTTGCTATTCCTAGACCATACAGCTGGGTTGCAATACAAACAAGAACACAGTTTCCCCATTAATCTCAATATTTGGTGTGCAACACTCATAGTTCAACAGTTTTCCATCAGGCTTCGGGACACATGGTGATGCAAAGAGGCAGTGGGCAGCGAGTCAGGAAGAGGTCGGCAGTCAGCAGAAAACAGGGAGTATGGAACGGAAGGGATGCTCCGAAGTTATTACAGAATTACAACAGGAAAGGTGGGGGACCAGGCAGGCCAGAGGGTGAGGCTTAGCTCCATTTTAGTGAAAGGAGTCTCCAAAAATAAGTTCCAGCCACCATGGCAAGATGAGCTGCACTTCTGGGGTAAGAAGTCATCTTCAGCTTCTTGGGAACTGTCCACAATCCAAGATAAAAGTATCTCTTTTCATTTGAAACTATCAAAGTTTTCTAATGCAATAGGCAAATTCACTCTCTTTATCTACCTCGATATAATCATCACCAGTCAAGAATCTGCCATATGGGAGGAGGGTTGAAGGGGAGCGGAGAGGCAGGAAGGGGAGCAGAGAAAAATGTAAAGCTCAATAAAAATCAATAAAAAAAAATTTTAAAAAAAATTCTACCATCTGCCTGCTTCATTCACCTGTCCAGGGGCCGCTCCTGTGAGTGACTGCATTTTCTGTCTTCCACCTACCAGCTCTTCACCCCACCCTACCTCATTCTCCTCCCCCTGCGGTAGTTTAACAGATACTAAGCTGAGCTGTGGAGAGCATGTGTTGGTTCTCACGTAGGTTACATGAATGAGCTAAGAACAGAGAACTAAGATGCCGAGCTCAGAGAGGGCAACGTGCAGTGCCTGGGGATGTAGGGGTTAGATTAGATAAGGTGATCAAAGGCAGATCAGTCTGAGAAAATAAAAGGAACTAGACAGGAAAATGACTACGAAAGAAACTTCCAGATCAGGCAGAAGGGTACAGGCAAGAATTCTGTCCAAAGCCAGGAAGAGTTCAAGGCGAGAGAAGGATATGGGAAGGAGGCCCCATGAGGGTGAGAGAGGACACCCCTTAGACCCGCCAGGGAAATTTATAAAATACGGAAGCCTGGGCTGCCTCCCCAAAGGATCTTTTCTAATCAAGCCCAGACTGAGAGCTTCTCACAGGATCCTTGGTGACACTACCGCGTGTCACCGCAGGCCAAGCTGTCACGTACTGTGTGGAATCTGAGATGCAGCCTAAGTAGAACAGTAAGCACTGGAGGGGAAGAGGGTGTTTAAACACAGCACATCTTGTGTAGTTGCTGGGTGGTTTTCTCTTTCGGCTCTTTGCTCTTTGAGGGTCCACTGCCCTGCTCCCAAATCAATCACATGGAGGCTTATTCATAATTACAACTGCCCGGCCTTAGCTAGGCTTGTTTCTTGCCAGCTTTTCTTAACTTATCCTTTGCCTCTGGAATTTTATCTTTCTCTATTTCTGTATACCTTTCATTACTTCTTACTCCTTGGCTGGCTGTGTAGCTGGGTGGCTGACCCTTTGCTTTCTCCTCCTCCTTTCTCTCCCCAATCTTTTTTTTTTTTTTTTTTGTAGATTTCTCCTTCTACTTATTCTCTCTTCCTGCCAGCCCCGCCTATCTTTTCTCCTGCCTAGCTAGTGGTGGGTCAGCTCTTTATTACGCCAATCGAATGTTTTAGATAGGCAAAGTAACACAGCTTCACAGAGTTAAACAAATGTAACATGAAAGAATGTGACACATCTTTGCAACATTAAAAAAATACTCCACAGCATAAACAAATGTAACACATCTTAAAATAATATTCCGCAACAGTCTTGTGCTTTAAAAAAAAATGCATTCTGGCTGTTGTAGAACAGACATGGGAGGTGAGAAGCAGTAGAAACAGACGAGAAGACTGAAGACAGATTTAGAAGCAGCTTGAGTTGCTCATGGCTTTACTAGCAATGGGCAAGAACGGAGAGAGAGCGTTTGGCTCTTGGGTTTACGCAAATGGCACATAGTGTTACCCTATGGTATAGGAATATTTAAAGTATGAAAGCCTTGGAGAATGGCAGAAGAAATAGGCAGCGAACCCTGACCCTTGGGCTTCCCTCCCTGAACAACTGAGTCCTCCAGCAATGACATGGAACACAGCACATATGCACTGGGGGAGAAGGGATCAGAGGGGTCAGGCTGGCATGGCAGCCCAGGGCCCAAGAAGAATCATAATGATAATCATCACTTAATAGCTGACCATGTTAAAGGGAGCTCTGCCAAACACCAGGAGTATCAAGCAAAGGTCAGCCACAAAGAATTAAGATAAAAGGGAGCAGCTCTAGAAAAGAAATGTGACCAGGACTCAGCCTCTTCCCACTAGAGTCACACAGGCATAATCCAAAGAACGCGTTAGAAATAAGCAGACAGTCAAAGTCAGGTATACACAGACTTGGTGAGGCAGATAGGAGGGCTAAGTTGTAATGTTCTAGAGTAAATAAATTGGAAAAGCCAACTCTTAATTGGATAAAAGACTAGGAAGAGTTCAGGGGGAACTAAAACTCCTCAGAAATGAGGAGACGTTAGAAGGAACTGCTGTCTTGCACTCTGGACTAGCAAAAAGAACCAGGGATAGCAGAACGGCTCCATGTTTAGGTGAAGGCACCTGCCAACAAGCCTCATGACCTCACTTCAATTTCTAGAACGCAGATGATGGAAGGAGAGAACAGACTCCTGTATCGCAGCCTCTTACCTGCACATGTGTGCTGGGGTACACGCATGCTCACACACAGATGCAGGCGGACAGGCAGGCATGGATGCACACAAAAGGAAGGAAGGGAAGAAAGAAACAAGGAAGGAGGGAGGGAGGGAGGGAGGGGAGGGAGG
>NC_022019.1:10538988-10539598 GCF_000317375.1 Microtus ochrogaster | reverse complement strand
CACTAACAAACATTATTTAAAACATTTTAAACTTTTACAGTTAATGTATCTTTACAACTGGTACAATTTACAATGGAGAAAAAAAACCTGAGGAATCCTGGCAAGCCAGGCAAAGGCCAAATCAAACAATAGATAGCAAGTCTATTGTTTGAGTGTGGAGTTGACTGAAAGCAGCAATGACAGAATGGGGGGTTTGTCACAGGACGGAGTGGTGGTGTGAATGAGAATGCCCCCCCCCCCAGATCATGGGTTTGAATGTTTGGTTCCCAGTTGGATGGTTAGGGAAAGACTATTATTCCTTCTGATTACTAATCCTAATCCAGCGGTTCTCAACTTGTGGGTCGAGACCCTTTGGCAAACCTGACCCCAGAAATACTTACATTATGATACATAAGAGTAGCAAAACTACAGTTATGCAGTAGCTATAACTTAAAGAAAGAATCTTATGGTTGGGGAGTCACTACAAAATGAGGAACTGAATTAAAGGGTCACAGCAATAGGAAGGTTGAGAATCACAGGATTATGGGGTATAGTCTTGGAGGAAGTATGTCACTGGGAGTAAGCTATCAGGTTTCAAAATCCTACACCCCCTCCCCCTCCCACCTTCACC
>NC_022019.1:10535115-10538708 GCF_000317375.1 Microtus ochrogaster | reverse complement strand
AGATGGTTGTAAGCCACCATGCGGTTGCTGGGAATTGAACTCAGGACCTTTGGAAGAGCAGGCAATGCTCTTAACCACTGAGCCATCTCTCCAGCCCCCTCATTTGTTTTTTTTTTTAAATAAGTTGCCTTGGCCATGGTGGCTCATTACAGCAAGAGAACAGTAACTATGACAAATAGATGAATTCTGGCTGTATTTCATGATGATATACAGTGGCCAGAACTCACTGAATTACGTAGTAAGTAAAGTGGCTTTTATGTAATCATGTTGTTCATTTAAAAAGACACAATTGGATACCACCACACACCCACGAGACTGGCTATGGTCAAAGAGACTGTGCACATAATTGGCAGGGACTAGGAGTAACTGGACCTTTGTGCTCGATGGTTTTTTTTGTCAACCTTACACTAACTTAGACATATCTGAAAAGAGAGGAAAATGTCCCCATAAGATTGGCCTGTGGGCAAGGCCATGTGATATTTTCATGAGGGAGGGCTCAGTTCACTGTGGGTGGTGCCACCCCTGGTCAAGAAGTCCTGAGTTGTGTAAGAAAACAGGTTGAGTAAGCCACGAGGAGCAAGCCAGTAAGTAGTGTTCCTCTGTGACCTCTTTATCAGTTCCTGCTTTCCAGGTTCCTGCCTTGAGATCCTGCTCTGGCTTTCTTCTAAGATAGATTGGGATGCAGAAACAGAAGATGAAATAAAGCCTTTCCTCCCCAAGTTGATGTGGGATTCCCCTCTGTATGCTGTGAATATCATTGGTTAATAATGAAACTGGCTTGGCCTGATAGGGTAGAACAGTGCTAGGCAGGGAAAACTAAACAGAACGCTGGGAGAAAGAAGGTAGCCTCAGGAGAGAAGCCACGGAGCTGCCACCAGAGACAGACATGCTGAAACCTTGAATACTGAAAACAGGTTAATACTAGATGTAAGAGCTAGCTAGCAATACACTTAAGTGATTGGCCAAGCAGTGATTTAAATAATATAGTTTCTGTGTGGTTATTTCAGAAGTCTGGGTGGCCAGGAAAACAAACAAGTGGCTTCCTACTACACCAAATTGCTTTAGGTCATGGAGTTTTATCACAGCAATACAAACCCCAAATATGACAATTCTCTCTTACCAGGCTGGTAGTGTCTTCTAAGGTCACACGAATCCTATGACTTAGCAATATTACCAGGCCTGGGTAGTCATTCAAGATAAATGGAAACATGTACATGCAAAAACGCCTTACAGGAATGATTACTGATGTTTCAATTCTTCAAGTAAAAGGCGGAACTCAATGACAGGCGCAGTGATGTTGGAGTTATGGCGTGTTTATATAATGAGTACTACTCAACAACACAGAAAAATTACTTACGTACAATTTTATGAATGACTCTAAAAACCATTATAATGAGTGACAGACCCCAGACAATAGACATGTATGATGCCACTGACACAGAGATGACTAGCAGATAAAACTAACAGTTGGTCATGGAGGGAAGAACAGTGCCCAATGATTGAGGTGGATCTCATATGTAAGAAGGAAGCTCAGAGTAACTCTGGGGTGACATATGGAGGCTGTGAGATCTGATAAAACTTATTCTATTGTTTATCTAAGTGCCTGTTACAGCATATCAGTTCTTCCTTGAGGCTTTAAAAGTGGAAAGGGAAAGGAATAAAAAAACTTACCATGTAAAAATTACCATATAAATTAATCACCTGTAACAGAATGCTATCACTTAAACAAGGCTGAGAACTTTTGTCTGGCATTGCCTCTGCGTTTGAATCAGGTGTGAAAAATAACAGGCATCTTTCTCCATGACTGTACTTTGTCTTGTGTCTCATCAATGACATCATCCATCCTGGTTACTCCTAGCTTGATCCCAAACTGACTTATGAGTTTTTACTGTTTCTGAAAGCTCCAGCACGGACCTGCAATTCCTTTACTCAACAGATATACAAGCTGGGAAACCAAGACACCGAGTATTTTTACTGTATAACGAAAAGGAGGGGGGAAAGGAATTCACAGACACAAGAGAGGCATAGAAACAAAATTTCACAGGGACTCAAGTCAAGAAGGAATGGAAGGGGTCTATGGGGAAGGCTGACTTCAGCAGATGAGCTACTCAGGAAAGTGTGGTCAGAAATCTCTAAGGAGATCCATCAGGGCTGAGGTTTACTTGACTCATGTGGCCGTTCATTCATTATACATAAAAACATTTCTTGAAGTGGAGTGTATCAGACATCATCTTTAAGAAGGAAGGAAGCAGATCCATAAACAAGTAACCAAATACAAAGGGGCCTTTAATGGAACTGCGTGGAGACTCCGGTTCACAAAAGAGTGTGTTATGAATGTGCTCCAGACTCAGGCAATTACTGGGGAATGTTGAAGACTTCCCAGGCCATGAAAGTGCCTGCCGTTCGATGGGTGACTTACAGAACAACGTTCCACACAAACACCTTTTATTTTGCCATCCCAAGATAAATGTGCTCTCCTGCTCACACACACACACACACATAAAAGATCAATAAATTATGTTTATCCTCTCAGAAATTAAAAGCCAAGGGCAGGGAGGGAGTTGCTGTTTATAGCACCCACATGACATGTGGGGCAGAGAGGAGGCAGCATCCACAGAGGCGGAGCAGGTGCTAAATCCTGTTGTTTTTCCTTTAACTATCTCAGGCCTGCTGGCTTAATGAGGCCAAGGTCAAAGGTTGCACCCCTGTGGACCAGGTAAACCTGTCAGGTTTCCAGGGTCAGAGCCCAGTAAGCCGTGCCTCTAGCAGCAGCCTGCGGAACCTCAGGGAATCCTGAGGCACCTGGGCGCCAGCCCTCACAGGAAGGAGAAAGTTTCAGTATGAAATCCCCCATTACAAAGGACAGTGGTCAGCCTTTGTCCACGGGGGAGCATCCCCGCTGAGTCCAAGACCTCAAGAGCCTCAGCTGCTTGCATCTAAAGGCACCGGGGCTTTTGCAAATAAGCTGCTAGGTCAAAAGTCGAAGGAAAGAAAGATAATCGGCTCCATTCTATTGTTTCTTTGCTGGGAACAAACAGGCCGGCTTTTTGGCAAGCAAGGCCGATGATGGAAGCTTGAGTGTGAAGGGCTCAGAGCCCCTGAAACCTACCTGCTTCACTATTTAACAATAAAGACGCAATCTGCATGGAGAAGGATAGGGGTTCCACTCCCCTGCATCAAGCTGCTGCCAAGGGCTTGCTGTGAGGAGAGCAAGCTGGACGATCAGAATCCAGTCTTTCCGATGCAGAGGCCTTAGTCCTGGGCCTGATCAGCATGAGAAATACACACAGCATCTGAGCAAGAAACAGTGTGACTTTCTACTTGAATTGTATTTTAGAGACTAAGGCATCATATAGCTTAGGCTGGCTTCAAAACTGCCGTGTAGCCTAGGATATCCTTGAACCCCCCGAGCTTCCTGTGTCAGCGTTCTGGAATTACACACAGGCATGCAGCATCGCGCCCAGCTTCAACTTTCATTGTTTATTTACTTAAGTTTGTTTTGACAATTTCATACATGTATATAATGGATTCTGATTACTCTCACTCAATTTTTATTTTTTTAGCATTTTAAAGTGTGTGTGTGTGTGTGTGTG
>NC_022019.1:10479365-10535015 GCF_000317375.1 Microtus ochrogaster | reverse complement strand
GAGAGAGAGAGAGAGAGAGAGAGAGAGAGAGAGAGAGAGAGAGAGAGAGAGAGAACAAGTGCCTCCAGAGGCTAGAGGCATTAGAACCCCTGTAGTTATTTTTTGAGCCACCTGACGTGGACGCCGCCGGGAAACTGAACTTGGGTCCTCTGGAAGTGCAGTAACTGTTTTAAGCCTCTCAACCATGTCTTCAGCTCTTTCAACGTTTATTTTAAGGCAGAAAAGGATCCCTGTTTGCAGAGCCTGGCAGATATCAGGCACGCAAGAAACAAGTGATGAGTATGTTAAGGAGACACAAAGTCTCTTTGACCTAGGGCAGACTATTGGAAGGAGTATAGAACAAAATCTGTCCCTGCACATCAGACAAAAGGTAAAGTGAGGGTGGGGGGGAGCTGGCAGGACTGCCAGAGACAAGGCCTTGTCCCTCAGAAGGAGAATACACTGGGCTCTGGAGGTCACTACCAATTTAATTATCATGAAGTCTTCAATCTCTTAAAAGCCGTTCTTCAATAAGACCACATCCACACACACGCTGTTTTTAAGGCCACCCCACTACAAACTCTACCTGGCTAAAAACATTCAGAGGATTTTTCTTCTGCTTACCTGGGATAGATGGTAACAGAGATCACAGATCACCACTTTCAACTAGATAACAGCTCCCCTGACAAGAGATCTGCCCCAGGCATTAGGGTGCGGAAGGAGAGCCAAGTCACAATGAGCAGAGGAGAGTTAGCACGTCCAAATGTGTGCAAGAAAAGGGACACGCCTTGCCTAGGGGGCCTTCACAGACACGGTCACACTGGTTTCCAATGCCTAATCTTTCACTGAATCTTGGCCCCAGGGTAGTTTGGGGACATGCCATTCACAAAGCATTTTTTACAAAAGGTACATACAAAAGGTGAATGGCCCAGTCATCAAAGGCATGGGTTCAAGGAGCTTGCACGACTATGTCATGCCTTCTTCCCACCCCTTGATCTAACCAACATCCCCAGAGATCAAAATCAGCCGGACAGAACTGCTGGGAACATTCCATTGGGTCATTCCAGAAACTTCTTTGTTTTCAGGTTCACTTGCCCCTGTAGATGCACAGGCAGCTGCCCAAATGGGCCAATGCCAAGTATGAGTGCATGATGGATAATGGAATGAAGGTACCACTCAGGAGAGAGCTGTAATTTCCACGTCAGGAGATTGGACGGATGCCTAAGTCTAAAGAACATATGTTAGGATGTATTTCAAGAGCACATCCAAACGTTAGCTTGAAAGAAAAGACCGGAGAAGGCACTCTGTTTTATGAGGCTTAATCTGAAGGCTAGGGGACAGCTCAGTTAGTAAAAGTCCTTGGCATACAAGCATGAGGCCCTAAGTTTGCTCCTGAGCACCCATGTGAAAGGCTGGGTATGGCAGTGTATGCCAAGAGGAGGCAGGAGGATGTCCAGCCAGCCAAGCTGAACCGGCCAGTCTCAGATCCCAGGAGACCCTGCCCCAGCAAAGTGAGTTCCTGCGGAATGACAGAGGTCGGCCTCTTGTTTTCACATGCACACATGCATGTGCACCTCGACACATGCACACCACACGCACCCACCCCCACATGTACACACAACACACGGATTTAATCTGAGAAGAGACACTTCAGTGGCTGCCACATTTCATTAACGTCTCTCCCGGACACCCTCCTCCTAACGCACGTCCTTATGAAAACACAGTTCAGGAAAGAATGTTCCCAGAGGTGTAGCTGATGACAAGCTGCACTTAAGGTAGAGGTCAAGCAGATGTGGGAAGTGACCGTGCAACCCTCAACAAAACACTATGAAGTCCAGCCTGTTTCCCCGGCTACAGCCAAATGTCTGAACGCAGAGCTTGTCATCAGAGTCAAGCTGCTGGGCTCACTGCCATTTATGTTCGGAAAGGCGGCTGTTTCTACAACTAGGTCACAATGACAGTATGGATTTGGAGCTATAACACCCCCTAGGATCTTGACTAGGAGGGCAACAGAAGTATAAAACATATAAAGGATCCTAATACACCTTTCATCTAGTAAATCTGACACGCCATGGAGGTGTGGGGTGTGTGTGTGTGGGGGGGTCTCACACACATGTAAGTCAGAAGACAACATTCTGACTTTCTCGTCCACTATGACCGCTAGGGGGTTAACTGAAGTCATCGGGCTTCTAGAGCAAGGCTTTCACCAGTGCAGCCTTCTTGCCAGTCCAAAAATTTCTCTTGGTGGCTTCTGGGATTGAACCTTGGACCTGAAGCACCCTGGGTGAGGCATATCCTCAGCTCCTGATTCTGTTGAATTTACTTGCTTTTGTTGTTGTTGTTCTTTTGGTCTCTCTCAGCCACTGAGACAAGACTCATCAAATAAAGAAATGAACATAGAGGAGAAAATAATGGCTTCAAGGACGCCTACTTAGTCGTCGGGGTCCTACAAGACCACAGCATCTGATGACCCTGCTTTACATCAGACGCTCTCAGAAAGTCAGCCAGCTTCCTATGTCATATTATACATGAGGAGCTCCGGGCAGAGCCCCTCAGAAAGATGAGTACTAAGCCTCTGCTGGAAAAAAAATATCTTCAAATGCACCCCTTCTTTGTCAAGTCTCTGTTAGGAGGGTTCACTAACTGCAGTGACAAAATATACCAAGTAGCTCACCTGCTTATGACCCCTTTCTCTGCACCTACTTGCAAAAGTTTGCTTAAGAAGGTGAGATTCAAAGCACACATCACCCAAGTCAGAATCCATTTGCCTTGTCGAACATCTTTTTAAAAGTTCAAAATGCAAGGCTCCAAGATTCAAAATCTTTGGACTCTCTTATGAAGTCACAAGTGGGAAATTCCACTCCTGACCACGTGACAGGTTGTAGCCAAAAGGCAGGCACACTAAAAAATATTCTCTGAAATTATCTTCAGATTATACGTAACAGGTGAGTATGAAACATAAATGTATCTTGCGTTTTTACTTGGGGTCTCCAACTCCAAAAGAAAATTAAACCAAAACCCTCTGCTTCTAAGCATTTTAGATAAGGGTTGCTCAGCCTGCATGTGGGAATGGACTTTCTGATTCAGCTTGAGTTTGCCTGGCCTTGTTTCCTACAAAAGGGGTGTATAGAACGGGAAGCCAAATGTCCACGGCTCTTATCCTTTCAACATTCCGGGGCTGCCCATTTCACCTAATTCCTGTCCAAATCTTTGCGTTATCCTCTGAGTCTTTAAAAGTTATTCTGAATCCTAAGCTTTATTCGGTGCCTGCCTCTGCAGAGCTCAGAACACCTCCGAGACACTATCTCACCTGGTTACTTCCCCAGGGCCTGACTGCGTGTGCCGACCTCAGAGTCCCCACTAACATCAGCCGCTCATGCTCTTGAGCTCCCGGGTGGTTTACGGAACTGACAGAGTCTGTCGGTGGCGATGAGTTCTGCACAGGAAACCTGCACGTAGAAGGACAGCGAGCCATGGGCTTGAAGCCATCTGTAGTAGATTTAGTCACAGGCGAGGAAAGCTCTGTGGTGAATGGACGCTGACACACATTTTTCATATTTTTATATATTTTTCAATATGCCACCCGGCAATTCGTCACTTCCAAGTCAGCCGGTGACCCAAATTGAAATGGAATGCTCACACCACACAGATAGCTGAAGCACCTCGTTTGGGGACAGACAGACAGGAGCGAGTCACCTAACCTATTGCAGTCCTCCCTCTGTCTCTTCCCTCTATGGTCTCAGCAGCAGCATCCTGTTCTCTCCACGGTGTCTGGATATGGGTTTGTCTGTTTATTTATTTTCTCGTCTTGTCTGTCTTTCCAGGTAAACCTTAAGATGCAGCACCTGGCTGTTTGATCGCTCCGTGGACCAGCGATGTTAGAACGTCTGCTGTGCTTAATGCACTGGGCATGAGGTCGGTGCGGAGCGCGTGTGGCTGATAAACAAGGTGACGGTAGCTGAAGTGCCCAATGTCTCTGTCCATGCGCTCGTGGATCTGGAGCGGGAAAGAACATTCACTCATGGTGGGAGAATGCGTGTCTCATTGCCAAATACCTTCTAGGGTTACAGGAGCACCAACCACAGGCAACCCTTCTCCTATAGTCTCTAAAGAGAAGCTGCACACAGCCTCTCTGTCAGCTCACTTCCTTCTTCCATCTTCAGCAAATTAAGCTGGGGCGGGGGGGGGGATGGAGGGAAGAGCTAGGAGATACAAGGGATAAGGGAGAACACCTCTCTCTTTGAAGACTGAGGTCTTCTGGTTTTAAGTCAGAGGTTGAGCAGTCTAGAAGTTTCTCAAACATTTAAACACGGGATTACCGTATGACAACAGAGTAGTCATGGTTCCCGGGGTCTACCTAAGGGAAATAAAAACACACCCACACAAATCTGGTCTGTGACTATTTAGAGCAGCTTTGTGCTCGAAAGCTCTATGGAGCTCCAATATCTATCGGATGATGCATGGATGAACTGGTATGCTCATTCAATGAATGCTAATGGAAGACAAGGAAATGAAGTATTAATACATGCTAGTGAATGCACGAAACCTGAAAACACCACACTGATAATAAGCAGCTAGCCACAAAGCGCCACACGCTGTTTGGCCTGCACTACTAAAAATGTACAGAACAAACTCAGAGAAGCAGAAGACGGGTATGCGTTTGCCCTAGCGTCAGGGGAATGGCTGAGAATCGGTGGGGTGGGGTTGGGGGTATGAGAGGAGACGGTGACTGACAGCTGCCCAGCTCCCTGTAAACTACACTTAGCATATAACAACAGAATCATAGACTGTGTGAGTAAACTGGGTGGCATTAGAGTTATATCTCAATAACCCTGCTGTTTCAGATTAAAAGCAAAAGCACATGCAATAACCAGATCTTTGTGTGGGGTGCAGAGGGCAGGGGATTTGGGGTGCTTCCCAGCTCGTCAAAGTGTCTTTTATTTCGCCTGCACTCATTCCAGATTTTGGTTGAGAGCCTTTTGCATGTGAAAAGCTATGGTGGGCACCTGGAGATTAAGCAGGAGCCAGCTGTGCTGCCAAGCAGAGCAGGGGGAATCACTCACTGAACCACAGGGCAGGAAGCAGCCAAACAGAATCCTTAGTGGTATTCTGCTGTGGGTTGTGGGCTGTGGGCTGAAAACATAAAAAGAAAAACGTCTAGGACTCAAGTCCATGCCAGAATAACACACATAGATCAGGCATGTTTGCCTCAAAGGTGGGGTGAGGCGGAATGTGTAGAGGGAGAGTCCCTGAGTCACCACCAGGAAGCTGAAAGACAGACACTGATGTGGCATGTCCTTCTGTATATGTGTTGCTTTTATTGGTTGATGACTAAAGCTGTTTTGGCCAAAGGCTTAGCAGAGCAAAACCAGGTGGGAAATTCAAACAGAGATATATAGAGAAAGTAGGTAGAGTCAGGGAGATGCCATACAGCTGCAGAAGGAGAAAGACGCCCAGAACCTTACCTGGCAAGCCACAGCCTCGTGGTGATCCATAAATTAATAGAAATGGTTAATTTAAGATGTAAGAGCTAGCTAGGAATACGCCTAAGCTATTGGCCAAGCAGTGTTGTAATTAATATAGTTTCTGTGTGATTATTCGGGTCTGGGCAGCTGGGAAACGAACATGCACTCTCCTTTTACAGACACCCTGGAGGCCAAGAAGTGGAGCCAGCTTTACTCTGGTGTCCTCTCTGGCAGTACTGTGGGTGTTTCCATTCTGTTTATTTGTTTTAAAGGAAGACAGGAGCAGGGAGTGCGGCAGTGAACACAAGCCATTACTCAGCATTTCCTGCAGGTCTCATGTTTGCCAAGCACTCCTGCCCCCAGTCCTCAACTGCCTGAAATAATAAAGGAATTCAAGACTCACGCCAAGAACTCAGAGTACTAAATAGATACAGGAGTCTCCCCCTGAGTGTTGGGCAAGGCGGGCCCTATTTAAAAAGGAATCCCATAAAAGAAACATTATTGGAAAAATTTAATCCAATATAATAATGTGTGTGCAACTAACATGCCACTCGGAGGTAATGAACTCTGTATGTTTCCCTACTCACACCGGGATATGGGCCCACTATGAAAACACTAAGGGTGACATCCTTCTCAGAGAGCCTTGAATTCTAAGAGTGGCACAAAAAATCTATAGAAACAATTGTAAGAAAACTGGCTGGGTGGACAGCTCCTGATCACTCCCAAAGTGCAGTATTGGTGAGGTTTTCTGAATGATGGTCAGTGGGCCGGTATTCCCTGCAATCAATCACACTGTGTATGAGCAACAACATCCTAAAGGCACCATGCATTGGGATTTGGGTACCCACCTACATGAGATTAGAAGCAGATGGGATTTGTGTGTCTGTGTCTACATTAAGTATAATATGGACATTCCTAATACTTACTCCAAAATCCAAAATGCTCCAAGACTCAAAATTTTATAAGTACTGACATGATATCACAGGTAGATTACACGCCATGATGCAATTATTTAAAATAATGTACAAAATTATCTTCAGGTTATATGCATAAGCCTGCATATATATGAAAAAAGGAAAGGAATTTACAGCTAGGTTCTAGTCCCTAAATATTTCACAATCCCTAAATATTCCAAAATCCCAAACAGTCTGAAATCATAAACACTTGCAGTCCCAAGAATTCTGGGTACGAGATGCTCAAGCTGCATATTGAACCAAGATCAGTTCTCAGTGAGACCATTACAAAGTATAAGAGTGCACATACTCAAAACCATTACTAATATATGCTCTATGAGGACCGCAGGCTTCCAATAGCTACCACAAAAATGGATTAGAGCCACATAAAAAATTTTAAAACCCAACCATTTTTAAGGAAACAGTCTTAAGAATGCATTTCAGGGATGTTGTTAACTTTATGTCAGATCAGCATCAATACTTCATTCTCTGACGCACTCCGTGAGGTAGTTAAGAAGCACCCCCTCCCCTGCTGAAAAACACATACACACAGTCACACACACATACAGAGACAGACAGGCAGGCAGACAGAAAGACAGACAGAGAAAAACCTACTAGTGACAAGGTAAGAATGTCCATGCCAAAATTCACAGAGAGACAAATCCCAAAGAGACCAGCCCAGTACTTGTGGCAGCATCTTGCCTGGGGCATTTGCTGATATGAGAAAGGATGCCTGAGTGTCTTAGAGTAGCATTTTGGAGAGCCTTAGGGGGCCAACAGGACACAAATTAGAGAGCTGGGCCTCACAATGAGTAGGCTGTAATTTCAGTAAAGCAAAAAGCACTACCATGGATAAAGAAGGTTAAAAGACTTAAGAAGCAGGAGTTAAAAGAGTTGTTTAGCACAGTTCTAAAATGGTAGGCATATATATTCTAAAAACATGTTTGAGACTGTATAAAGCAAAAACACTCCCATATCTGTAGAGACAGAAACTATAACAAAGTCAAAAACTCAACACAGTAACCAAAAAAAAAAGGAAAAAAATTAGCATATAGCAAACTGAAAAACTGGGTATCCAGCAATACCACTTTTGGGTACATACCCAAAGGATGCTTAACCATGTCACAAGGACATGTGTTAAACCATGTTCATAGCAGCATTGTTTGTCATAGCCAGAACCTGGAAACAATCTAAATGCCCCTCAACCGAAGAATGTATAAGGAAAATGTGGCACATTTATACAATGGAGTGCTACACAGCAGAAAAAAATAACATTTTGAATTGTGCAGGCAGATGGATGGAGCTAGAAGACATCATACTGAGTGAGGTAACTCAGACACAGAAAGACAATTATCATATGTACTCACTTATAAGTGGTTTTTAAACATAAATCAAAGAAAACCAGCCCACAAATCACAATCCCAGAGAATCTAGACAACAATGAGGACCCTAAAAGAGACATATAAAGATCTAATCTATATGGGAAGCAGAAAAAAACAAGATCTCTTGAGTATATTGCGAGCATGGGGAGAGGGTTGAAGGGGGGGAGAGGCAGGGAGGGGAGCAGAGAAAAATGTAGAACTCAATAAAAATCAATAAAAAGGAACAAAAAGAAAAACTTGATATCAAGCAAGAATTATAATTATAATATTCAGTCTACTTGTTTTGGCAAATTAAGGAAAATACTCTATCATCTATCTTATCTTTGTGAGTCTAAAGTTTCATATCTAAGGAAAGCTACAATTATAACTATCTAGTCTTCAACTCCATCAAAGATCCCAGTATGATATAATATTGCCTAAGTAAACAGGAAGTGCATTGTAAGTAACTTCCAAAACTCTAAAAATGACAGAGATATCATCTGGACAGTCACCCAAAGTTCTTCTGTAACATTGGGGCATACATATTCAGCCTTATAGGCCTAAAGTGTCTGTAATTTTTGCTTGATACCTGTTTTGTTATATAATTTTACTATGTTAAAGTTAAACTTAAATTAGATATAAAACTAGGTTTACAAAAATTAGATGATAGAGTATTTTCTTTAATTCTGCCAAATACAAATAGAATAAATATTATAATTGTAATTTTTACTTGATCCCTGTTTTGTTATATGTAATTTTACTATGTTAAAGTTAAAACCTTCCTTTTCAATTAGACAGAAAAGGGGAAATGATGTGGGATGCCCCTCTGTATGCTGTGAATATGTTTTATTACCATTGATTAATAAAGAAGCTGCTTTGGTCTATGGCAGGGCATAATATAGCCATGCAGGAAATCCAAGCAGAGAGAGGGAGAGAGGGAAGGAGAAAAAAGGTGGGATTGAGGGAGAGGCCAGCAGCCAATGAAGAAGCAAGATGTGAGGTAATGAGCCACAAGCCTCGTGGTAAAAGACAGAATAATAGGGGTCAGTTAATTTAGGTTCTAAGAGCTAGTAAATAATAAGCCTGAGCTAATGGGCCAAACAGGTGCAACTATGGAAGGAAGGAAGGAAGGAAGGAAGGAAGGAAGGAAGGAAGGAAGGAAGGAAGGAAGGAAGGACGGACAGACTGGATATAAAAATCTGGATCCAAATGCCATGTACAGAACTTCATACTCAATGATCCTTAAACATGCATTTCTTCAAGCCCATATGGAAGTTACAAAAGTTGAACACATGCTTTTTACCTGCATGGTGAAAAACTATGATGACAGGGTCCACGGTATATTTATCTGCCCCTCTGACAAAGGACTGACCTAGCAGGGTCTGTGGGGGCTGTGGTTTTCAGAAACCAGAGCTTAAAAACTTGCATGTCGGGAGTTATGAATATAGTGGTGAGTTCGAACCAATGCCTGCTGAGGTCTGAGGCTGGCAAGGGTGATAGATGGAGAGTCCACCTGGTCCTCTCTGACTACGCGCCGCCACAGGGTACCAAACAGCTAAACGGAGTGGTATGGACGGGCATGTGGAGGGCAAGGACCCAGATCTAAGGGAGGAAGCCGTCACACACACCAGTCTCCCATGTGAGCAGGCACATGACCCAGCTTAATTATGGCCAAATCCTGCTTCCCTTCCCCCAGGTTTCCCATCTTCTCCCCTTCTTGTATCATCCTGTCTGAACCTAGAGCTCTGCATTGGTTCCTAGGCAACACTTTTGCCATTCCCCTGTCCCAGCATTTACCAACGCAGAGTGTAGTGATTATTCTGTTTGTGTTTTGACAAGTAAAGCTTGCCTGAAGACCAGATTGCAGAGCTAAGCCTTTAGAGGCCCTGGAGTGGTGACACACACCTTTAATCCCAGGACTCGGGAGACAGAGGTAGAGGGAATCTCTGTTAGTTCAAAGCCACCCTCGGTACACAAGATTAAATCTGTCTAAAAGAGCAACAGAGCTCACACAAAGGTGATTCCAGCATGTGGGATCCCATGTCTCTAATCCCAGCACTAGGGAGGAGACAGGAGTGATATAACTAGGCAGAGACAAGAATACAAGGCAAGAGGAGACAGGAGTTCAGTGTAGTCTGAGGAGCAGCGCAGTCTAGGCAGTCAGTCTGAGAAGCAGTCTGAGGGCAGGATCGCCTTTTCAGTTTGAGCATTGGTGGAGGTGAGAACTCTCTAGCATTGGCCACTCTCCTTCTCTGAGTCTTCAGCTTTTACTGCCTAATATCCCTAATATCTTAATATTATTAAGAGCAACTAGAACTCAAGCTACAGCCGAGTGTCTGTACCAACAAGCTTTGCTCTAAGAAAAATCTACCCAGTTTCCTGACATTTCCTCACCACAGCTTCCACAGGGTTATAATAAACCTGGCCCAAGGGTTTGTTCTCTGCTTTGTTCCTCAGCCTTGGTGGCTCGGGGATGCTTTTGCTGCCCTGGGGTTTGGGATTAGAGATGTAAATTCCTGCAGGTCTCCTAGGATTGAATGGGCTGATGCAGGTCTGATGTAGGCTTTGCACACAGTTCTAAGTATTGCCCAGGTTAACCAGAACCACTGCCCAGGCCTGAGCTAGCTGGAGAAAACAGACAAACACAAGTAGGACCTGCTATTACAATCCTGACCCAGTTCTCCCAGTCTCCCTTTCATTCCCCCTGAACCTGGTAACGCTGGGCACTGAGTAGAAAGAGATCCTCCCCAGATGGCAATGCTTCCTTCCAGCTACCACAAGCCTAATGTCTTGAGTGTGTCTGCCCTAGCCAGTTCTGCAGCTGAGCCCTCTTGTATCCGGGGGCAACAACCTTGACTCTGGTATCTGAGCATATCCACATTCCCAGGTTGTGTTGAAAATACCCTCGGCATGGGGCTGTATATCCTCGGGTACTTCTTAGGTTTTCATTACTGTATCAGGAGGAGAGGAACACTTGGGCCTTAACTCTAAGTGCTTTATTAATAAGTAATTCCTATGAACTTATTCTGGGCCCCGCCCAGCAGGAGGCCATTGCACTCACCCTCATACATCTCCAGGATGTGGACGGTGTCCCCGATCTGCAAGGAGAGTTCCACATCTTGAGACGCGTTGTAGTTATAGATGGCTGTGAAGGAGAAGAGAGGGGATTAGAAACCATGCCACGAAACGGCACATTCATAACTTAGTGACCCATAGGTTTGTTCTAGTTCATTTCCCTGTTGCCATAATAAAATACTGGCCAGGTTTACAACTGATCCTCTAGAGAAGCCAAGGCAGGAGCTCAGGGCAGGAACCTGGAAGCAGGAACTGAAGCAGAAACCAGGAAGGAACACTGCTTCCTGGCTTCCTTTCTCTGGCTTGCGCAGCTACTTTTCTTATCATCCTACCTGCCTAGATAGTACTGGCCACATTGCGCTGGGCTACCTTCCGTCAACCAGCAGTTAAGAAAATGCCCCCAAAGACGAGCTTACAGACCAGCCGAATGGAGGGAATTTATCAGCCGAGCTTCCCTCGATCTAGTTCTGTCCAGCTGACAATCAGCACTAGCCATCACTGGGCTCTACAAGTCATCCTCTGCCCAATGATTTCGTGTGGTCCACTCTTTGCAAAGCAGAAGGCATGGGCTGCATCTCTTCCAACACGCTGACTGGTTGCCTAGCACGTACCATATGCTCTGTCAGCTAAAACACATAGACGTAGCCTCTATTCCCAGGAAATGTCACAGTCTAGTGGGAAGACGAAAGATATGAAATTTATAATCCCAGAAATAACTGCTTAGTTAAAGTTGGGATAGCACTACAAAAGAATCCAGGCTAGAGAATACAATAAGAACGTCTGTGGGCCGGTCCCCTTGTCCATGAGACAACAGCCAACCTGAAACTCATTTAAGCTCACGATTGTTAGGGCACAGGAGAGTGGCCTCTTGGCTTCCTTGACAAGGTGCTCACTGATCGAAAAGGCTGCATATGAGGACCATTTATCATAAATAACAGAGTAATATAGGTCATATTGCAAGAGTGGCACCATGGCCCAGCCCTCAACACTGGGGACAGAGTAACCCTAGCACTCCATAATTCTTGGGACAGGTAATGTTAGGGCCCCAGAGAAGACAACAGACTAACTCACCACTGACATGGGGGAGAACGGGCTGGAGCTCTGCAGAGGTATCTTATCGGAACTCCACACAAGTGACTAAGAACCACATGAAACACGTTATTAGTCATGGGGGGAGTGCAAATCTAAACCGCCATCAGATGCCTCTCCACACCTACTAGAATGGTTGCATTTTAAAAAGATGGTTACCAAGAATATGGGGTTGCAGAGCTCAAACCCCTGGCAGGTAGGACTTCAGAACAAGAGACCTTTCAGAAACTAGACAGCAAGGTTCTTAAAAGTGAAATAAGTCACTGCATGACTCAGCAAATCCACTCCAAGGAGGAGCAGCCAAAAGAAGAAAAACTACATCAGATCTACACAATACCATTATCTCAATGTCCATAGCTGCTGCACGCCAATCCCCCACAACCTGTGGGTGCCACCTTATCCGGCAAAGTTATCTTAGGGTGTTTCCTACAAGCCGAGGGAAGGGAAGGAGAATGAATGGAAGCCAAGATTCACTGTAACCTAGCAACTGGAACAGCCAGCCACCACTGGTGGCTGGCAGTGAATGAGACCAACTCTCCTGAGAGTCTCCAGGGGCATGCAGACCAGTCCACACCTTCATTTCAGAATTCTGGGCTCCAAAACTTGAGATAATGCATTCCTGTTGTCTCAAGCCATTGAATTTGCCAACCATTGTGATGGCAACCACAAGAAACCAACGTGGCTGTGTTATTCACAACAGTCAACAAGCACAGACAACCCAGGGGGTACACAAACAACAGCACAGTTGTGTCTTGATATCCAACCTCACAACCCCGCCCTGTGAGGACAGGAAAGCATACAATATGTTATCACACACGGTGTGGTGGTGACATACAGCCTAAGCACGCCCTCTCCTACTCTATTACTCCAGATGGCTGGCAGTACCTGAAATAATGCAGATGCTCGTTGGCAGCTACTGTACTGCATCACTTGAGAATTACAGTCGGTAGAGTCTCGGCCCCATAAACATGAGGACCTGATATTGCAACCCCAGCTCCCATTTAAAAGGCCAGGTGTGGGCACAGGTGCACCTGTAATCTTGCATAGGGGATATAAAGGTAGGAGGACCTCTAGGGCTCACAGGTCAGTCTAAGTAACTAGTGAACTCAGATTCAGTGAGACAGGCTGTCTCCAAAAAAATAAATAAGTAAGTACGACAATGAGGAGAGCAATAGAGACGGTGGGGAACAGTGGAGACGGTGGGGAGCAGTGGAGGCAGTGGGGAGCAGTGGAGACGGTGGGGAGCGGTGGAGGTGGTGGAGAACAGTGGAAGAAGACACTTAATGTTTATCTCCACCCTAAACACACATATACCCTGCATGCATACACATGTATACATACATTATACACACATGCATACACACACCCAAAAAGGAAAAAAAATGAAGAGAAAAATATCTATACATATTCAATAAATGCAATATCTTTTCCAAATATTTTTGATCTGAAGTGAATCACACCGTGTCCAGAAGCATCGAGACCTCTTTCCACCATCCAACATAGTAACTGGCTGCCAATTTTTCATCTCAAGCTGTGTCGTGAGAGAGCGACATCCGAGAGACAAACACAGAGATGCGGCTCCTGTGCCCTACTTAAAACAGATAAGAACACTGACCATAAATCCGTGCAGCAGAATACCATCCAGCAATGAAAAATGATATATGGACACATGCCACGACCCGGATAACCACAAAGTACGCCTACGCCGAGCAAAGGAAGACATAAACAGAAACGTACTTGACCCTATTTATTGTTGAAATGTCCAGAATATGCTAATCTGTCAAACGACAGATCGAATGATTGGCTGCTTGGACTGGATGCGAGGGCGTTGACTGAGCAACCTATCCACTTTCAAGGGAGGTGCCGACAAACTGAGCTTGGTAACAAGCAGCCACATCATTATTCACTAACATGATTAAACTGGGGACCTGGAAAAAGGTTCAGTGGGGAAAGAGCTCTCTCACTGCTACTGTAAAGGACCTGGATTCAGTTCCCAGCTCCCACATCAGGCATCGCACAGCTTCCCGTAATTCCAGCTCCAGAGGACCGAACACCCTCTTCAAGCATCTACAGGGGACCCGCTCACACGTGGTACACGGAAACTCACATAGGCAACACACATAAATAAAAACAAATATTTCAAAAACTCCACCCCTGAATTGGACACTGGAGACACATGGCTGTCACAGTCTGTAAACTATGCTTCAGAGGAAGTTCTTCTTAAATAGATTTCTTTCTTGTCTGTATTAGTGGGTAATCTGTATCCCCCCAAGGATAAAGAACCCACATGGAGATGCAGCCGTTAAGACTACAAGGAATCCACCTCTACAGGCGTGACCATCACATGAGGGTGGTCACAACCCATCATCATATCCTACAGGGGTCATGAAAGACATCCTACCCAGTTAGGAAAAAAAGGTGTCTCTGTCACTGCCTGTGGCAGACATATCCTCTCCTCTCCCTGGGCTGCAGGTTTTTGTCACAGTAAACTTGTCAGGGAGAGCTGAGAATAAGAGCCCCTTACCACCTCTCAGAAACGGCCTCTCCTTTATGACGGGAGGGCACAGTTTCAAACAGTGTCCCCCTGCAGTCTTGCTCGAGAAGCCTGAAGAAGTCTCCCCTGGCAGTTCTTTTCTATTGTGCTTTCAGAGTAGCCTGTGGTTTCTGAATAAGGACTGGCTGGGGAAGTGGGTTAGGAGAAATGACACATAATGCAAGAGGAGGGAGTTCCAGCCGCCCTGGCCCGTTCGTGTGTCCCCAGACCGCCGCCACTGCAGTCTCCCTACACGGCAGTTCGACTCCATCCGACTGCTCTAGTTTGCCCCAATGGTTTACCCACGAAAGATACGGTGTCTTTTCTACAGAAGACACAGCCCTGCAGTTCTCGACACTGCCCAGATTCCATTCACTGCCATCCCCTAAAATGCTTCTTCCTACCACCCCTCCCCCACGGAAACAGGAAGCAGTGAGGCCACTTTGTCACAAGCTGTGTAATGACCATCTTCACTCTTCCTGGTTCTTAGTCATGGGAAAGTAAGCAGAGGCTCTCAAAGGCGGCCCCGCGCTGCCAGCTCCAGGTATAAGCATCTGCCTCGGACTGCTGGGAAGACAGACATGCATGTATGCATGCATAAATGCACACATGCAGAAATGAACTTAACCATACATGTAGGCACAAAAACAGAGAGATATACATGTACAGGTGAGTATACACACACACACACACATACACACACACACCCCAAAGACCAGTAATTCCAAAATGCTACAGCCTTAACTATCCACTTTTTCCTCTACACTTGTCAATTTCACCCTCTTCTCTAGTCAAGACCCTTCTATGGTCAGAGGCTGGAGAGATGGCTCAGCCCTTAAGAGCACTAACTGTTCTTCCAGAGGACCTGGGTTCAGTTCCCAGCACCCACCAAAGGGCTCACAACCACCTGTAACTCCAGTCCAAGGGATCCAATGACCTACTCTGGCATCCTTAGGCACTGCACACATACGGTACACAGACATATATGCAGACAAAACAGCTGTGCACATTAAATATTTTTTTTCAAAAAGACTCCTATATTCTCCTTGAAAGTCAGTGCTCAACTCCTGTCTTGACCACAGCCTCTCTCTTTAGAACAATCCAAATCTCACAGCCACAATTCGACTCCACAAACAGCTCCTGACGACCCCTCTCCACCCTGCATGAAGTCTTTCTTCTCTGAAGTCCCACAATTTTCCATCACAGGATTCTTGTCCAGGAGGTTTGAGCTAGCAACCACAGATAATCAATCCTATGCAATGGCCTGCCACCAATTGGAAGGTAAAGCCCTCCCACATGTGGACCTGGCTTCATACTGCCTTTCTCATGCGACACAGACTAAACCCAAAGAAGAATTCAAGAGACAAATAGCAACTCTTGGCTTACGTATTTTGTTTCTTTTGAGCATCACAGATGCCATGCCAGCCTCCTAACTCTATATAGCTATGACCTTGAACTTCTGGTTTCCCAGCCTCCTTTCTCCCAGGGCTTGTAGCCCCCACACTCAGAATATGCAATACTAGGAATTGAACCTATGGCCTTTGTGCATGAGAGGCAAGCATTCTACCAACTGGCCCACATTTTCCACTCCTTAGTTTACTTTCTAAACACATGATTTGCCCTTTTTATCTACTCCATTACCCTGATCTCCCCACCCCCACCCCATTCTCTGTCCCTAGTCCCTTTGCCCTTCAAATACTGTCCTTTCTACTTTCCTTTTGGTTTTGGTTTTTGGAGACAAGGTTTCTCTGTAGCTTTGGAGCCTGTCCTGGAACTAGCTCTTGGAGACCAGGCTGGCCTCGAACTCACAGAGATCTGGCTGCCTCTGCCTCCCAAGTGCAGGGATTAAAGCTGTGTGCCACCACCGCCCGGCTAGCCCTTTCTACTTTCACATCATGCATACATATACATGCATGTACGTATACACATAAAAGTCTAGACTACAACATGTGTCGTTCTCAGCGTGACTGACCACTTGATCTGAGATTCTTCGTTTCATTCTCTTTTTTTATGGCTGAATAAAACTCCACTGAATATGCACACATTTTCCAAAGGAAATTTTTTAAATATAAAACACAAAGATCAGTTCAGTTATTCGCCACTTCTTCCCCCAGTACAACCATGCTTCTGCTTCCCTCCATAGTGGCATCTGTGGTTTCCCATCACAAAGGAACAGGATGTCAAAAAAATAAAACAAAACAAAAAACCCACCTCTTCAAACACACTATCATACAGGGGGAAGAACATGTATATTTCTTTCCAACAGAGGCTGTCAAAGAGGCAGCCCCTTCGGCAATGTTCTTCAGAAAAGGGCTAAGAAGAAGTCTGTGTGTTCAATGTCATATCTCTGGGTAAAGGTATGAACAGGGCCATAGTCACAGCCATCTATTCTACCTAACTCATCTCTTTAGAGCACATCCTCCACATCCCTCCCCTGAGGACATGTCAGGTTTCCCCTGGAGCTCCTCACACAGCTCCCCATGCCTGTAGCCAATGCAGAGCAGAGACAAAGGGCTAGAGTTTGCCTGCAGCAAGACTCTTAGTGAGACTGCACCATTCACCTCTGACCAGGACGGCCAGCAATGGTAAAGGTGCGCCCTGAAATGGTCTAGACACAGAGAAGAACCAATATCTTACTCACAAAGCCAAGCTTCCTCATGCAAACCCATGGCTTGTGCTAGCCTGATGCTATTTTGAGCACAGGATAAAAATCACTGCACTTAAGGGAGAAACTAGTGTTTTCATCTAGAACATGAACAACTGTTACAAAAAAAAAAATTAGGGGGCTGGAGAGATGGCTCAGTGGTTAAGAGCACTGGCTGTTCTTCCAGAGGACCTGGGTTCAATTCCCATTGCCCACATGGCTGCTCACATGTCTGTAATTCCAATTCCGAAGGATCCGACACCCTTACACAGTCTTCCATGCAGACAAAAATACCAATCAATGTACATAAAATAAAAATTAAAAAAATCATCGGTGGCAGAGAGCACTTGCATATGAGGCCCTGAGTTCAGTCCCCAACCCCACGTACCACACATGGTGGTACAAACCTGTAGGGAAGGTGGAGGCGAGGCAGAGGAATCAGGAACTCACCTTCATCCACACTGCTTCTCAAAGCAACAACAATAAAACCCCAAGAAGCAAAAGGAGAAAGCTAGGCAGAACTCACAAGGCAAAGGCAGGCCAGCCTGGGCTACATAGCAGGTTCCAGGACAGCTAGGACTACAGAGAGACCCTGCCTTAAAAAACAAAAATAAACGAAGTGGGAGGGAGGGGGAGTGCTATGGTTGGGGGGGGGGAATTGAGGGGGCAAGGAAATCCTAAAGCTAAACAAAGAAGAATTCAAGATTCTTTTTTTTCCCCATTTGCAAATGGCATGCCTTTCAAGGACTTACTTAATCTAGACCTCGGTCTCTCCTCTAGGTAACAAGAACCAGACTGGATGATGACTCAAGGCCCTTAGCTCCAGCTTCCTGATTCATGAAGTGACAATCCAGAGAGACACGCTGCATTGAACGGGCAGGCACCACCACAATCTCTTGTTTTGTCTGAGGAAATTAAACAAGCACAGGGAGTTGCTGTGTGGAAACTGCTTCCCCTGACTGCTTCGTGCAACGTTGGGAGAGACAAATTGCTGGAATTCTTCCCTAAGCAGCTTACTGTTTACATCAGGAAAGTGTAATTTTGCAGAGCAGAACAGACAAGACAGCATGTCTACAGATGTAAAACAGTTTGCATTGCACCAAATCCTGACTTAGCCTTCTCTTTGAAACTAGGCTTATACAAGAGAAGGGGGAGGTTGAGGATGAAAGAAAATTGAAAATTGCATAATGAGCAAGAAAGAACACTTTTAGGAGCTCCAAAGAGGATCAGCGCTGAGGAAGGAAAGTCTGCTGGCCATCAGTTATAGATCTTCCTAATGAATTGAGATCTTTGAGTCCCCAAATTATAGTCCCCTGTGGGACAACTGGAACCTTTCATTTCTAGAGATAAAATCAACACAAAGAGCATTCAGCAAGCAAAGGATAAGGTCCCAATTTCAGTGCTTTGCTAGTCAGAATGTTGAAATAATCAGATTTATTTATCTCCATTTTTGTACATGATGTGGGTTTTTTTTTCCTCCTCCCTCATTCCCTCCCTTCTTTTTCTTTCTTTTAGACAAAGTCTCATTAAGTTACCTAGGCTGACCTGTAACTCACAATCCTGCTTCATCCCCAAGGTACAGGAATTACAGGCCTGCACCACCACGCTATTTTTTTTAATTCATTATTTATCTGTCTAGATTTGCCTACTGGTTCTAAGACTAAAGATCCACAATTTATCTTTGACCTTCATTCTGGCTTTAATGTATTAATATTCTAGAAGGCCATATATTGTTTTATGGGTTTTGTTTGTTTGTTTTTGAGACAGGGTTTCTCTGTGTAGCTCTCGTTGCCCTGGAACTCACTCTGTAGACCAGGTTGTAGACATCTGTCTGCCTCCTGAGTGCTGGGATTGAAGGTATGCAATACCACCGCCTGGTAATTTGTTTAAATCTTAAACATACCATTATGATAAAGATTAGAAAATGATACTTGACAGTAGTTATTAATACCGAGAAGTACCAAAAGTCTATCATTTCAAGTAAACAATTAGGTGTCAAACTGGTTTATTGCATTGAGATGGTCATGTCCCCTCCTGCTCTGATCTGCCTGGGCCATGCCTGGGCCAGGATCAGGACACCCTGTGCAGTTCTTAACAACACTGCCTGCCTTCCTCAAGAGCAGGAGCTTCCAGGCTTTTCATGTATCCAACCACTTAGGAGAATACTGGATGTCATGACCAATCAACTGGTTATTATTCTAGAAGTTTCTTTCTTTAATTTTATGTGCATTAGTGTTTTGCCTGCATGTATGTCTGTGGGATCCCCCAGAACCGGAGCTACAGACAGTTGTGAGCTGCCATGTGGGTGCTGAGAACTGAACCCAGGTGCCAGTGCTCCTAACCACTGAGCCACCTCTCCAGCCTAAATTCCAGAAGTTTCTAATCTGAAGAGTTTATGTAAGTTTATAGGTTGACTGCCTTGATCTAGACAGAAACCGACCCAACGACAGTTTTACTGACTGGCTTGCGGGCACCAGAATTTACTTACAAGCCATCTTGCCTAAGTTAACATGAGATTAAATTTGATCTTTTGGGAGAGGAGAGCTGAAAAAAAAAAAAGCAATGCAAAATTACTAAACAAAAGGCCTATGGTCTACAAACACAGGGACTTCCCCCCCCCCCACTCCCCACAGCTTCCTCATCTGAAGAACAGAGGTCACAGCCCAATGTTCCTACGGTTTGAGAAGCCCAGAAAGGGGAATCTGTGCAGCGCCCCTTGGACTATGACTAACACCTGGTGGGCACCGACTACAGGGCAGTCACCTGCCCCTCCCTTTCTTCCCTTTCCACCCCTGCTCAGCTTCCTATTTTGAGCACACTAGCATCTGCTTGCCCAACAATGGAGACTGCCACCCTCCTCCATGGCAGAAACCACTAGATAAAAGCTGCCAATCAAGAAGGACCAAAGAGATCAGGGGATGAATTAATCTTTGGTGTCCTTCTGGGGTTGCTGGACAGTGAACTGCACACGACTGTGGGGCACTTTAGAGGCAGTTAAGCATTCCCTTGGAGAAGCAGCACTTAGGTCTGGGCTGTCTCCTTTCTATCCCTTCCAAGCATTGTTGTAATTGACTCAAATGCCAGGGTGTGATCCAGAGGGAGAGCAACACTCTCAATCATATACCACCCCCATACCTCTCCTCTCTGTTTCACTGACCTCTGCGCCTTTCCACTGACTTCTTTCTTGGTAATGAAAATAGGAGAAGTAAAAGGGGCTTGGGGTGGGGGGAATCTGATTCTAACTAAGGCAGTTTTAGCCACAAGCAAGAAAAATAACCAGTCCAGAACATCAACATCCAATCAACAAGGTTCTCATAAGCTTGCAGCTGAGGAACCAGGCTCATTAGCACATGCCTGGAGTCTCAGCACTTGGAAGACAGGGGCAGGGTGACTGTCACAAGTTCAAGGCCAGCCTAGTCCATGCAGCAAGTTTCAGATCACCCACCGCTGTGCATAGTGAAGACTTATCTCAAAAACAAATGCAAATAAAATGATGGCTCCTGAGATATGCTCTCATTAAATGAAGATTAAAGATAGCTAAGAATCAAGCAGTCACGTCTCCGATGCTGTTGAGTTTACTGCATCTGAGTTATGAACAGAAATCATACATGAGGAAGAGAACGAGAAACTAGAAGCCAGACTTAAAGAATGGAGAAAAAGCTTTGTTGTAGAATATTATTTTATCTAGGCAAAGGTGTGTTCCACTTGTTTATGCTGCAGGATATTTAACTATGTGAAGGTGTGTTTCATGTGTTTCTGCTGCCTTTGTTAATGGTGTAAAGATGGCTATATTTGTTTCACCTTGTCTGCCTGAGGCACCTGATTGGTTCAATAATGGGCTGAACCGCCAATAGCTGGGCAGAAGAGGGGCTAAGCACTACTGGCAGGCAGAAGAGAATAAATAGGAGGAGGAACCTAGGCTCCAGAGAGGACAGAAAGAAGTTGAGGACAAGGAAGAAGGAGAGGAACACACCTGGGCTCAGAAGGCAGGCAGCGGCCAGCCAGCCATGGAGACAGCAGGAAAGTAAGATACTCAGAAAGGAGGGTAAAGAGTTCTGAGACGAAATGTAGATAAAGAGAAACAGGTTAAGATTAGAGCAAAGATAAGGCTGAGCATTCATAACAAATAACAAGTCTCCGTGTAGTGATTTGGGAGCTGGTTGGTGGCCCAACAGAAAGTCTGCTACAACGCTCTTTTGAATGTCAGTCGATAAGGTCACTGGCTATTTTTCTTCATATGTACAATGCCTCTAAGACAAACCTCATTTCATGGAGGGAAAGACTGGCCCTCAATCAGGCTACCAAAATCTGTTCATTTCACATGCACCTGAGAGGGAGAAGGTTCCAACAGCAGCTTCTGACTTGGGCACACAGCTCAGCAGAGCCTGCGGCCCCACAGCCCATCCAACGACAAGCGGTGCTCGGCAGTCCCAGAATAGTGCCTGAGAAGATCATAGAACCAACCGAAACTCAGCTTCTGTGATATTACAGACACCAGAGACCCAGCCAGCTGACTGCCCCTCAGTGAGAAAACAGATGTGTGTGTGTGTGTGTGTGTGTGTGTGTGGTGTGGGGGGCAGACACAAGAAGAGTCAGATCAAAAAGAAAGCCACAAAGTAAGGGGATCTGGCAAGTCACTTGGCCAAACCTTGCTTCAAAAGTGAAGAAAGTGGGGCCCAGTGTGTGTTTTCAAGTCTTAGGCTCCTCATTACTAAAGGGATATTTCTTGGACTAGAATTTGACTAACCAGTCTGTGGGTTCTAAGAATAAATAGAACATATGAAGAAGCAATATAGCACCCATGCATATGTCCCATCATGACCCAGAAAACACCCTGTCTCCATACCTATCTGACTGCTGGTTAACAGACACCCTCCTATCTATGACACTAGTGGTTTGCTGATTGTCGCAAGCATCAGAAACCCCTGGGAGGCTTTAGAGAAGACAGATTTCTAGGTCTCACCTCTGACTCAGTAGGTTAATGGGGCCTGAGGATCTGCACTTACAGCAAGCATGTCTGCAAGCTCTGCCAGTTTAGAGAGTGCACTCTAAAAACCCAGTGTCCTTCTTATAGTGAGGGCCCACTGACACCAGCAAAGGCGCTAACACGGTGCTCAGTTTACAGACCCTGACACAGCATCTCAGAGAAAGTTCGTGGTCTACAAGACATAAAATCGGTCATCACACCAGCAGGAACTAAGATTGACTGTGCCCACACCCTGGTTCTCCTCTTCCCTATTCTCAACAGAGGTAATTTCATTGCTTGACGCCTCAGTTTCCTGCTTGTAAAATGGATGTAATTACAGTATCCCATACGCGTGGGGTTTTGTGAGGAGTAAGGGTTGGGAAACGTGAGGCACCCAAGTCTGTGTCTAGCATACAGCATCTTCCGTATATACGAACTATCTTCATAAGTCGATGAGAGAGCTGGGACTCAATAGCAGATAGGCCTTCAGGCTCACTCTTCATTGGTATCAGCACGTATCTTGTGGTGAGTTCCAAAGAATCTTTCTCTTCCCTTAATTTCAGAGGTGTTTAGAAATGGAAGACTAGTGGAAATTCCAGGTCCTATAAAACCCAACCCCAAATGGAAAGACTTACAATCACACAGCTAGTTAGAAGTAGGATCAGATGAGTAAGGTTAAGACAATTTTTCTATGGGCTACATCAGTGATATTCATATTTTACTCTATAGTTGTGCGTGTGAGTGCGCACATTTAAAAATATGGCAACCAGGGTTGGAAGCATGTATATGAAAACGCAGCCCAGAGGGACCCAGGCATTCTTCATCCTCCCACAAAGACACCTGCCAACCATGTCCAGTGCTGCTCTATCCCTTATAGGTGGAAAGGAAGATGTGGTACAATTACACCTTGGAATATTACTCAGCTGTTAAAAATATGGTATCATCAAACTTGAAAATAAATGGATGGAAGTAGAAAAAAAAATCATCCTGAGTGAGGTAACCCAGACCCAGAAAGACACATATGATATATTCACTTATACGCGGATATTAGCTGTGAACCATGCGCTAACCAAGCTACAATCAACTGAACTAAGGAGGTTAAACATAGAATAAGGGACCAGGGGGATAGACAGATCTCTCTAGAAAAATGAAATTTAATAGTTATGGATAGATGGGTGTGGGGACTGGAACAGGAAGATCAAGTAGGAGGTGGATAAGGGAGTGTATACAGGGAGAGGCAGCTAAAATTCAGGGCCATTTGAGGGGTACAGACTAGTGGCCCCACGAATCAGGTGCAAGGTGTTGCGAATTAGGTAAGCACGATAAATAACCAGGCCAGCTCAAGTATAACAATTATAGTTTTAATAGTTATAAGGGGAAACTCACATTACAAGAGTGGGAGGTCTGACTTCCTATCTGTTCAGCAGGAGCCGCGCAGAGAGAGTGCGCATCTGGGTCCTCCCACTTTTTCTTCCTGGGCTCCAGGTAGCCATGCCTTAACTAGATGTGATTGGTGGACAGAGTTTCCCCATCATGGGTAAATAAATAAAGAGGTTCCAAAGTACAGAAATATGTACCCAAGTCTCTATAATTGATAATTGGCATGTATTCAAGATATTAGAGAAAAACTTGTTCTATTTATTTCTTCAAACATACCTCAGATTACACAGATTTGAAATGAAATAAGCAGGTTCCAACTGGATCTTTTAAAAAGAACGGGGCAAAACAGTTGAAAAAAATTCATAGGAAAACAAAGTATTTGAGGACTGACAGAACCATTGGAAAGGGAATTGTCAGGGGTTTCCCCAGATGCAAATTACTCTAACAGACACAAAATTAGAAAAAGGAATCTAAGGAATCGACCTAAAAAAATACATATAATTCTGCCAATTTTTGTTTTGTGAGAAAAGGTGTTTTCACAATTAATGCTGGTATTTTGGGCTACATTGGAGAAAAGAAAACAATGGGTTCTTCACCCTACATAAAATAATAACAATGATGATGACGCTGATCAGTGCCCGGGTATTGAGCTCCACAAAGTTTGAGAGCCACAGGAAGCAGCTTCCAAGAGCAGTTGGCAGTGCCAGCCCCAGCGGAGAGGTCAGCACACAGGCCTCACACACAGAGCCAGCATGAGTGCCAACGGCTCTCAGCTTTGTGGGGAACAATCTGATCAGCGATTTTCCTTTGCCCTCTGCAGGAATCGGAGCATCTGTGTGAGGAAACACGCAAGAGCTGTTTACTGCTAGGCTGGGAGTCATAGCAGCAGAGGCGGAAACAAACCCTAAAGGCAAGAAAAAGGAAATGAAATGTATCCTGGTACCTGTGGAGACCAGTCGTCTTTTATGGGGCGGTGAGTCAGGGCTGTGTTCACTGACCTGGAAAAGGTGTCCATGGGACGCTGTTAAATGGATTAGGAGGGGGAGGGGGAGAGAAGTTACTGGAGACTCTGTGATATGAATCTTTCCCAAATATCTAAAAAAGCCAGCTGCAACCTACAGACACACCTGTCCTCACAAACAAAGAAAGGTGACTGGCATCTGCTAGGCTTTTCAATTTTATGTGACATCTTTTCAAATTTGTAACTGGTTGGGACAATATGATACATGCCTTTAATCCCAGCACTCGTGAAGCAGAGGCAGAAGGTTCTCTGTGAGTTTGAGGCTAGCCTGGTCTACAGAGTAAGCTTTGGATCAGCCATGTGGGACAACACAGAGAGATGCTATCTCAAAAAGGAAATTGATTAAGTAATCAATAAGTAGGGACTGAAGAGATGGCTTAGTGGTTCAAAGAACTTCTTGCTCTTTCAGAAGAACCAGGTTTGATTTCCAGCACACACATAGTGTCTCAAGGCCATTTGTAACTTCAATTCCAGGAGATCTGAAGCCTCTTTCTGACTTCCACGGGCACCGGACACACACACGGTGCGTGTACATACATGCAGAGAAAGTATCTATACACATCAAAACTTAATCTAACAAAATTTAAAAAAAATTGTGTTAAAGCATACACAATGTAAACATCGCCACCTAAACAAGTGTACATTCCAGTAGGTTATAGGTTATACAGCTATTCACACTATTGTGCAGATTCAGGATCTTTTTTTTTTTTTTTGGGATTTTTAGAGACAGGGTTTCTCCGTAGCTTTTGGTTCCTGTCCTGGAACTAGCTCTTGTAGACCAGGCTGGTCTCGAACTCACAGAGAGCCGCCTGCCTCTGTCTCCAGAGTGCTGGGTTAAAGGCGTGCGCCACCACCGCCCAGCTAAAATTCAGGATCTTTAGTGATGTACAACTATGTATCTATTAAACACGACCTCTCTGTGGCCTGCTACCCTCCACCGCCTGCTACATTCTGTCTCTGTGAGTCAGACTATTAAAGGCATCTCAATGAAATAGAATCATGGTGAGTTTTTCATTTTGCTTTTTGCAGATATCATCTTTGCAGAGACCATGTCACCTAAGGTCTCCCATGCTGCAGCATGTGTCAGAAGTTCCTTTTTTCCAAGACTAACAACTTTCCATCACACATACAGGCACACGTGCGTGCGTGTGCACGCGCACACACACACACACTCTTTTTACCCACTTATTTATTGATGGACACTGAGGCTGTACAAATAACGCCTTGAATGATTGACATGCATATGTAACCAACTCTATTAGACTTTGTTTTTATTATACCCAGAAGTGTATATGCTAATACGCATGTTAATTTATAATTATCAATTGTTATTTTAATTTATTTAATTAATCTTCAGGAATTACCACAACTACTTTCCACAAGCATCGTACCATTGCATATTGCACAAACACCAATTTCTACACATCCTTGTTAACATTTTTTTACTTTTTCTTTTTATCTATCTATTTAATTTTTTTTCGAGTCAGGGTCTCCCTATCCAGCATTGGCTGCCCTGAAAGTCACTGTGTAGACCAGGCTGACCTCACACTCATAGAATCCACTTGCCTCTGCTTCCCGAGTGCTGGGACTAAAGGCACATGCCACCATGCCAGGCTTCTTTTCAGCTTTTTAAGAGTAGCCATGCTAATGGATGGGAGGTAATATCTCATTGCTGTCTCTGGTTCTTTGCTGTTGTTTGTTTTGTTTTGTTTTTTAAGACTTCTTTCATTTTATGTAGATTGGTGTTTTAGCTACATGTATTTCTGTGTACCTTGTGCGTGCCTGGTACCCACTGAGGACAGAAGAGGGAGTCGGGTCCCCAGGAACAGGGCTGCAGGGAGCCTCTGCTGAAAGCCAGGGAAACAAAAGAATGTTAGAGAGGAATGACTTCTACTACAGTGTTACTGTGGCAACAATAGGATTCCTGACCTCCATCCTACCTGACAAGAGGATCAAGGATGAATCTAGAGGTCATCTTACTTATTCTCATGGAACTTCTGTAAAACATGGAGAGTCAGGCATATCATGCTTTTATTTTTATTTGAGAAAATATAAATCCAAGTGAAGCAGATATGTCCATCTGTCTCTGTAGAAAGCGATCATGTATCCCATCCCTGCAGTAAATAAGACATGACCCACTGAAATATATTTCTGTTTACCTCTAAGACAGGCTTTGGAACTATTCAGAAGTGATGGGAGATACCCTTGGGGTTGTGTTCTCAGATATTTTTTGAAATAAGACTGAAGTGATTCAAAGAAGGAAAAATCTGTATCCACCGTAGAATTCAAACCAAAGAGCTGACAGCGCTCTGTGGAGCAATTATCCCTGTTCACCGATGGTGCTGGGCAGAGCAGCATGGGAAAAGAGGGATAGCCAATGCATGATTTCCTTCTGAGGGAAGAGCGTCCTGCACACACGAGGACATCTAGAAGGAAGCCAGTGCTACCTGCTAGAGTGGAGAAGTGAGGAGGGGAGGGGACAGGAATTTTCAAGTGACCAGACATAAAGAGCAACCATGCCAGACTGGAAAAAACAGAGCATACATCCTTTGATTAAGGTCTCTGTGGAAAAAAACATGCAACTCACAGATTAACTGGCAGGCCGCTTGCGTGTTGTGGAAATGAAGCCATCAGAAGCATAAACATGGAGTTGAGCAAATGGCCATGAAATTTGCAAAAGCAGAGAGTATGAGATTTCAGAGCATTTCAGATTGCAAATCAACCATGTTTACCTGATCTACCTAAACTTCCAAAACCTGAAAAACAATTGAAATCTGAAGTACTTTTAGTCTCTGGCATTTCAGAAAATGGGCACTCCCCTGCCTGTAGTTAGAATCATTGGTAGGCATTGAGGTTTATCAGTAATACTTCACTGAGACTTTCTAGTCGGCAAAACCAGAAATGCAGAACAGGAATTTCTTCCGCGTTGTATGACTCAAAGTAGTCTTAGCACCATGTCTAGCACCTTCTAATATTACCTTTGGCTATGAGCTGATAGACACGGTTCCCTTACTGAGAAGGCTACCCTAAGCAAGAGCGTTCCTTCTCAGCCTTCAGCCATACTTCTCCAGGACGGTACCCTACCCATGAAGTCCCAGCTCCACAGCCGTGTTCCAGGTCATGGAGCTAACGATGCTAGGACAATAAGCACTACGGGCTCATGTTGCTTGCTGAATGCCATTACCCTTGTCATACAAAAACGAACTTCAAACTCTTCAACACACTAGCATCACTATTCGTGATAAGTTACAGGAGTTGTCTTGGTTGGCCTGGAGTTTGCTATGTTAACCAGGGTGGACTCAAATTCTGAGATCCACCTGCCTCTGCCTCTCTAGTTCTGCTATTAAAAGTGTGTATCATTATGCCCAACCACAAAATATTTTTAAGCACTGTCTCTCAGTTACATTAAGTTATGTTTCTAATTCCAGTGTTTGAAATGGTTAAGAAAATTAATCTGACATGGTTTAGGGAGGTATTTCATATATATAAATTTCAGGGGTATTTCTACACACACACACACAAACACACACACACACACACACTATTTATATAATTTCCTCTGTCCCTCCCAAATCTTCCCATATCCCATCCATTCCTTCTCAAACGGCCTCTTAATCTTTTGATGTTTTATTTTTAATTTACTCCCTAGTTGAGAAATTTTGCTTTCCTCTTGCTTTCTCTTTTAGAGCTTCACTAAATGAATGACCTCAGCCTCTGCCAGAGTGCTGATTATAGGTGTGAGCCTACACACTTGGCACTAACTGGGCGATTTCAATAACCTTTTCTTTATCCAAACTGAGAAAGTTGTATCGACACTAATAGATGTCACTTCTACTACTTATACTTTTTGAACACAGAATGATACTGCTACAATGAGTGATCTTTTATGTTTTAAAGCCAAAAATCTAATGTTTGCTTCAGTGATGCACCCAAAATAAAAACTACCAAGTCCAAGGGTTTGAGTTGGCTGTGCATTACTCTGTGTGTCCAGCAGGGGAAGGACTCTTTCTCCCTGCTGTCCGTCCCCCCCCCCCCCCCAAGAAGTGACACTGTGACTCAGCATACAAATCGCCATGGAGACCATCCTCTGCCCGCAATGATGAGCAGGCTGAATCTGATAGACAAACTCGGGGCTCAGGCTGGAGGAAAGGCACCTTCCTGCCGTGACCACACAATGATGGACACTGTCTTGCTCAAAGGTACTCTGTTCCCACAGAGCATGTGGACCACACAGTCATTCTGGTTTATCTGCATTTTGAAAGCCAAAATCAAAGTGGTCACCCAATTCCCCATGCTTTTCAAATAGACACAAAGAGTGGAGCCAGGCCGCTGTGAGGCCATTCCCTGAAGTGGAGAACTCCATCTCAGCTATAGACAAGGTGACTAAAGAGTTCAGGGCTCCCCCACGCTACGACTGGCGTGCTTCTTCACATCCCTAGTCCCGCCGTGTCCCTTTAAAGGGCTCCTATGCTGCTACATGGAAAATACAAAGCTGCTCTCCAGGACCAGGAAGGTACTGAAACACGAGGGGGCTCTAACCTCATTCAAAGGGAGGAGGGCAGGGTGCGCATAAGCCACACACATTATCCCACATGTTTTAAATTATCTCCAGATTACACATACATCCCAACACAGCATGGGTGTTTTGTGAGTCAGTGTTATACTGCATCGTTTAAGGACAAAGGACAGTGTCCAAATCAAAAGCGGATACATGTTAGTGCGGATGTAAACACGCTGGCCTTCTCAGATCTGCGGACTCTACATACAATGGGCAAACACAGAGGCAGACGGCACGCAGCATTTCCAACTAGGTTTATGTGACATTGCTTCACGTTAGTCCCTAGTTGGCTGCTGACAGGAGAGAACTGGGGAGACAGAAACACAGCTGGACAGGGACCAGTTCTAGGCATCCCTGGTTCTCTGTTGTGCCTCCAGCAGAGAGGACTGTGCCAAGCAAGGACTCTCACACACATCACAACCCAACGGCTTGCTCCGCTGTACCTTCTCACATTTAGAAAGTTGGGGGCAGGGAACAGAGAATGGGGTTGGATAGTGGCAGAACCCCACAGCTGAGGGTTCTTTCTATAAGCGAACCTAACCACTGTGCCTAACTGGAGACACTGATAATGTATGTCATACATATGGGACTTCAGCTGTTCCCTTTTAACCCCAGGGATACACCTGGGGCCCCAGTAGACATCTGAAATAGACAGTACTAAACCATGGCAAATGTCAAAATAAATAAATAAATAAATAAAAATTCAACTTCACTAACTGGAAGGAAACACTTCATGGGTTTTGCTAGGTGTATCTGAATTGCTGACATCAATACCTTGCACACCGAGGTCACTATTAACAAGAACTACTTAACCACAGCCATCCTGATGCTCAGACAGTCAATCTAACGAGCAAGGTGGCTGCTAAGTCACTAACGGGTGGGTACTGTATGGACCTGCCGGACTGAAGAACAATTTACATCTTTGGGAAGATGGAGCAGGATGTGGAAGAATCAAATGTGTGACTTAAAAATTACACATAGTTTACTTGGGAAATTTTCCATTTAATACGGTCTATAGTTGACTGTGAATAGCTGAAACCACAGAAAGTAAAACCGGGGATGAAAGAGAAATGCTTACTCGACTGGATAAAACGTATGTTCAGGTATGAAAATGCCGTGTCTTCTTCAGCAGAAGTGCTCAGAAGTTGAAACCCCATGCTACTTCCTTCCTATTCCCACAGCAGACACAACATCCTAGCCTATCTTTCTCTGTGCCGAGTTTACTGAACACACAGAGGGAACTCGGGTTAACCTCAGAAGAGCAACATGCATGTGAAAATTAATCCTCTTAGAGAGGTTGGTAGGGAGAATCAAGCCCCTGCCAACAGGCTTGCTAGTCAAAGACCCAACCCCTCCATCCTCTCCTACTGTGTAGGGGTCTGGGTGTGGAGCTGAGTGAAGAAACCTAGCATATCTAAGGCCTTGGGCTTCATCTTCATCGCCCAAAGAAAACAAAAAGGCGCAGGCTGCTTTGCCAGGGCCGCGAGAAGCAACATAGAACACTCCAGGTTCCGCTACAGCGACGTTCAAGCGTGTTTACGTCTACAGGCTTAGAGTCTGCCGTTCTGAACACCGAATACATGCACCTCCTTCACAACACCGCTTCCCCCAGGAGTGTGGGCAAGTTCTCACGGAGGACGCTTATTCCTCTTTGAAGTACCGCTGAAGGGTGCTAGCAACTAACGCCCCAGAAACCCCGTGGAAAATGCAAACCCCAAACTAGGGCAAACTTCTGGTCTCCGGCGTCTCACGTGTTGGAAACCTTCAAGGGAAGGCCAGACACAGGGCACAAAGGAAAGGATGCTAATGACTTCAGCAGGCAGCCAGGGTCTGCACCCAGAGATTCCCAGCTTTGTTTCTCTTTCTTTCAGACCCCTTTTCAGAGCGCTCCTGACTTTTGTGTAAAACAAAGCTGTCTAGATGAGGAGCACCTCGGACACCAGAGAGACCCCAGGGAAGTCACCCTATCCCAGCCTGCCCTTCCATCCTGCCAGTTCATTTCAGGCCAGGAACAACACAAAGCCTTCCCCCGCTTCTGGGCCTGGGCCCGATGCACAGGAAACTTCTTGATTAGGTTCCCACTGAACCCAGGGTTTAACTGTCCATCTTTCTTTCCCACCCACACACCCACCGCTCCACGGGCTCAGGCAAGGGGAGCCTTTTACACAAACTCGCCCACCCACACCGGGGGACTAGTTCCAAAACTCACTTATACAACCCTCCTGCACCTATTCCTGGGGGGAATTAGCCTTCAATCCACGGAGGAGTTGTATCTAAATAGCAGGCTCATCTTTGTTTTGGGTTTTACCAGTTAAAATGCAGGGGTCAATAGAACAAAGCCAAGCTTCAGTGCCTGAACACGAGTCTGTCTCCCAGGCATCTGAATGCCAAGTCTGAGAGATGGAAGATGTTGTTGGCCCCAGTTGACTGGGCTGGTCCCACATGGCTGTCCTTTTCCCAGGCCTCCCTGTAGGACAGCACCAAGAGGGTTTCAAATGAACCTCACTCGCAAGCATCAACATAAACCTAATTATTCAGACGCTCTTAACTACCCCCCCAGTGGCTGAGTCAGTCACGTGACGTATCTGAGTATTTCCTTTCAAAATGCTTTCCAACTCAAACGGAATCCAGATGTTGCCGACGAGTACAGATCCAGTCTCTTTTCAGGGTGCCACACACACACAATGAAGCCTCAGCTCCAGCTGAGCCTTACCTGGAGTATCCCCTCTGTGCGGAACAGCACAAAACCTGCCCATTGCTGTGGTGGGGGTCCTTTAAGGCTGGTTCGGTCAACGAGAAAGAAAATTCATACATTGAAGAAGGCTTGGATGTGCCAACCTGTTTCTAGGTCAAGGTAACACAGATGGGTTTCGGTCTAGAAAAATCTTGACCCTTTTGCTAATGAATGAAGAATATTCATAAAGCTAGCAGCCTGGGGTTTTTCAATACCTTGGTGTTTATATTTGAATAGTTCTTTATAGGGAAACTTAAAAAAAAAAATCTTTCCTGGATGGTGGATCATAGCTGTCATTTTTAAACGTGTATATGTGTGCGCGAGGAAGGCCAGAAGTCAACCTCCTGTGTCACCCTCAGGTATGACCACCTTCCTTTTGAGTCACAGTCTAGCTTTTACCTGGAGCTCAGCAATTCGGTGTGGCTGGCTCCCTGCCACACCCCAGAGATCTCCCTGTCTCTACCTCCCCAAGGCTAGGATTGCACCTGGCCTTCTCACATGGCTTCAGGGCATCCCACGCCAGGTCCTTCTGCTTTCCCCTGCAAGCACTTTACTAACTGAACCATTCCCGCAGCCCTTATAAGTCATTTTGTATCTCATAAATTCTGGCTATTCTTTACAATGTAACTCAAACGACCACACACATTTTTACTGAGCACTTAACATGAGTGCAGTCCCAGCTCAGAAAGTGATTTGGTCCCTTCTCCTCTGGTGGGTCCTAACAGCACCCAACTTTCCAGATGATGAAACCAGCCGTGGGGCCCTCCCTGATCTTACCAATGTAAAGTATTCACACTTCCTTCCCTTTGTGCTCGCTTCTCTTGGGAAACATGACCTCGTCACCATGTGCACAGAGTAGTTCAGGCTTCCTTAGGCTCCCAGAAGACAGAGTGCCTTACTCAATGGTTCTGTACGTTCCCCCAAAACAAGTTGTCCTGTTGCTGTACTAAAACACCCGGACAGAAAGCAACTTAGGGAAGAAAGGGCTTCGTTTAGCTTATGGTTATAATCCATCAATGAGGGGAAGCCACAGCGGGAGAAGTTTGAGACGATCGGTCACGCCACATCCAAAGCCAAGGGCAGAGAGAAATGAGTCTATCTGTGCTCGGTGCTCAGCTAGCTCTCTACACTGTTAAAACAGTTCAGGACCCAGAGCAGGGGAGGGAATAACGCTCTCACCTTCCTCTTGGGTCTTCCCGTGTTAACGAAGTCAATCAAGACATTTAGACAGTCCCTCATTGAAACCTTTGATACTAGATTGTGCCAAGGTGGCAGTGAAAACTAATGACCATCACGCAGAGCCTGCGCTCACAGCGGCATCCCCTGGACAGTTTCTGAAACCAAACACAACCCAAGTGTGGGGTTTGCATCCAGGAGGCTCGGACCTGGCGGGAGCCTTTCTCTTTAGAAGGCTTCCCAGTTGCTGCCTGCATACAATCTAATTTGCTTACCACATTGTTAGCTACTCAGAACCTTGCTGTTATGGATATAAAAAAATATCAAGTTTATACAGTGAATGAATGCCCAGCTAATGAACAACTATTATTAGATGTTACACAAGCAGAGACAATTGTATTTCAGTGAACACTGCACCCCAACCCCCATCTCTGCCAGTCTCTCCAGCAGGTCATTCAGCCCCAGACACACTGGCTTTCCTACTGCATCGTAACCAGCCAAACCTTTTCTATACCCTATCACCCTCCTTAGCATTATTATGATCATGGCTCATATCATCACTACCAACACTGCGTGAAGACTGAGTTTCACTATGTAATCCAAGCTGGCCTTGAACTCACGGAGATTTGCCTGCCTCTGAATGCTGGGATTACCAGTGTGTTCTACCACGCTGGGCTGTCTGTCACCTTCGGCTGTCTGTGGATTCTGTGGGGAGACGGACAAGTCCTGACCTTTTTGCTGCCCATCTACAGTGCTGAAAGAGCATGCTTGCATCTTGTGGAGAAAGAAACCAGGGGCCTCCCTGACTTCCTGGATTCTGTCTCAGAAGGTTACAATGGTAGAGGCACAAAAAGAACTTAGACACCAACAAATTCACTCGCAAATTCTTCAGGCTGTCTGTGAACTATTAGCTCTACGTAGACACACCATTCTCTGTGGGAGGAATCCATACCTTTCATGGGTGTGTGGAGGGGTGAGCTAGTTCTCAAAAAGTTAAAACCCAGTGGCACAAGTCTTCACTGGAGAGTCAGAAATCAGGTTCCCAAAAGAAGTAAGGGGAAGGTCATGGGTCAAACAGAAACAAACTTGAAAGTGAATCCACACTTCCTCTTCCCTCTGCCCCTCACAACAGGGTATGTGTGTGTATATGTATGTATATCAGAGGCTGATATCAGACATCTTACAATGGTGTGTGTGTGTGTGTGTGTGTGTGTGTGTGTGTACACCAGAGGTTGTTATCAGACATCTTCAGTTACTCCCCACATTATTTTTTGAGTGGGGGTCTCTCACTGAACCTGTAGCTCACTGATTCACCTCTACTGGCTGTGCAGCAAACCCAGTGATCCCTTGTCCCCACTTCCTCCAGTACTGGGGTGATAGGTGTGTCACTGCACCAAGGTTTTGTTTTTAATGTCTGTGTTAGACATCTGAACTCAGGCCCTTCCACTATGCAAAACGCCCTTTTACCAACTGTGCCATCTCTCTGGTCCACAATGAACCCTTATGAAAAGTGGAGAATGCCTTCACTCCCCGGGCCGCTCTCCATTCTAGCCCATTGCACTAGGTTATGCCATGATGTGTATGACTAAGTTCTGAGCCCAAACAGCCAAGGGCAACTTTCCCCTTCCCAACAATTTGATTATTCACAAACATGCGTGTGATGAGGATGGCAGGCGGAGAAAAAAAGGCCCTCATTTGCCTGAAGCCTCTTTCAGATGCCTCCTCATGCCAAGGCAGTCTGGGCAGGGCATCTTTAGACCCGCCTCTCCAGATGCCCTCAGCAGAAAAAGAACTCTCTCTCCTTCCTGCAGCAATGGCTCCAATTGTCTCATCTTCCTCCAGCAGTCAGCGTCAGCCCCACCATACTCTCGGGGCTATTCTTGCCGCTGTGGATTCCAAACCAGCTATGCTGGGATGAAAAGCAAGGAAATATTCATAGCCACTTGGGAGGAGGACAAAGAAAGAGAAGAGAGCGGGCATCAAAATACAGATGAGGGCTTTTCTGAATCAGAGTCACATGATTTCTTCACTGGCCTTAGAAAGTTTTGGCACAGTGTGGCAGTGCCTTCTCCCCCGCCCCTTTTTAAGACAGGGTCTCACTATGTAGTTCTAGATGTCTCAGAACTCGCTATGTAGACCAGGCTAGCCTCAGACTCAGAGATCCACCTGCCTTGCTGCATGAGCGCCCTGCCACATCGGGCCCCACGGGGTCCTTAACCAACTGAACTCTTCTCGATTTCCTCCCTCCTGTCAACTGTGGTCTACAAACATTCAAAGGAAAACCCCAGAAGTAAGCCATTCATAGCTTTGCTTCTTCCAGGTAACGGTAATCAAGCTTTGAGTCCCCGGCACACTAAGCAAGTGCTCTACCATGTAGCTCCATCCCCAGTAGGCAACTTCTGAATAACTCTGATCACAGTGTCCTGGGACAACTGCTCTGTATTACCAGTTGTTGCTAATCACCTGATGTGTCTAATTTGTAGACTGTACTTTATTATCATGACAGGGTAGTCCGGGCAGGGTTGGGTATGATCTAAGAGGTACTCACTCCCTAGGAATCTTGGAACAAATCCCTTAAGGCTACAGGCAGGACTGCCTCCGTGGAAGTTCTCCAAGGTTCTCCAAGGAACCAGGTAAACCTGTCTAGTTGGACCATTAGATTGCAAATTACCCTCGGGGGCAGCACTAGGCCCAGAGCCCAATTTGTAGGCTATACTGTCTCTTCCACATCAGCTCCTCTCTGTCTGTCACTCAGCTTCTGCTTCTTCGCAGCTTTTCTTTCTTAGCTCTGGGCATCAAGGGATTTCAACCTGTTGCCTGGACTCAACACTCTTAACCTTTTGCATCTGTTACGAAGCTGTCCTTGAGATGTCCTCACCAAACTCCCAGGCGGAATCTGAGGAGTTACTCATTTCTTCATGTCAAATCATATATGTACTTGTTATGGCACCCCTGGGGGACACGCCCTCACAGACGAGTCAACAACGGCAAGAGGCTGTCTCACACAGGGCCCAGAGGTCTCCTCGGAGCTTTGGGCTGGCAGGGACAGTCACCGTTCACCACACAGAACTCACCAGCCTCTAGGATCTCACGCTGGAGGAGGCCTGCTCTGCTCTCACAGCCAACTGTTAAATGTGGAGGAATGTTGTGAGCGCCCAGCTAATCCGCTGCTTCTCTGAAGTTGGCCACAGTGGGGATATTTGCACTACAGATGTTGGCACATGCTACGGATTTAGACTGCTTTGTGTAACCACCCCTCCTGGAGAGCAGCTTTCTAGCACACCAAGCTGCTGGGGTTTTGGGGGGGCACATAACAAAACCTCAAAGCGCAGAACAGCGGATTAGGAGTCTCCCCTAATCTCACACAATCTATACCACCTCTCTCCACCCTTTGCTCCCACCAAAGGGGATGACTTCCTTCCTACCCACACGGTACAGAGACCAGTGCTTGCTGTGCCAGTACAGTCTTCAAAAACCAACATGTTCATCTCAAGTTCAAGCTCCCTGAAGTCTCTGCTACTAAAATGAGCTGTTTCCCTAAATGCCACGATTCGCAACTGCCCGGTTCGTGTTCAGCCTTCCTTCCCGTCAGGGTTAATATTGGCTTTACAGTTTATAAGGCTCCCACAAACAGCTTTTATGTTTGCTTCTCCAAGCCTTCCAGATGCTAGAAAGAAACCTGGCCACTCTTGGGGCAAAGCAGGGAGCTGAGGATGAACAAACTCGGAAGTTACACTTCTCTAGGTCCCCATCGAAACATCTCCCTCCCCTTCCTGCACCTGTGATTCCAGACTCAGGAGCTCCCCGGCCCAACTGAGCCTTGACAACCAAATCAGTCACAAGATTTCAGGCCAGAAGGCTGGAAGAGGCCTGGGACTGGCACATGTGTGAATTATGCCTGTAAGTGGGGGAAATCAGGAATTAGACAGCGGAGATTAAACTTTGATCCAAGAACACTGGATTCATAATTCAGTGCAACCCCCCCACCCCCATGTCTCAGGCAGTACAGCCTGCCCGAAGAAAATGCCATTGACTGGTGGCTTAGCCAGCAGATGTTTATTTTCCTGCAGCCCTGGGACTGAAGTATGAGATCAGAGGCCAGCATGGATGGTTTCTGGAGGTGCAGTCATCTGGGTCAGAGGTGGCCCTGATCTGTCTGTGTCCTGTTGTGACACACAGCAAGCTCTCTGGTCTTTTCTGATAAAAACACCAATCTACCATGGGATCCCTCCTCTAGACTTCACGAAGTGCACATCTCCCAAAGGCCCCACCTCAGATACCATCATGCTTGAGTGTTAGAATTTCACCATGTGCATGGGACTAAGACCAGGCGGACATAATCCAGACTCCAGCACCGAGTAAAAATGATCTCCTCTTAAATATTTTAGGGAAGCTCACATGAACTTTGGGAATCAGCTTTGGAAACTGTTGTAGAGATTCTATTGCTACACCAAAACACCAAAAGCCAGTTGGGGAGGAAAGGGCTTAATCAGCTTACATTTCAGCATTGCTGTTCATCAGTGAAGGAGGTTAGCGCAGGAACTCAAGCAGGGCAGGAACCTGGAGGCAGGGGCTGATGCAGAGGCCATGGAGGGGTGCTGCTTACTGGTTTACTCCTCATGGCTTGCTCAGCCTGCTTTCTTACAAAACCTAGGACCACCAGACCAGAGATGACACCACCCACATAGGCTGGGCCCTCCTCCCCCGTTGACCACTCATTGAGAAAATGCCTTACAGATGGGTCTCATGGAGGTATTTCCTCAACCAATTAGACCCAAGATGACTCTACCTTGGGTCAAATTGACATACAAAACCAGCCAGTACAGAAATTATATGAACAAATTCATAACTTTGTGTCAAGTGGAAAAAATAGTTCTTTATGTCAAGGGTCACTTATATAAATCATATTTCATATAAATTTATATTTCTTTTGAATAACTTTTTTAAAAAAAATCATATTACAGTTGGCATGTTAAGAAACTCTGGCCATGATGTCATGGGGTGGTTTATTTGCACCAAAGCTTCTTCAGACAAAGTCTTCGGAGGAAACCTTCAGAAGCTCGGTGTCAGCTTCAGACACGACACTGTGGGGCCAATGGCCTCTAGGGCACTGCTTAATATTTCAGAGACTTTCAAAAGCATCTGGGTGTCACTTGAGAAGCTGAGGCAGGATGATTCTACTGGGCTTGAGGCCAAAATGAGCTACAGAATAAGACACTGAAGATAAAAGAAAGAAACCTTTAAAAACTGAAAGTTCTCCATACTCTGAGACTCTAGAAGTCGTAGAAAATAATCTCTCGAATTTATTTTATTTGATTGAGACAGGGTTGGCTATCTCCAGCTGTCTTAGAACCAGCTAGGGAGACCAAACTGGCCCAGAATTGACAGAGATTAGCCAGCCTCTGCCTCTTGGGTACTGGAATTAAAAGTATGTGCCATACCTGGCTGCTTTCTAGTTTCCAGAATTGGGGCAGAACGGGGGTGGAAAAAAAAAACAAGCAAACAAACAAAGAAACAAAAACCCTCAAGGGAGTCAGACAAGGGGGCGGAGAAATGGCTCAGTGAATGAAGCGCACGTAGACTTCGGAGCCCCAGCACATACATGAAAGCTGATGTGGCAGTGTCCATCTGTAATTCAGTGCTGGGGGTCAGACAGGCCCACTGCAGGGGCTCCCTGGGAACCCTACCTGAAACAGCGAGGTGCAGTAGACGACACCCTGTCTCAATACACAAGGTAGAGAGTGACACAGAGAGACATGCAAACATCAACCTTGAGCTCCTACATACACTCATACAGGAAACATGGGGGAGTGTATTCAGACTCGCACACGCATGTGCTCACCACACACACACACACACGCATACACACACACGCATACAGGACACACGGGGGAGTGCATTCAGACTCATGCACGCATGTGCTCATCACACACACACACACACACACACACGCAAGCGCGTGCACACACGCATACACGCACACACGCATGCATGCACATACGCATGCACAGAATAAGCGAGTGAGAGGGGGCAACAGAGAGGGAGAGAGAGAGAGAGAGTGAATGTGAACGCCAGAGCACGAAGGAATCATCTCTGCAACAAGGACCGAGATCCAAGCCCCGCTTCCTTATTCTCGCGTCAGTATTTGTTAGTTTCACTGTCCCTAGTTTCAGCCTCCAAACCTAAATGCCCCTGAATAGAAAAATCAAGTGGCCTTCATAAAATGGAAAATTCCTAAAGCTAACCAATTCTAAATGCTTGTGGAAGTGTGTAGGGGGCAGGTACCAAGAAATTCTAAGAATCTTATGGTTATGATTATTTCAACAAGAAAAAAGAAAACACTGATTATCTACCAAAAGAATAAAACTTGTCATTCAAGGCTGCTGACGCAGTCAGGAAGATAAAGACACACGTGAAGAGCAGAACACACAGGACACACACTTACAATCCCTCCATCTCTGTCTTTCTTTTGTTTTCTAACAGCTGTATGTGTGCACACATGTGACGTCACATGTGTAGGTCATAGGACAGACACGGTGTTATTCTTCAATAGCCACCCACCTTCTCTGAGACAGAGTCTCTCCCTGGGGCCCTAGGGATCACTGATTCTTCTAGGATGTATGACTGGTGATTCTGTCTCCACCTTCCCAGGGCTGGGGTGAAACTGCATGCCACCACATCTAGTCTGTTTACATGGGTGCTGGGATCTAACTAGGATCCTCATACTTGCCAAGCTCAAGCTCTTCACGGACTGAGCTGTCTCCCCAGTTTAAGAAGGAACCACGGGGATGCAGTTCCTTATGCTCCTGTGCCCTTGCAACCACGTCTTTACGTTTTTTAGTGTTTCAACAGTAAGATTGGTTTTTTTTCTTTCCCTGATCTCAAACCGTCTTCCTAAGTCACACTCCCAATGCCACCAAAGGGGAAAGTGATGGAGAAGTAAGGCATTTGCTTTAGAAATAAGTCATATTGGTCAAAATCTGAACTGAGCAAGCCAACCTGTATCTAATTCAAGAAAGAAAATGTAACAGACTGACTCAGTATTTCCAAAGCACTTGGCTTAGGCCAGGGCTCAAACATGAGAAGAATTCTTCTGCAGGCTCTGGGTCCTTTCTGAAATTGTGAGCTTACATGAAAGACCTCCCCTGAGCCATCCAGCAATTGGGAAATCATCATGGGACAGCAACCTCTGCCACTGCCAAAGACAAACTGTATCTCACTGTCTCCCAGACATGTCCCAATCTTTTAAGAAGTGATTCCAGGCAATTCTACATTCAGACAACCCTTTGGCTTAAGTAGACTTGAGACAGGCTTATAGGCACATAGTTCTGCCCCTGGGTCTTAGGATAATTTAGGTAGTTTGTACATAATTAACAGGCCCTAGACCCCTGGTCACAGTGTATACAAATTCATGAGTTTGAGGAGCTATTTTGTGGCCCTTCATTAGATGAAAGAGAAAGCAGCCATGTGCCCTGCCTACTCTATGCTTTTACACATTGCGTGTGTGTGTGTGTGCACACACATGGATAGCATGTGTGTTTGCACGTACACACAAGTCTGCATAAACATGTGGACACCAGCCATCAGTCAGATGTCTTTCCCAATTGCTCTCCACACATGATTTGTTTGGTTGCTTAAAGCCATGGTCTCTAGAAGATGGTTACAATCAACTGGCCAGGTAGCTGCAAAGACCCACCTGTCTCTACTTTTACCCCCACGTGCTGGGATCAGAACTCCCCTCCCCAGACTTTATACATTCTTTATTTAATGTTCACGCCCATCTAGCAAGCTGCTGCACACACGGGACTCTGCTAAATGTGGCCTGTTTCTGAGCCCTAAGGGAGGTTAGCGACCAGTACGTGGGATTCCGACTCAAATGAGTGTGACTCAGAGCGTCCACGTGAGTTCTCCGGGAATGAATCAACTCATTCATTCGTTCCTCTCAGAACGCCGGTCTCTTCTAGACCAGAGAGTAACAACTTCCTTTCTGACCAGATGAAAACTCATGTCACCTCTGGGAGAAATGAAAACATTTTCCGGAAAGATTTTTGCAAGATCAGGCTCCTTCAAGATATAGGATATTGGCAATCCACTAGAATTTGGTCTGTGCTGGTGAAGGGTGAAGAGGGGTCAGAGCTAAGCACTATTAACTATACCTAGTCACCAACTATGTCCTGTCAACGCAGGAACCCAAACACCATAGCACTCGACTGACAGACAGGTCAGCAGACAGGTCAGCATACGGCCTAGCAGCTGTCCCTCTCATATCAGACAGTGGCCCACAGAGTACTGCACATAGAATCTTGCCTTAAAGCCTTTACGACATCAGAAAGGCAAAGGGCAATAAAACTTAGCAGACTTGGACTTCAAACCCCAGCCTCAAGCAGCTACTCTCCAGCCTCACTCTGCAGCAAAGTTGACCTTCACAACTCCAATTTCAAGCCTGGCTTGGCTGCAGGGCACACAGTGGGCAGAACTAACAGTGGTGGCCATGGTTCTCAGGCTGGCTTAGCATGCAACCCTAAGCAAACCAACGCATGTCTCCATCTTCCACAATAACTCAGATGTATCTTTTCTAAAAGGCATGCACTGACAATGCCTGGGTGGCAGGAACAACTGCATATAGATGCTGCTTCATTGTTGAACTGCTTTATTTTATGTAATGTGAAATAAAGTAATTATGTCAGATTTAATTGCCTTTAAACTGAGAGGAATGTAACCCGGAGAATAATGCGCTATCCAACATAAACAGCTACTCAGCTTTAAAAGAGCCAACAAATTAAGACTCAAATTAATGAGATGTGACTGTAAGTTTTACATTTTAGGATTATCAACAGATGAGAGTAACATTGCAAATTCCATTCTTTATCTGAGTCAAAATCTTGGCTCTTTTCTGATTATAATGAAGCAACGGAGTGTACATAAGCAATCAAATGAGTGGAAGAGAGCAAAGCCTACTGAGTTCCTGGAATCCTTGATGGTTATATATAATTTATCAAGTTCCATTTCTGCTAGAAAGTCCAAGTCAGCACTGGGAGACAGCATAGAAAACCTTCACACCAAACCCACCTAAAACATCCTGTGTGGTTTGGGGCAAACCTCCAAACACTATGTTTTGGTTGTTGGATCTCCAAGGCAGAGGTGACTGCAATGGTTTCCATGAGTCACAAATGGCATTAATAACAGCAGGCCTGTTCAATTTATTTGCATTAGTCTATAACCCATTCACAACACACAGACTTTAAGAGATAAGATGAGATTCCATGAATGTTCTTGGGCTGGGGAGATAGCTCAGTAGGTAAGTGTGCTTGCCACCAAGTCTGATTATGTGAGTTTTGTCTCCGGGACTCATGTGGTGGGAAGAAGAGAACCGATCCCTATAAATTGTCTGCTGACCCCCGGATGCACCGTGGCAAATGTGTGCACACTAACAATATATACACGCGCATGCACATCAAATAAAAAGACAGCCAGGCGGTGGTGGCGCACGCCTTTAATTCCAGCACTCGGGAGGCAGAGGCAGGTGGATCTCTGGGAGTTCGAGGCCAGCCTGGTCTACAAGAGCTAGTTCCGGGACGGGCACCAAAGCTACAGAGAAACCCTGTCTCGAAAACCAAATATATATATATATAAACAACTCCACAGCCTTCCTTTCTATTGCTGAAACCTGATCTCCTCTCCCCTTCAGGAACCAACGGTGGACAGTTACTTTCTAGTCTTTCAGCAATGGAGAACAGGTACCAGTAAAAGGATACATGTTTTCTTTTCCTCTTATATCCTGTGCCTGAAAATGTGTCTGACACATAGCAGGTGATGTGAAAGTCCTTGTTTAATGGATGTGGTCACTGCTCTGTTCACTTTATACATCGTGCTGAAACACGTACATCCCAGGAAAGCCCACAGCTCTGCATTCATGAGGTCAAAGTGCCTTGCTCATCTTCTAAAAAGTTTCTTTTGGTTTGATGTATGTGCAGAAAAGGACATCTACCATAAATGAATATTTCGCTTAAACTCACCTTAGCCAGCATCCACTTTAAGAAACAGAGAGAGAGCACATGAACGACATGCCCTTGGCTTGACAGCATCTGCCTGCTAGGCCACCTTTCTCAGACACTACCCATTGCTACATACGTGGGCCTGCCTTTAAATGGCTACATAATTCTCCACAATGTGCACGTGTTATAAATTATGGAGCCCAGCCAAGTGATATTTTCCTTTCCACATTTTCACTATAAGCAATAGTTGGACAAATAACCTCTGACCTTCTCCTCATTCCCCACCTATCAGCTAGATAAACTCTTTTAAATGAAGTTGAAGAGTCAACAATTATGTGCACGTTCAATTTTAATCATTCCTTGCTGGAACGATTCAATTTTAACCATCCCATGTCAACAACTAAAACGATGAATATGCCAAAGTACAGTTAGCAGATCAACTACACTCTCATCTCAAGTCCACAGAGCTCCCCAGTCCATTGGATCCTTGGCAAAGTATGCAGCCATGAAGTGCACAGACCCGACCTCTGAATGCAGCAAGCCGAAAAAGAGAAACCTATCACATCCGAAGTAGTCAGGATCTGACCATCCATCGTTCACCAGCCATAGCATAGAGCAAGTGCAATGCACTCTTCACTCCTGCTCTGAAGGAATGAAGGCACTGCAGCAGAGCCTCTGAAACCCGGCGAACGCACGCTCCTGTTTCAGGAGACGCTTCATCTAGAGGAAGAGCATCAGCAGCTGCACGAAATGAGGCTGCCTTTCTTCCCCGCCGTGTTAAGCAGTCCGTTCCCCACCAGAAAGAACAGGCCAGGAGAGGCGGTCTGTGAGAGAACGAGATGCTCGGCTCGCACTTAAAGGGCGCACGATGTGGCATTCCCAGTCGGCACAGACCCATCTCTTTCTGGCTTCCACGCCATTCTCCTGGTCCTCCATTAATAGTTACGCCCTCCATTCACGCCTCGGTGCTTTGTCAGACGTGGTGACGGCAGTTCTCAAGCCTGCCAGTGACTTGGTGAGAAGTGGCCCAACTTATTAATTTTGGGATGTATTACCATGTCAGCATCATTGTGCTGTGAACCGAAGAACCAGGACCTCATGGCAATCGCCTGACACCAAGTGAGAAGTCAGCGAGCAGCCAAACCATGGAAGCCACAGTCATCCACTTCGTAGGCTCAAACACTTCCTTCTAGAAACTCTGAAACAGGAAGCTATTTCTGTAGTACCTTCCTATTTTAGTAGGAAAGAATTCTTTAGTAACTGGAATGTAGTAGGACTTTTATTTGTCGATGGGTGTCTTTAATTTTTGTAGTGTTTACAGAGGACACAGGGTTTCACACACGTAAGACAAATGTTCTACCACTGAGCAACAACCCCAACTCCTGGATCTTTCTATTGTCTTGTTTGTTTGTTCCTTAAATTGGGGTCTCATGAAGCCCACGCTACCCTCAAACTCTGCATGTAGCTGTGGCCGGCTTTGAACTTCTGACCCTCTTGCCTCTAACGTCTTGTGTGCTAGGATGACAGGTGTGTGTCATCACACACCTTAGTTATAACAAAACTACCTGGAAAATCAGCAAAGTCAAATGGGTATTTTTGTCTTGGGATGCAGAGGTGATAGAGAAGTTTGCTCTCTTCTTGCGGGGGAAGAGTAGTTAAGAAACAAGTTGAATCCACCCCTCACCCCGATGCCCAATGACCTTTGAGGCAGAGGGGGAGAGAGGAAGGAAAAGCCAAAGGAGAGGAAAGGCTGTAAGACTGAGAGGTGATTTTAAAGAAATCGTGTCTTGCAGACACAACAGAGCATGCACACATATGAACTCACAGAGCCGATGACAGAATGAACAAGACCTGCGCAATAGAGAGGGGATGGCAGATGTGTACCGTCACTACCAGCTGAGGAGCTATTAGCATCTGGAAGAGTCGGTTTGTTCAATGTAGGTCCCGGTAGACTGACCACATGTCAGTGCTGGCCCCAATCGCAAGGCTAGCAAGGCAATGCAAAGGCGTCTCCATGGAGAAAGAAGAAAAAGGGTAGCATCAGAGTACATGAGAAGGGATGGGATGGTTGAGAAGGAGCAAGGAGCTTCAAGGGAGCAAATATGTTCAAAATGCATTGCACGGAATTGTCAAGGAATTAATTTCTAGCTTTAATATTTAATATACAAGGCAGTCAACTACTGTCAGCTATTAGCGGTGAGACTCTAGGAGAGTCTCTTTAAGCCTCTAGACTTTTCTTCTTCTCTAACATGACAGTGTTGCCCAGGAAGTGGGACTGCCAGGATCTAGTTCTTAGGACTTTATGTCCCATACAGAAGGGGGCAGAACTGTGAAGTCTTATAACATCCTTAGGACTTGGCTTCACAGCTGGTCTCTGGCAGTAACACCTGGTGTCTTAGTTACTTTGCTGCTGCTGTGAGAAGACACCATGACCAAGGCAACTTAGAGAGACAGGGTTTATTTGTGCTTACAGTTCCATGACGGCAGAGTGGAGGCATGGTGGCAAGAACAGCAGCCAAGAGCACAGGCTGAGAGCTCAGAGCTAGAACCCCACACACAAGAAGCAGAGCAACCTGGGAATGCGAGAAAGCCTTGAAAGCTCAAAGCACAGCCCTAGTGATGTACTTCTTCCAGCAAGGCCATACCTTCCAAACCTACCCAAAAGCATCACCAATGGGGGACCAAGTATTCAAACGTCCAAGACTATGGGGAGCACTCTCCTCCTCCCTCCCCCTCTTTCACACACACATTTGTTTCTTGAGACAGGGTTTCTCTGTGTGTAGCCCTGGCTGTACCGGAACTCACTCTGTAGACCAGGCTAGCCTTGAAGTCAGAGACGACATTTTTCATTCAACCCACTACACCTGGGATTTGAGAGCCACATGGTCCCATGTTCATAGAACACAGAATACAGGTGACTAAGCCACCACAGGATATGGTCTTGCTCATCTTGACTGAGTCAGCATCAACCTGATTGCATCTCTGATGCAATCTATTTCCCTCATTTTGCCTGCAAGGGCAGAGAGCCTAAGACCCTTAGAGGAGGTGACTTGGGGGTCTAAGTGCACCCTGATGAGTTGGGAAGAAGACGGTTCCACCAGTAAAAGGTGGAAAACAATTCTGACACCATTTGAACAACAGGGAGGGGCTGTATGAAGCCCAAGCACAGAGACACAAAGCCCACTTGTCTCTGGCTGGGATCCTGGTTGCCAGCAATTCAGTCACTGGACGGGGCCTGTCAGCCTGGGCTCAGGGAAGGGCACTGGACATCACTTGGAAAAACACAATGAATTCATGCACTTATCAGCTGCTTCCCTGTTCCCATTTCTGCCTCCACCCTCACCAAAGCACTTATTTGGGCTTCCCAGCAAAACCCAGTAATCCCAAAGCAAATTGGGTTTAATTATAAACCACGGCCGAAGCATCACTAAAGCACATCCTTAAATGCCCACAAGGAGGATGCATGCTATAGGTGCCTTTTACCTCTGTAGTAAGGGGAGGATGTACATTTCCCTCCATTGGGGGCAAAATGGTGCTGAGTTGGTCAGGCTGGCTTCCAACTAGTGGCAGTCCCTCTGCCTCAGCCTCTTGAGGGATGAGATGACAGGTGTGTCTGTATTAGCACGTCCAACCTTCTCCATTGAAATACTAAGTATTTCTTGACCTCAGAAATACAGGCCAGGCCAAGGGTCAAGTTCATTCAAAGTAATTTCAAAGTCCTGGACCACACCTGTATCTGCTTACCTATGTTTTTTTTTAAAGCCAGGATCTCTCTGTGTAGTCCAGACAGGTCCTTCCGGCCTCTGCTTCCCCAGTGCTAGGAATATAGGCATGTGCTACCCACTTCTAGCTTTTATTCATTCCCTGAATGTACTAAATATCCTTCGTAAGTAAAGGGCTATGGTTGTTGTGCTGTTACACTGAGTATTTCTGGAAATAAGCTAATAGTTGGAAAAATATTTCCTTTATAAGAAAATTTGATAGTGAGAGAATGAACTCTTATCTTCAGTTCCTCTGGTCTGTCTCTCCAAACCCATCATGGGAAACAAGTTCATTCAAACTCTCAGCACTATGGTGGCAGTATCGCACCGAGGACCATCACAAAAATTCGGGTAAGTTGTTGAGGGAGCAGTCCTCACCCTACCCCCCCCCCAAACTGGCCTTGACTTCATCATCCTCCTGCCTCAGTCTTCCCACTGCCAACAAGCTAAAACGTGCCCCTTGTCAGTCGGTGCTCACTTTCCCTACCTCATTCCCCACAGTGGCTTCCCTTTTCCCTGAGGGTACCCACTGCACAGTATCTCCATTCCGACAGGAAAGCAACACAGCTCCTTCTGCGGTACCAGAGGCAAAGGGTTTTCTACATCCCCTTTATCCCCCAAGACCACACCTTCTTTCTTTGCCAACTCCTGCTCAACACAGCATCCATCCAATGACTCAGACCAAACCCCCCCCCCCAAGTCTATTTAGTGTCACCAGCTTCTCAATCCAGCCTGGTCCTTCCATTAAACAATGAGAAAAGCCTCCATCTTATTCCTTCTTAATAAATGCTATATTGATGATTTCAGTTCCTCGCCTATACCGGTAACATAGTCTTGCGATTTTAAAGTTCATTAGGCCTACTTTCTCTATGGATCAGATGTCTTCTTCCCTGCTGCCATGTAGCTGGTGGGAAGCATGTTTATGTATATATTCTCGGAGGAGTGGGTAGACCAGTTGGTAACTGGTGGGCATAGAATCACCTTCGCCTTTGCATATTCCCTGGGTGCGAACTGCAAGCCAGGTAGCGTTCCTGGGGCTGGTGTGTGCTGCTAAAATTGGAGAGCTGCTCCACATTTTAGCGAATGACCAGTCAGTCAACCTCAACAAGTAAAGGGCTCGGCACACAGAGAGGTGAGCAAGGATAGTGGCGCTTCCACACAGGACCTCAGACAGGACTGAGGAAGAGGTATCTGAAGACCTGGATAACCCAAGAGAATTAGATCTGTTTTATCATCCAGGAAGCACATTCCACAAGAGGGAGGCGCAAGTGCCAAGGCCCTGAGTCAAACTGAACTTGCAGAGTACAAAAAAACAGAGATGACGCCAGCAGGGCTGGAGGGAAAAGGGATGCGAAGGGGTAGAAAAAACATGGAGCTTAAGCTATGACCAAAAGGTCCTATGCCACTAACCACACCTGGGAAGCATGGAGGAGGAGACATGGCTTTGTAAGGATCAGAAAGGGGAAAGAGCAAGGAGCTGGAAGGCCACCAAACAGGTTTGTAAGGAAAAGGCAACATCAAACATACCAGGAAGTGGTGTTGTGAGGACAAACTATGGAGGAAGGACAAAACTTGGTGACAGGACAGACTGGGGATGACTCTTGGCCTTAGGTCTGAGCCTAGCAGGGAAATGACAGGAACTGGGGAAGGCACTGGCGTGGGGATTGTTGTGTGAAGTAGGGACCGTCCTGTGCCTCGGAGAGCTGCCTGCTGTAAGTGGGATGGGATGGAGACATACCAGGAAGTGGCCTGCGGGGGTCCAAATCTGGAGATACAGAGACACGAATTAAAAGAGATAGGATGAGATCATTGGTACCAGGCAGGCAAAGACACGGCACTGACAAAGCAAGAGGGCAGGGTGGTCAGAGGTGGGTCCTGGGAGACTGGATGAGAAGGCTAGACACAAAAGCCCTCCAGGAGTCACCTGGGGGCTCAGGGCTTTCCTGGTCAAGGGTCAAGTCCTGACACAGCATGGTGAGGATGCTGTCATCTCAGCACGCAGGCAGCAGAAGCAGGAGGACCTGCATTTTTAAGGCCACCATCCTCCGTGTTTCGTTCAGGCCAGCCTGCCATTACATTGAGACCCTGCCTCAAAACGGGGGGTGGAGGGGCACAATGGTATTAAATCTGACAAAGCAAAATGGAACAAAAGCCACATGGGGCGAAAGAGATTCCTATTTCCAACTCTCTCTACCTAACGACAGCTGATCTTCAGCGTGCAGTCTCTATTCATTAACATTCATTGGTGACTCCCTTATCACTCCTGCTGACTCTGCCACAAACCCATGCAGAGCAGTGACAACTGTGCCCAAGTCTCAAGGGAAACCGCACAGAGTGACACTCTGCCCTCTGCACTCCAGAACCCTCAGTGCATCCCTGAAGCTTCAGACAGTAAAGAAGTCCACATATACTATGCTTTTCCTACACATACGGAGTTAAGATAAAGTTTCACTCGTAAGTTAGGCACCGTAAGCGAATAACAACTGTAATATAATAGAACAGCCGGAACCATATACTTGAGTAAAACTGCCAGGATTACTAATCTTGGGCTTTGGGGCCGTTAATAAGCAAATAAAAGTCACACAAACACAGCACTGCCAAAGCCCGGTCAAGCTGCTGTCTGCGATGGCTCCTTAGTGACGAACGGGTGGGCAGTGTATATATACAGCATGGACAATGAAGACAAAGGAATGCTCAATGTCCTGGGGGACAGACTAGGACTGGGGGGGGGTCACCATGCTACTCAGAACAGCATGCTACGTTAAAAAAAAATGTATGAATTACTTGTTCAGTAAGTTTCCCGTACCGTGTTCATGATCACAGATAACCCCGACTGGGGAGAACAACGTGGCGGAAGAACCACTGTACTTACTGATTGAGTGTTTGCTGAACACCACAGAACACAGCTCCAGTGAACAAGGAGACTGGACAGACGTCGAAGACTCAGCCAGGCACCAGCCTCCCCCTCTTTAGTAAGAAGCAGACCATGTCCAGTCAGAATCCCACTCTGCTACGTCATTCCCACCCCCCCCCCATTCTGTCACTGCTTCTTTATATGGCAAACAATGAGAATGAGGAACAGATCTGACGGGGACCGTGCTAAGTTAAAAAAGAAAAAGAAAAGGGGGGGGGGGAGTCAGTCAAAGAAAGAAAATATCACATCAAAAGCTGTGTGATGGTAAGCAGGTGTGACTCCAGCCATACAGGTAGCCCACATCAGTGGTCTCCAACATGACAAGATTCAGGTGGCATAAACGACCGGAGGCCAGGAGAGGAAATACGGAGTAAGGAAGTTTGATTTAGGGGTGGGACTATAGGGGCTTCGGGAAACCTGCGCCTGTTGCTTCCATTGGCAAAGGCAACAGTGTCTCACGGCTTGCTCCAGCGCTTAGAACTCTTCCCACCAAGAGCCCTCCTCTGCATGGGTCACCTCTATAGCTGGTCACACCAGAAATCCAAACTGTCATGTTTTGAAAATATAAATTCAAAATCACTATACGGAGCCCATTACATAGGAACATCAATACATAGTCTTTTAGGAACAAACTTCTTTTTTTTTTTTTAAACAAAAACTCTTGGAAGCATGCATTTGGCAGATTATACTTATGTTCCTTTAATTTTTCATATTTATCTCTTTTATGCATATGAATGCTTGTCTGTGTGTATGTATTGCAGCAGGTGTGTGTCTGATGCCCGTGACAGTGAGAAGCGGCCTCAGATCCGCTAGATCTGGAGTTGCAGATGTGCTGAGCCACCACATGGGTGGGGGAACTCAACACTGGTCCTCTCTGGGAGCGGTAAGTACTTTTAGCCACTGAGCCATCTCTCTGGAACCTTGCGTGTCCCCTTAATATCTGGCTTCACAGATGGCAACTGGAGTCTCATATGGACCTGGGGTCCTGCTGGTCCACTGCCATGTCACACTTAACCTCCAGGCAAGTTCCCTCGTACACCCATGAGAACCTGAGTGTGGAAAAGGGACACGGATTTTTCAGTATCAGTATGAAAAGCTTTTGCATTTCACGAGCCTCTGAAAACCTCTCTCCAGACCCGTCATGTTCTGGACCATCCTGACGTGGTGCTCAGAACAACACTTCTTTGAAAAAAGCATAAACCAGCACCCCACAAGTTCTAAGGCATATTCATTCTCGACCCCTTTTCTCCTAGACAAATATTTCAAGACAATGAGTCTCATTTTCAGTCCTCTGTAGTTTAGTTAATGTACTCAGAAATTTCATCCCATGGAAGGGATCCCAGGGCATCACCAGATTGCCAAATAGCTTCATGTAATCCTGAAGCCAAGAACCCCTGGAGTCAAGCGATTCGCGTGTTCCTTCACTAGGTACCAACTTCCTCTCTTTAAAAGGAAACTGGAGCCACTGGGGGTGTAGCTCAGTTGAAAGAGTGGTTTCCTAACATGCACAAACCCTTGCCTTCAATCCCCAGCATATATGCCAGGTGGCGTTACATGGCCAAGAATACTAGCACTTGGGGCAGAGAGAGTCAGGAGTTCAAGGTTAGACTGGGCTACAAGAGAAAGCCCCTAAAAGAAAATCAGAGCTGGATTTGGAGGTGCACACCTATCATTCTATCATTCAAGAGGCATAGGTAAGAGGATCCCAAGGCCAGCCAGCACTCCTCATCTCATAATTATAAAAGGGGGTAGGTGGGCTAGAAAGGGGGTTCACGGATTCACATGATACAATTCTTGTAAAGAACCGGAGCTCAGGTCCCAGTACCCACATCAGGCAGCTCACAACCACCTGTAACTCCAGCTCCAGGGGGATCCAACGCCTCTGACTTGCAACACCTGCACTCATGTGGTGTGGGAAGTCCTTCTGGATATGTGTTGCTTTTATTGGTTAATGAATCAAGCTGTTTTGGCCAGTGGCTTAGCAGAATAAGGGAAGGCGGGAGTTCCAAGCAGATAGAGGAGGAGAGAGTAGACAGAGTCAGAGAGAAGTTATGTTGCCACCACAGGAGACAGACGCTTCTGTCTGAGTCCGTCAAAACTTTGCTGGTAGGCAACAACCTCGTGGTGATGTGCAGATTAATGGAGATGGGTCAGTTTAGGGCATAGGAGCAAGCTACAAATACGCTGAAGCTATTGGCCAAACAGTATTGCAAATAATATAGGTCCTGTGTTACTATTTCGGGTCTGAGTGGCCGGAAACAAACAAACAGCCTCCGACAACACTCATGCATATACAGCCCCGCCCTCCAGAAACATGATTACAAATAATAAAAATAAATGCTCTTAAAAAATAAACCAGACCAGTCACTATGGAATCCCCTCCCTGATATCATACCCCAGCTTCAGGAATACTGTGCCCGGCGTAGAGCAGGGCACAGGCTGAATGCACCAAGAAAGACCCAGAGTCTGGCTTAGGTCTTAGATTGGCACCTAAGGATCTGCGCTGCAAAGCCCGATGCTTGAGGCTATCCAGGGCAGAGCACAACTAAAGTTGGAGGGCTAACTGTGAAAGCCAGTGTTTCCCTCCAAAGGCTTCTTATCACGCTATAGCTATAGATACCGGAAATCCCAACATGCCTCAGTGAGCTGCCTTGCCAACAAAGAATGTAATCTTTGTTCTTGACATAAATGGCTTGTGTAGAAGCTGACTTAAAAATATACTTAAGCTGAGTGTCACGGTGCATGCTAGTTAATTCTAGCACTCCCGGGGCTAAGGCAGGAGGATAGAGAGGACCAGGCCTGCCTGGGTTACAACAGGGAGATCCTGACTCAGACAGAGACAGGCTGACAGTGACTGAGGGACAAGCATAGTTATCACTGATACGTGCTTAAAAACCAAATATTAGTATTTTACAGCTCCATACACTTGAACAGCTAAAAGGAAGAGTAACATAAAGTAATACAAACCTGTCTATATAGGTCTGTAGACTCTACTACTCAGGAGGCTAAGGCAAGCAGATTTCAACTTCAAGGCCTGCCTGGGCTGCTAAGGAACTCCAAGACCAGCCTGGACAACCTAGCAAAATGCAATAATGAAGTTGAAAATGGTCTGGGAGTACAGATCAGCAGTAGAACATCTGCCTGGGTCTCCCAAGGCCCTCCGTTCAGTCACCAGTCCCGCAAATAAGTAACATCAAAAAAGAAAAGTGAAGGAAACATAAAATTGCCTGGCCTTGGAGAGTAATCTATTCCTAAAGACTTAGCACTTGTTCTAAGGAGCTCGTTCTGGAATACTGGTGTTGAGTATTAAAGTACTTATTCTAAAGAATGAAGTCTATCAATCCCCTTTCTGGACAACACAGATGTGCACAGTGGTCACCCAAATACTTGAGGCTGAACTAGTTCATGTTGTATTCAAGAACTCAGGACTCCCAGACGTTTTCAGTCCCTACTGAAAAATAATCAAGAGGGAACCAAGGCAGAGGCAAGGCGGGACTGTTACCTTTCCCAAGCACAACCCAAATGCAGACGACAGTCCACCCTGGCAGCAAACCTCCCCTGAGTGACAGCCTCCTCTGCAGCATACAGCCACAGGTGGGGTGGCTGAAAGTCACCAAAAGCCTCGAGATGGCTACCGGGCAGCTTTCTTCACCATCTGCCAGAGTGACAACATCCTAGGGCAGTACAGTCACAGCAGTACACCCAGTGATGACATCCAAACAACATCCAAACAACCTAAGGAATGCTTCCTTACTTCAGCAGAAAATAGTGGGGATTCTGGCTTCTTCCAATAAAACCCACATTTTGGGTTGGGACAAGTGAAATGTCAAAGCTGAACTGGGGAAAACTTATTAAATTCCTAGAAAAGTTCTGTCAGCTCACTTTCAGGGCCCCTCAACATCAAGGGCGATTACTACTGAAAACATTTACAGAGGTGGCTGGCCCTTGCCCACAGCAGACATGTTCCAAAACCTCAGTTGATCATGAAACCCTGGAATACTCTGCCTACATAGGCCTATGATAGTTTAATTTATAGATTAGGCCCTGAAGACATGAACAATAACTAACAATAAAAGATTACAATACTATACCAAAACGTAAGTTATATGAATGTGTTCTCATTCTCTCTCTCATACGCCATTTCATAACTGGGCCTCATCTGACTACTGATAACTGTAACTGCAAGAGAATGAAACTGTAAGGAGAACTGTTGTCGACCTGGCAAAACCTTCTGATTCAGGCAGAAATAAAAACCCATAACCTTAGTTTGCCAGAATTCTTCCACTGGGGAGACATAAACATCTAGCCCCTCTTTGTAGGGCACTAATGACAAACCAAGATATAATTCTACCAAAGTCCAACTTGGGGAACCATTGGGCTTCCTTACAGAGCACAAGAAGAGTAGGGGACCCCAAAGAAATCTTGGCACCAGAAAGTCTCACTCCGGCTTGGATGAGGAACTGTCTTTCAGTACCCTGTCACCCTCTATGTGTGTGCAATTCGGGCAGAATTAACACACTTAGCCATGCTGAGCATCGTGGTGCATGCCTTTAATCCCAGCTCTTAGGAGGCAGGTTCAAACACATCAGTTCAAGGCCAGCCTGGTCTACAGCATGAAGTTCCAGGGCAGCCAGGGCTACATCAAGAAACAAACACCTAGCCAGAGAGTGTCGGAGAGCGCAGCTGGGATCATAGAAGAGAAACCAATAATCCTCCTTAACTCCTCCAACATGGTCAATACCACTGCTGGCATGGCAAGTAGCCACTGCGGTTTTGCTGACCAGGCTAGCATTCTATAACACCTGGTGGTGGGGAGAGCTAAGGGATGGTGCAAGGTGGAGACTCAGTGAAGAGCCGCAGGAGTAAAACTGAAGGAAGCAGTAGGCAGATTTGAACCCCAAGGGCAAGGCTAGAGAGGGATGCAGTGTTGGGAGGGTGCTGTAGAGGGGGGCGGGGCAAGCATAAGGGAGCAAAGCCCCATGGGACTGGCTCTCCGTAGAATACAGGAGCACAGTGATGAGTGGATTGTCCACCGTGGAGAGGTCACAGAAGGGGAGTGGAGCAAGCGACTCCGCTATGGGAGCTCTGAAAACAGCTCTCCTGCAGCCAGGGCAAGCTTCCAAACACAAGAGTCCAGATGCCCCCGGGAGACTCATCCCCGCTTCAGCATCCACATCTACTTGAATCTGCCTGCGGTGTCTAGTGAAGTAAGTATCCCTGATGACACCCAGGAACAACTTTGCTGAGATCTGCCCCCCCTAGAAGCAATAGCCAAAGGCTTTCCACAACCTCTGATAAATAACCAGAATCCTAACTCCAGGGCCCAGGGACATCCCGGAAACAACAGTTCTACTCCATGCCTTCGATAACATAAAGCACCCTGTCAGAAACGTACCTGCTGGGAACAACTTTTTTTTTTCCCCCTTCGGTTTTTCGAGACAGGGTTTCTCTGTGTAGCTTTGGAGTCTGGAGTCTATCCTGGAACTCACTTTGTAAGCAAGGCTGGTCTCGAACTCACAGAGATCTGCCTGCTTCTGCCTCTCAAGTGCTGGGGTTAAAGGCATGCGCCACCGTCACCCGATTTAGAAATGACCTTTTTATAATTAGTGACTAGTTAATGCTAAACATGCTTTTATCCATTAATTAGTACTTTATACTGCTCAAATAAATCCCCTCCTTTTGGTGCAGGAGAGGGGACCCAAGGCTTTGGACATGCTATATGATTGACACACCCAACTATTCATCAATTTTACAGTATTTCACTTAGACAACAATCAGTTACTTACTAGCTGGCACCTGGCCAACAATCCTATCAGAAGTTTGGGGGTTAAGTCAAGACTTGGTGATCTGGGGCTGAAGAAAATCTCACTTATCTGTGTGACCTGCAGCCATGTGGAGAAGCAAAAATTCTAAAAGTAAAGCCAAATTAAAAAAAAAGTTTTGTTTTGGGAATATATATATATATACACATACAGATACACATTTACAAATGTCTTTGTACAGGCTTTCAACCTGCATCAAATTAATAACATAAAGACGAGAGGGG